>NC_141024.2:64900000-65257500 GCF_052040795.2 Danio rerio | reverse complement strand
CAAAGTGAGAACATGGTGGATGCCTGGAGGGAGGAAAACCCATTCAAGAGGGAATTCTCAAGAAGGCAAATAGTATTAGGGGTTTTAAAACAAAGTCGTATAGACTTATGTTTAGTAAAAAGGGAAATATTGCAGTATGTGAAAAATGTAAGTTATAAGTTTATTGAAATAGGAGATCATGCTGCTATGATGGTAAAGATGAGTTTAAATTTAGAATCAAGGGGTGGGGGATGTGGTGCCTGAATGCAAGTTTATTAAAAGAAGAGGCATATAGGAAGAGCATTGAAAGATGTATAATGTATGAAATGGAAAATCCATTATTTGAAAATAATGTATGCGAGTGGTGGGAGGATTTGAAACAGAAAATAAAAATAAGAAGTATACGATATTCAAAACAGAGGAACTTTAAGAAAAAAATGGAGATGGAAAGCATGAGAAATAATTTAGAGAAAGAAGCAGAGAAAATAGAAAACAACCCTGAGTACACAAAAGAAAACTTTCTGAGGATAAAAGGGGTATTGGAGATGTATGAAACAGAAAAATGTGAAGGTGCAAAAGTGAGAAGCAGGGCAAAGTATGCACTTGAAGGGGAGAGGTGTACAAAATACTTTCTAAATTTGGAAAAGGGAAAGCAGAGGAAAAATTACATTACAGAACTAAAAAATGAAAATGGTGAAAAGATAACAGATTATGTAAAAATATTGGAAACAGTACAATTATTTTATGAAAGACTTTTTAAGAAAGAGAATACAAAACAGGAATATGTGGACAAAGTTTTAAATACTGTAAACGTTAAGTTAAGTGATGAAGAAAGGGAAACATGTGAAAGAGATATAAACATAGAAGAAATAAAACAAGCAATAAAAGAAACAAAAGTGAATAAAAGTCCAGGGTCAGATGGGTTAACGCATGAGTTTTATAAAACTTTTGAAGAGATATTAGCACCGATACTGATGAAATTATTTAAACATATGGAAGAAAGAAGAGAGATACCAGAATCAACAGGTTTGGGAGTAATCACCATACTTTACAAGAATAAAGGCAGTCCGCTAAATTTGGAAAATTATAGACCTTTAAGTCTTTTAAACACAGATTATAAGATTCTAACAAAAATTTTAGCTAATAGAATAAAAAGAGTAGTGCGAAGCATAATATCACCTAATCAAGCTTATGGCATACCAGGGAGGGACATCACTGACACAATATGCACAATTAGAGATGTTGTGAGCAGCATGGACAAAGATGGAGAAGGAGGATTAATGCTATGCATTGACCTAAATAAAGCATTTGACAGGGTAGAACACAATTTCATGGAACAAGCAATGAGAAGATATGGGTTTGGAGAGAAGATTTTAAATTGGATAAAGCTGTTGTATAAAAATGCAAAAAGTTGTGTAAAAGTGAATGGAGTTTTAACAAACACCTTTCCGTTGGAAAGATCAGTGAGGCAGGGATGTCCGTTGTCAGCGATGCTATACTCAATATCTATAGAATCGCTGGCAACACTAGTAAAGCAAGATAAGGAAATAAGAGGAATTCAAATACCATATGGTGGTGTGAGTTTAATTCATCAGTACGCAGATGATACAACGTTCACGGTAAGGGACATGAGAAGTATAAAACGAATAATGAAGCATCAAGAAGTATATGGGAAAGCATCAGGAGCTAAAATCAATATAGAAAAGTCTGAAATAATGAGTATAGGTGGGGTGGGGTTAAGTGGGTGTGATATACCTTTCAAAGTTGCAAAAGAACAAACAGTGATTCTTGGAGTTAATATAGGAGTAAATACAAAAGAAGCAACAAATGCCACATGGACGGGTATATTAAATAAAATTAAAAAAGTTTTAGGATGCTGGAAATTAAGAGAATTAAGACTAAAGGGCAAAATCACAGTTGTGAATTCATTGCTTCTAACTAAATGTAACTATATTTTAGGTGCAGTTGACTTACCGGTGTGGGTTTTAAATGAGATAAAAGAGGTTCTGAATAATTTCATATGGGGAGGGAAAGGAGTCAAAATATCCAACAAAACATTAATAGCAGACTACACAGAAGGAGGTTTAAAGCTGATTGATCTTAATATTAAAAAGAAAGCATTAAGAGTGAAAATAATGAAAAAACTTCTATATGGTAATGAGGAATTTGGGTGGAAAGGTTTTATGAGAGAATATTTGAGTAAAAGTAGTGGATGTGGAGAAGAAGGGGTTTTCATGTCTTTAAAGAAACCAATGTATGAAAACATACCTGTATTTTATCAAGAAGTATGCAGTGCTTGGTCTGAATTTGTAAAGGAAGTGGGATATGAGTGTGAAAATATAAATCAAATACATAAGCAGCCAGTATTTCTAAATCCAAAGATACAGATAAGAGGGAGGATGTTTTATAATAGACTGTATATGAAAGCTGGAATAAGACAAGTAAAAGACATGGTATATGAATTTGTCAAAGGTTTTTTACCAAACAGAGCTATTTATGACTCTGTGGTGGAGTGGGATGATGAAATTAAAAAATCACAAGTAGACTCTGTATGTGAAAACATCAGAGTTAGCTTACCAAAGAGATGGGTGGAAATGATTGAGAGAGAAAGTGCCAAACCAGGAAATTGGGGAATGCCAGAAATGTTTATTGTCAAAAATGGTAAAAAGATATGTTTATCTGATGTAATAACAAAAACTATATATGGAATATTTGTGGAAAAGGAAATCAAACTGCCTGCATCTGAAAATGTGTGGCCAAAATTGTTTCCAAATTTAAATGTTAAAACAATTTGGAAAAATTTAAATGTGAAATATAACAGCTTAGACTGTGAAAATTTAGATTTTAAGTTACGGCATAATAGAATATACACAAAGGTTGTGATTCATCAAATAAACAGAAATGTAAACAGGGAGTGTGATGTATGTAAGTCTGATCCAGAGACCCTGATGCACATTTTCTTTGAATGTAAGGAGCTGGGATTTTTTCATGAAAAACTGAAACAACTGATAAAAGACAATTGGGGGAAAAATGCACAAGGAAATGAATGGAAACAACTGTTCTTATTTGGAGAAAATACAAATTGCAAAGAAAAAAATGTAAATTTATGTAATTTTTTTCTGAGTCATGCAAGGTATGCAATATGGGCAAGGAGGAATATGGCATATTTTGAAGCAAAAATAATAGACGTGAATGACATGTTTAAAAGTGTAGTTAGAAAGAATGTGTATTTAATGTGGAAATATCTAAGAAAAGATGTTTTTGAGGAAGCTTTTATTCATGAAAGCGAGCTTATAACGGTAGACCACAAAAAGGGATTGATGCTTAATTTTTAAGTTGATTTGAAAAAATAAGATGACTGATATGCTAGATATAAGTGAATGTGAAATGTCATGTTTATGATGATTTGGTAGCAATGTATAATGTACAGATTGTTCCTTGTATATGATTTATGAAATGTTTACATATGATGTATTTCATTTTTAAGTTTTTTCAATAAAAAAAAAAAAAAAAAAAAAAAAAAAAAAAAAAAAGGAAATGCCCGATCTCATCTGAACTCGGAAGTAAAGCAGGGTCGGGCCTGGTTAGTACTTGGATGGGAGACCGCCTGGGAATACCAGGTGCTGTAAGCTTTTCGAAGTCCTTCATTTGGCAGCTGATAGACTTCCCCGTGTCACAGCTTCGCTGCCATTATTTTTTCTCGCCTTCAAGGGCATTGTTTCTGTCGGTGGTGTGTCGATGCCAGCTGAGCTGCGCTCGGTCCCTGGTGCTGCGCCTGTTTTAAATAGCCAACTCTTGGCGGCCTCTTTCGCTTACGGCCATACCACCCTGGAAATGCCCGATCTCATCTGAACTCGGAAGTAAAGCAGGGTCGGGCCTGGTTAGTACTTGGATGGGAGACCGCCTGGGAATACCAGGTGCTGTAAGCTTTTCGAAGTCCTTCATTTGGCAGCTGATAGACTTCCCCGTGTCACAGCTTCGCTGCCATTATTTTTTCTCGCCTTCAAGGGCATTGTTTCTGTCGGTGGTGTGTCGATGCCAGCTGAGCTGCGCTCGGTCCCTGGTGCTGCGCCTGTTTTAAATAGCCAACTCTTGGCAGCCTCTTTCGCTTACGGCCATACCACCCTGGACACGCCCTCTAGTGTGAGTTAGAGTTGTTGCACTGCAGGAAGTGTGAGGTGGCAGAAGGAAGAGAGAGGCTCTTCCATTTTGGCAGTTTTGTTTTTTATTTTTAGTTTTTGCATTACAAAGTTTACTTTAATTGTTTTTTCAGTTAAAGATTATTTTTAACTAACCCCAAACAGTAACACTGTTTTGGGGTTAGAAAACAACAAAATGGACACTACGGAGAAAGAGAATGGACAGGACACAAATGGAAAAAGGAATAGAGAACAAGGAAATGCTACAAACATGCTTGAAAGGACACGAAATGAAGATGCCGGAGAAAACAGCAATGAGACATGGGCAACAGTTGTCTCAAAGAAAAAAGAAGGGAAAGGAGGTGGTCAAGAAAAGAAAGGTAATCTACAATCAATTGCAAGTATTGAAAGTGAAAAGAATACTGAAGGACAAATGAATGCTTTAAGTCAAAAACAACAAATGCTGAACAAACTAAAGAAGCAAGCAAGATATCAAAGAGAATATAAGAAGGAAGCCACACTGACAATGATGATAAAGGATGTTGAAAACTCAACTATAAACAACATAATCAAAGCAGTTGAAGACAAAGTGGGGATTGGCAAATTAATTGGACTGAGAAGGAAAAACAACAATGAATTTGAACTGACAATGGAAAGTGAAAAAGAATGCGAGATATTGATTAACGGACTGATGATTAATGGAGAAGAATGTGAAGTGAAAAAGCTGTGTGCAACAGAAAAAATGGTATCTTTCCTGAACTTGCCCAGTTATATACAGGATGAGGAGATACAACAGAAACTGAGTAATTGGGGAGTAACTCCTATACTGCCAATAAGAAGGAAATATCATCCGGGAACAATGGTTGCAGACGGAACACGATTTGTGAAGGTAAAGTTTCCCAAAGAAGTTAAATCTTTACCATACAATGTTGGCTTCATGACGGAAGAAGGGATGCAGTATTTCAGAGTGATACATGACAATCAACTGAAAATGTGCAGACTTTGCTCAAGTGCAGAGCATGAAAAGAAAGACTGCCCAAATTTCACGTGCAGGAGATGTCTTCAGCAGGGGCATTATGTGCGGGACTGCGAAGTTCCGCAGTGCCAGGGCTGCGAGAGGGCATCAACAAGATGTAACTGCAACAAAGAGGAGGAAGTTGAAAGGATGGAAACACAAGCGTCACTTGAAAATACTGCAACAGAAAGGAAGGAGGACAAAACAGGAGAAGAAAACAATACAGAAGAGGACAGAAATGAGGAAGAGGATAAAGAAATAGAACTGGGAGAAGGAGCAAACAAGGAAGAAGGAGAACCAAATAATAGACAATTTGCTGAGGAACAAGATGATGAGGACACTATAGAACTGAACAATGAAGAGAGACAGGAGAAAACAAGGACTGAGGACAATGAAATAAGAGCAATAAATGAGGTAAGAGGAATGGATTTTGAAAGGGGGAATTATGGACTGGAAAAAAAAGAAAAAGGAAAAAAGATAAAAGATTTAAAATCAAGATCTAAAAGTGGCCTAAACATTGAAATGGTTCTACAACGGCAAAAAATAAGAAGAGAAGAGATTAAAGAAAGAATGGAAAGGAAGAAATTTGAAAAAGGAGATGCAAGAAACATTTGTTTAAGTGACAGTGACTCAGAATGAGTGGTGGTTATTGGTTTATCCAATAATTATACTAATGAGTAATGTATGTGTGGTATCATTGAATGTAAGAGGATTGTCCAAATGTGAAAAGTTTGAAAGATTAACGTGTTTGACAAAAAAGTGTGATATATTATGTTTACAAGAGACAAAGTGGGAAAATGAGATTAAAAATGAAATGAGAAAATTATGGAATGGTGAAATATTTAGTAATGGAAATATAGAAAAGAATAGAGGAGTAGCAATTTTAATAAAAAGAGGGATTTTTGAGAAAGTAGAATTAGACTATAAAGACACTAATGGAAGAATAATAATTGTAAAAGTTCTGTATGGTGGGAAAAGTTTTAGAGTATGCAACATACATGCACCAAATGAGGAAAAGGACAAATATAACTTTTATAAGGAAATAGATAAACTAATAGAAAAGAATGAAAACATATTTGTTTTAGGAGATTTTAATATTGCCATGCAAAGAATAGATATAGATGACTCAATGAATTTTAGAACAGACAGAGGGAGGAATGAACTACAAAATTTAATGAGAAAATGTGATTTGGTAGACGTATGGAGAGAGCGAATTGGTATGAAAAGAGAGTAGTTAAGAAGAGAAATTGCAAATAGGATTTTAAAGCAAAGTAGAATTGACTTGTTTTTATGTAAGAAAAAAGAAGTACAATATGTTAACACAATTTTATATAAAACCTATAGTGAGAGTGATCATGATTTTTTATGGATAACGATGAATTTTAATGAGATTGAAAAAGGACCAGGAGTGTGGATACTCAACACTGAGCTGTTAAAAATAGAAAGTTATAAAATGGATATAGAAAATATAATAATTAATAGTGTAAATGATGAAATGTTTGAAACAGAAACAGGTTTATGGTGGGATAATCTGAAAAATAGAATAAAAGAATACTCAATAAATATATCAGAAAAAATACAAAAGGCCAAAAAATTTAAAGAAAATAAAATTAGAAAAGAATGGAATGAAGAAATGAGTAAAGTAAATGGGATAAATGTTGACAAAATAATTGAATTACAGGAAAAGCTGAAGAAAATTGAAGAAGAAAAGTGTAAAGGAGTAATTATTAGAAGCAGAGCTAAAGACATTGTAGAAGGAGAAAGAAGTACAAAATACTTTTATGAATTAGAAAAAACAAGACAGAGAGCAGCTATAATAAAATGTATAAAAACACAAGATGGGAAAACTAGAAGACAAAGAGGGAATTTTAAAGGAAACTAGACGATTTTATAAGGAATTATTTACAGAAAATGGAGTTAATTTAAATGATGAACATTTTTTATTAGAAAAAATAACAGCAAAATTAAATAAAGAGGACAAGGAAATGTATGAGAGTAAGATAACAGATTTAGAAATAGAAACAGCTATTGATCAGTCGAGAAATGGGAAAAGTCCAGGAATAGATGGACTACCAGTTGAGTTTTATAAAGTTTTTAAAAATGTTTTAATTCCTATTTTAAATGAAATATACAGGGATATTTATGAAAAAGGGGAGTTAACTAATAGTATGAAGAAAGGAATGGTGAAAATGATTTATAAAAGAAATGGAGACAAAGGAGACTTAAAAAATTATCGACCCTTAAGCATGCTGAACACGGACTATAAAATTTTAGCAAAGGTTTTAGCTAATAGATTGAAAGTAGTTGTACCGAACATAATCAAAACAAATCAAGCATATGCAGTTTTAAAAAGAGACATAACTGATGTCATAAACAATATAAGAGATATAATATGATATATGAGAGAGGAAAAAGAAACAGGATATATAATTAGTGTCGATTTAGAAAAAGCTTTTGATAGAGTGGAACACAAATATATGATGGATGTAATGGAGAGATTTGGTTTTGGAGAAAGATACTTACAATGGATAAAATGTTTATATGCAGATATAACAAGCTGTATAAAAGTAAATGGTTTTTTAACTAAAGATTTTAAAATAACAAGATCAATAAGACAAGGATGTCCAATGTCAGCACTATTATACACACTTGTATCTGAAACATTGGGATTAGCAATTGATAATGAAACGCAAATACGAGGATTATGTATAAAAGGAACAGACTTGGAACACAAAATATTTCAGTATGCTGATGATACTACTTTAATAGTAAAAGATATTAAAAGTATTGAAAAAGTAGAGGAAATTTTAAACAGATATTGTAAAGGAACAGGAGCAAAAATTAATAAGGAAAAAACTAAATACATGAGAATGGGAAAAATAAATGTTTTACCAGAAAAAATTAAATTTAAAGAGGAGAAAGTTGATATGAAAATTTTAGGTATAAGGGTTGGTGAAAATGAAAATGAAACAAGGAATTTAATGTGGGAGGAAGTTTTAAAGGGAATGGAGAAAAGATTACATTTCTGGAAATTAAGAGGTTTGTTTTTAAAGGGGAAAGTTTTAGTTTTAAATTCCTTATTTTTATCAAAAATGTGGTATGTTTTAGGTACAGTGAGTTTGCCAATGAGTGTGTATAAAAAGATAAAAGCTATTGTTTTAGATTTCTTATGGGATGGAAAACCTTCCAAAATAGCTTATGACACAATAATTGGTAAAGTAGAAGAAGGAGGCTTAGGTTTAATTGATCCTCTAATCAGAATGAAAAGCATAAGAATTAAAACTGTAAATAAATATTGGAAAGAAGAAAAACATGTATGGAAAGATGTGATGAGATATTTTTTAAATAAATGTGGGGAAATACAAGAATATATATTATGGATGAAGCCCAAAGAGAATATAATGATTAAAGTTCCAGAATTCTATAAAGAGGTTATCAAAGCATGGGGAGATTTTAGAAAGCATATTGATTGTTCATTTAGTAAAGAAGAGATTTTAAAGCAACCGCTGTTTTTAAATGAATACATTAAAGAAGGGAATAATACTATTTTTTATAAGAAATGGTTTAATGCAGGAATAAAGCAAATTAAAGATATTTTATATGAAGTGATACCTGGTTATGTACAGGCGCACGTAATAAAAGATGCAATAATAGAAAACTATGAAAACGAAACTAAAAGAGTAATTGAAAATCAGTTTAACAACTTGAAAAAAAATATACCAAAAGAATGGAAAGAAATTTTAGAAAATAAATTGGAAATGCACAGAGATGAAGGAAGGGTGATAAACTTTAAAGAAAATCAATATGCTTTTAAAGATGGTATACTGAAAATGTTTTATTCTTGTTTATGTAAAGATGTTTTTGTTACACCCAAAGCAGAAGAGTACTGGAAAAGGTTATACCCCAATATTGAAAAGAAGGAAATATGGCAAAATTTAAGAGCTTGGTGGAAAAGTCCCGTTTTAGAGAATTTTGATTACATTTTAAGACAAAACTGTTTATTAAGTGAAATGAGATTGTGTAAAATAGGTTTGGCAAATGATGCAAGATGTAAAGTTTGTAATGAAGAAGATGAAGGTATATTACATTTGTTTTTTAAATGCAAAGAGTTAAAATGTTTTATTGGAAAAATTAAAGAAATGTTAAATGAAATGGGGATTGAAAATGAGGTTGTTGATGAGGAATGGGAAACATTATTTTTATTTGGTTGTAAAACAGAAGGTAAAAACACAAGGTTCATAAACTTCATTTTAACAGTTGCAAGAAATGTAATATGGAATAGAAGGAATATTGTTAAACAAAAGAATGGCAAATTGTCTGTGTGTAAATTGTTTCAAAGAAAAATGTCTGAACTGCTTAATACTCTTTTCTATTACTGTAACATGAATGACAAGATTGATGTATTTGAAAAAGACTTTTTAAATGGGAATACATATGTTCAAATGGCTTTATATAATGTAAATGTATTATTACCTGAATGTAACTGTTTTTAATTTTTGATATAAAATAAAGAAAAAAAAAAAAAAAAAGAAAAAAAGAAATGCCTGATCTCATAAAAAAAAAAAAAAAAAAGAAATGCCCGATCTCATCTGAACTCGGAAGTAAAGCAGGGTCGGGCCTGGGTAGTACTTGGATGGGAGACCGCCTGGGAATACCAGGTGCTGTAAGCTTTTCGAAAGTCCTTCATTTGGCAGCTGATAGACTTCCCTGTGTCACAGCTTCGCTGCCATTATTTTTTTCTCGCCTTCAAGGGCATTGTTTCTGTCGGTGCTGTGTTGATGCCAGCTGAGCTGCGCTCGTTCCCTGGTGCTGCGCCTGTTTTAAATGGCCAACTCTTGACGGCCTCTTTCGCTTACGGCCATACCACCCTGGAAATGCCTGATCTCATCTGAACTCGGAAGTTGAGGCCCTGGACACGCCCTCTAGTGTGAGTTAGAGTTGTTGCACTGCAGGAAGTGTGAGGTGGCAGAAGGAAGAGAGAGGCTCTTCCATTTTGGCAGTTTTGTTTTTTATTTTTAGTTTTTGTATTACAAAGTTTACTTTGATTGTTTTTTCAGTTAAAGATTATTTTTACTAACCCCAAACAGTAACACTGTTTTGGGGTTAGAAAACAACAAAATGGACACAACAGAGAAAGAGAATGGACTGGACACAAATGAACAAAGGAACGGGGAGCAAGGAAATGCTACAAACACGTTTGAAAGGACTCGAAATGAAGATGCCGGAGAAAACAGCAAGGAGACATGGGCAACAGTTGTTTCAAAGAAAAAAGAAGGAAAAGGAGGTGGTCAAGAAAAGAAAGGGGATCAACAATCAAATGCAAGTATTGAAAGTGAAAAGAATATTGAAGGACAAAGGAATGCTTTAAGTCAAAAACAACAGATGCTGAACAAACTAAAGAAGCAAGCAAGGTATCAAAGAGAGTACAAGAAGAAAAGCCACACTAACAATGATGGTAAGAGACATTGAAAACGCAACTATAAACAACATAATTAAAGCAGTAGAAGACAAAGTAGGGATTGGCAAACTACTTGGACTGAGAAGAAAAAACAACAATGAATTTGAACTGACAATGGAAAGTGAAAAAGAATGCGAGATATTGTTAAACGGACTGATGATTAATGGAGAAGAATGTGAGATGAAAAAGCTGTGTGCAACAGAAAAAATGGTATCATTTCTGAACTTGCCAAGTTATATACACGATGATGAGATACAACAGAAACTAAGCAATTGGGGAGTAACTCCGATACTTCCAATAAGAAGAAAATATCATCTGGGAACAATGGTGGCAGATGGAACACACTTTGTCAGGGTAAAATTTCCCAAAGAAGTGAAATCTTTACCATACAATGTTGGCTTCATAACGGAAGAAGGGATGCAATATTTCAGAGTGATACATGACAATCAACTGAAAATGTGCAGACTCTGCTCCAGTACAGAGCATGAGAAGAAAGACTGCCCAAATTTCACATGCAGGAGATGTCTTGAGCAGGGGCATTATGTGCGGGACTGCGAAGTTCCGCAGTGCCAGGGCTGCGAGAGGGCATCGACAAGATGTAACTGTGAAAAAGAGGAGGAAATTGAAAAGATGGAAATAAAAGAATCACTTGAAAATACGGCAACAGAAAGGAAGGAGGACAAAACAGAAGAGGAAAACAATACAGAAGAGAACAGAAATGAGCAAGAGGATAAAGGAATGGAACTGGGAGAAGGAGCAAACAAGGAAGAAGGAGAACCAAATAATAGACAATTTGCTGAGGAACAAGATGATGAGGACACTATAGAACTGAACAATGAAGAGAGACAGGAGAAAACAAGGACTGAGGACAATGAAATAAGAGCAATAAATGAGGTAAGAGCAATGGATTTTGAAAGGGGGAATTATGGACTGGAAAAAAAAGAAAAAGGAAAAAAGATAAAAGATTTAAAATCAAGATCTAAAAATGGCTTAAACATTGAAATGGTCCTACAACGGCAGAAAATAAGAAGAGAAGAGATTAAAGAAAGAATGGAAAGGAAGAAATTTGAAAAAGGAGATGCAAGAAACATTTGTTTAAGTGAAAGTGACTCAGAATGAATGGTGGTTATTGGTTTATCCAATAATTATACTAATGAGTAATGTATGTGTGGTATCATTGAATGTAAGAGGATTGTCCAAATGTGAAAAGTTTGAAAGATTAACGTGTTTGACAAAAAAGTGTGATATATTATGTTTACAAGAGACAAAGTGGGAAAATGAGATTAAAAATGAAATGAGAAAATTATGGAATGGTGAAATATTTAGTAATGGAAATATAGAAAAGAATAGAGGAGTAGCAATTTTAATAAAAAGAGGGATTTTTGAGAAAGTAGAATTAGACTATAAAGACACTAATGGAAGAATAATAATTGTAAAAGTTCTGTGTGGTGGGAAAAGTTTTAGAGTATGCAACATACATGCACCAAATGAGGAAAAGGACAAATATGACTTTTATAAGGAAATAGATAAGCTAATAGAAAAGAATGAAAACATATATATTTTAGGAGATTTTAATATTGCCATGCAAAGAATAGATATAGATGACTCAATGAATTTTAGAACAGACAGAGGGAGGAATGAACTACAAAATTTGATGAGAAAATGTGATTTGGTAGATGTATGGAGAGAGCGAAATGGTATGAAAAGAGAGTATTCAAGAAGAGAAATTGCAAATAGGATTTTAAAGCAAAGTAGAATTGACTTGTTTTTATGTAAGAAAAAAGAAGTACAATATGTTAACACAATTTTATATAAAACCTATAGTGAGAGTGATCATGATTTTTTATGGATAACAATGAATTTTAATGAGATTGAAAAAGGACCAGGAGTGTGGATACTCAACACTGAGCTGTTAAAAATAGAAAGTTATAAAATGGATATAGAAAATATAATAATTAATAGTGTGAATGATGAAATGTTTGAAACAGAAACAGGTTTATGGTGGGATAATCTGAAAAATAGAATAAAAGAATACTCAATAAATATATCAGAAAAAATACAAAAGGCCAAAAAATTCAAAGAAAATAAAATTAGAAAAGAATGGAATGAAGAAATGAGTAAAGTAAATGGGATAAATGTTGACAAAATAATAGAATTACAGGAAAAGCTGAAGAAAATTGAAGAAGAAAAGTGTAAAGGAGTAATTATTAGAAGCAGAGCTAAAGACATTGTAGAAGGAGAAAGAAGTACAAAATACTTTTATGAATTAGAAAAAACAAGACAGAGAGCAGCTATAATAAAATGTATAAAAACACAAGATGGGAAAACTGTAGAAGACAAAGAGGGAATTTTAAATGAAACTAGACGATTTTATAAGGAATTATTTACAGAAAATGGAGTTAATTTAAATGATGAAAATTTTTTATTAGAAAAAATAACAGCAAAATTAAATAAAGAAGACAAGGAAATGTGTGAGAGTGAGATAACAGATTTAGAAATAGAAACAGCTATTGATCAGTCGAGAAATGGGAAAAGTCCAGGAATAGATGGACTACCAGTTGAGTTTTATAAAGTTTTTAAAAATGTTTTAATTCCTATTTTAAATGAAATATACAGTGATATTTATGAAAAAGGAGAGTTAACTAATAGTATGAAGAAAGGAATGGTGAAAATGATTTATAAAAGAAATGGAGACAAAGGAGACTTAAAAAATTATCGACCCTTAAGCATGCTGAACACGGACTATAAAATTTTAGCAAAGGTTTAAGCTAATAGATTGAAAGTAGTTGTACCGAACATAATCAAAACAAATCAAGCATATGCAGTTTTAAAAAGAGACATAACTGATGTCATAAACAATATAAGAGATATAATATGATATATGAGAGAGGAAAAAGAAACAGGATATATAATTAGTGTCGATTTAGAAAAAGCTTTTGATAGAGTGGAACACAAATATATGATGGATGTAATGGAGAGATTTGGTTTTGGAGAAAGATACTTACAATGGATAAAATGTTTATATGCAGATATAACAAGCTGTATAAAAGTAAATGGTTTTTTAACTAAAGATTTTAAAATAACAAGATCAATAAGACAAGGATGTCCAATGTCAGCACTATTATACACACTTGTATCTGAAACATTGGGATTAGCAATTGATAATGAAACGCAAATACGAGGATTATGTATAAAAGGAACAGACTTAGAACACAAAATATTTCAGTATGCTGATGATACCACTTTAATAGTAAAAGATATTAAAAGTATTGAAAAAGCAGAGGAAATTTTAAACAGATATTGTAAAGGAACAGGAGCAAAAATTAATAAGGAAAAAAGTAAATACATGAGAATGGGAAAAATAAATGTTTTACCAGAAAAAATAAAATTTAAAGAGGAGAAAGTTGATATGAAAATTTTAGGTATAAGGGTTGGTGAAAATGAAAATGAAACAAGGAATTTAATGTGGGAGGAAGTTTTAAAGGGAATGGAGAAAAGATTACATTTCTGGAAATTAAGAAGTTTGTTTTTGAAGGGGAAAGTTTTAGTTTTAAATTCCTTATTTTTATCAAAAATGTGGTATGTTTTAGGTACAGTGAGTTTGCCAATGAGTGTGTATAAAAAGATAAAAGCTATTGTTTTAGATTTCTTATGGGAAGGAAAACCTTCCAAAATAGCTTATGACACCATAATTGGTAAAGTTGAAGAAGGAGGCTTAGGTTTAATTGATCCTCTAATCAGAATGAAAAGCATAAGAATTAAAACTGTAAATAAATATTGGAAAGAAGAAAAACATGTATGGAAAGATGTGAAGAGATATTTTTTAAATAAATGTGGGGAAATACAAGATTGTATATTATGGATGAAGCCCAAAGAGAGTATGATGAATAAAGTTCCAGAATTCTATAAAGAGGTTATTAAAGCATGGGGAGATTTTAGAAAGCATATTGATTGTTCATTTAGTAAAGACGAGATTTTAAAGCAACCGCTGTTTTTAAATGAATACATTAAAGTAGGGAATAATACTATTTTTTATAAGAAATGGTTTAATGCAGGAATAAAGCAAATTAAAGATATTTTATATGAAGTGATACCTGGTTATGTACAGGCGCACGTAATAAAAGATGCAATAATAGAAAACTATGAAAACAAAACTAAAAGAGTAATTGAAAATCAGTTTAAAAACTTGAAAAAAAATATACCAAAAGAATGGAAAGAAATTTTAGAAAATAAATTGGAAATGCACAGAGATGAAGGAAGGGTGATAAACTTTAAAGAAAATCAATATGCTTTTAAAGATGGTATACTGAAAATGTTTTATTCTTGTTTACGTAAAGATGTTTTTGTTACACCAAAAGCAGAAGAGTACTGGAAAAGGTTATACCCCAATATTGAAAAGAAGGAAATATGGCAAAATTTAAGAGCTTGGTGGAAAAGTCCCGTTTTAGAAAATTTTGATTACATTTTAAGACAAAACTGTTTATTAAGTGAAATGAGATTGTGTAAAATAGGTTTGGCAAATGATGCAAGATGTAAAGTTTGTAATGAAGAAGATGAAGGTATATTACATTTGTTTTTTTAAATGCAAAGAGTTAAAATGTTTTATTGGAAAAATTAAAGAAATGTTAAATGAAATGGGGATTGAAAATGAGGTTGTTGATGAGGAATGGGAAACATTATTTTTATTTGGTTGTAAAACAGAAGGTAAAAACACAAGGTTCATAAACTTCATTTTAACAGTTGCAAGAAATGTAATATGGAATAGAAGGAATATTGTTAAACAAAAGAATGGCAAATTGTCTGTGTGTAAATTGTTTCAAAGAAAAATGTCTGAACTGCTTAATACTCTTTTCTATTACTGTAACATGAATGACAAGATTGATGTATTTGAAAAAAGACTTTTTAAACGGGAATACATATGTTCAAATGGCTTTATATAATGTAAATGTATTATTACCTGAATGTAACTGTTTTTAATTTTTGATATAAAAAAAAAAATCGTATAGTGGTTAGTACTCTGCGTTGTGGCCGCAGCAACCCCGGTTCAAATCCGGGTCACGGCAGGTTTTTCAAGGTGACATTGGTGTCGCACTCTGTGTTGCCATCCGTTATCTTCAGCCTTCTTTTAGTGCAGGCTGTGCTAATGGCACGTCCTGAATGTTTACGTTTCCTAAAGTGTGGAAGACTAGGGATATGATATAAGAGAAATAGGATCTTTGATGCCAGCATGCTGTGTAGATAAGTACTGATCAAGTCACGCTTCTAAGGCATGGAAAGAATCTTTTCAATTGTTGAGTGTCCATTCATTGCCACAACAGCAGAAAGACATTCTGCAGTTATCATTGATCTATTTAATGTCTCCTACATGACATGAAGTCCAAACTATTGTGTTGTACTGATGTCTACACCTACAACAACCCATCCTCAAAGTAACCTGTCGTGTTTTAGCAACATCCACACCAACCATAAGCTTAAAACCCCATCTCACGGTAAACTTTAGTGTACTGTAAAGGTCTGCGCCGACCACAACCCAAACCTTGCCTTCTTCAATCCCTCCTCTTAAGACTTTAGTCTTAATATTATTGTCTTTTAACCCAAAGTGCAATTTCATAATCCAGTTCTCTTAATTACCTCTATCTAGTGACTGATATAAGCCACATAGCTGTTATCAATTGACTAGATTATGCCACTGTACTTTGACAGAAGTCCAGCCAAACATCTCCCCTCTCTTTTGATTTGAAGGAAGTAAAAGACTGTACTCTGTTTTTTTCTCTTAACACATCAAAGACAACAATGTTTTAAGCATAAGTATTCAGTTGGTTCAGTCCTAGCTGCTAGTTTTCACAATCATGTAGAATATACTGAAGTGATATTATATATAGGTACCATAAAAGCAATATGCAAACAAATTCAATATGCAAACATAAAAAGCATCAAATGTTGATCTTGATCTTTGGTCATCCTTGTTTCTCTTCTTCTAAGCTACCAGCATCTTCACTTGACTTTAATAGATGTTAATGGAGATGTTTGGTTAAGAGTCTGAGTTTTGAAATCTGCAGTTGTGCAATTATCATATAATTTATCTTATAATTTATTAATCCTTTAAATTTAAATAAAAATGTCTAGGACAGATTGTATATTACAGTAAATGTTTCTATTAATGCTCCTATTTTTACACTTTTTGAAAGAGTTTTATACCTATTTCAGCATCTAGTGTTTTTCTTTCTGGGCAGATCTACATCTGATTTAATTTGAACCCTGACTACACAGCAAATTCATTGGTGTTAAATTTCAAGTGTTGTGGTAATTCAGAGTAAAGTGTTAAAATTCTAGAGTTAGATAAAGGTAAAATAACCCTCTCGGCGTTAGAAGCTGATTTGCCTTGTCATACAGAGTAACATGTATCTACCTTTGTAGAAAACCCTTGTGTTTGAGAAACTAATCAGAGTGTCTGAAATCTCGCCACACCCTCATTCACCTGGCCCTTAAATTAGTCAATTAGTTTAGTCCACTAGACAGAGCGAATGACCACAAATAAGTGAATTCAGACACCTGCTGTTGAACACCTGCTATTAACAAGCACAATCACTGAAGGAATAAGAAATTGAAGGAAGAAATAAAACTACAGACACAGCCTCACACCAAACCAACTGAATTAAAACAGAGGATTAAACAACTCCATTAAATAATAGCATAAGCAGCTTCACTGAGTACAGTTTGACTTCATTTCTGTAAGAATATTTGACAATGAACAGAGGTTTATATTTTTTTATTAAAAATATTTCATTTGACCTCACCATCAGAGAGATCAGAGGTTGCTTATTTGAGCTCTTGAAGCTTTAATTTTGTATCCTAATGTTTCTCTGACTGTTATAGCTGTATTTCTAAAACTCATTAGCTATAGCAAGAAAGGTCTAGAGAAACTCTACTGTTTATGCTTAATTGTTATAGATTTAATTTCAGGTGTTTATTAAGTTGATTCATAAAACTATGCAAATAAAGTTGTATTAAAGCTGCATGGGACAATAATGCTGGCAGTCGGCTATTCTTCATAGAAACTTCAACAAACAATTAGGATGCAATTAATAATTAGAGTGTCATTCAATAAACATTCAAGCTCCAGCTTGCTCTTTATGATACACAGGCATCAAGAATCAGGACATGAACCTCAACCGTGGTTGCTAAAAAAAAAAAAAAAAGCTGCATAGTTCATGCCGTAATGCATGCTGGGTGCCAGCATAGTACAAAGCTCCCAGCATGCATTGCAGCATGAATAAATTATGCAGCTTTATGTTCTTACAACCTCTTTATTTTCCTGTATTTTGTGTTGTTTTTGGGAGGTGATATTTCAGTAGTGTTTTTTTTTACTTGATTTTTATTTTTTTGTTTGTCACCATCATTGAGATTCAAAGACTAATTATTGATGTCTGGGTGTTTTTGAGTTCTGCCATAGATCAAACATTCTCATTTTAAATGGTGGTTTAATTTTATTTTATTGGAGCTTCAGTGGTTTCATTTATGTATATTTTTTATTTCTCACACATAACTAATATGATACTGAATTAGAAAACAAGCAGAAAAGGAAGGCTATAATACCATTAATAATCTCTTCAGACTGAATCTTAAATTTTCTTTCAGCTTTCCATGCTATATGTTTAAATAGCGTAATTAACACTATCTATAGCAGCCAAAATTAAAGACATTTATAGTAAGAAGTTAAAGAGCCTGACTAAAGCAGACTCTGTCCTCCATCATGGTGACTTCAAATGAACAACAGAAATTTCATTAAGAGCTTTTGTTCACATGACAGAAATAAAGTCAAAGGTCAGTAATAGGTGAAGCTCCATGATAAGTTGTTTAATTTGATGAGTTTTTTTTAAAGATGTTGAAAAATAAAAATTTTTATTGTGTAATTTGTTTTATTTTTATTGATTATTATTTTATTTAGAGTTTTTTTTTCTCAGTTGATTTCATCTTTGGTTTTGGCTTGTGTTTTTCTGTCCTTCAGTGATTCTGCTTGTTAACAGTTGTTCATCAATAATTCTCAATCCTCCTTTAATTAGACACATAATTGTCTCATTAACTTCATCACTGTCTGAGTGTTCAGCCCTCTGTAGTGAGGACACTAGTGAGGATTTTGCTCTGGAATTTAAGGCTTACGTGTGTTCGAATGAAAAATACAGACTATGGGATTTGTTTTTAACAGAAATATTCTGGAAACTGAATTTATGAATGTAAAATGTTGAAAACAGCAGATTACTGGCAACCACTGCTGCCAGTATTTTGACATACATTTAACAGATATTTTACACAATAAGAGTTTGCTAATTAACACTCTGGGTGTTAAAAATTTTAACACTTTCAAAAATGTTATTTTAACACTTATAGTGGTTCCCATATAAACACTGAGGGAGTGTTAATTTTAACTCTAAGGTAGTTAAATCTACCAAATCTAAAATTTGCAGTGTGAGATCGATAAAAAATACAGACTGTTGAATGAACTTTTAACAGAAATATTCTGTAAACTGAATTTATGAATGTGAAAAACAGCAGATTACTGGCAACCACAGCTGCTGGTATTTTTACGTAAAATCTAAAAATGAAAAAAAAAAAGAAAAACAGCAAAACGGTTTTTGTGTCACCATTGTGGAGGATAATATGTCTCTGTTCAAGTCCAAGATGAACTGAGAGTATTTGATGTTATGCTGCATCTTCTTTTGTTTAAAGGTAACTGTGTAGTTACTAATGCTGTCAAAATCTGTTTGCTAACTAGCAATCACACATGAAAACATTATTGCATCTAAAGACTTTACATTTTTGTGCACTAAGCTATAATTTTGTAAACTGAACATTGTGTTAGTTCATGAAATATGGTTATTTTTTGTAAATTTATACAGTTATATAAAACTTCCATGTTTTTCACAGAAAGATTCTGGCAACCACAGCTGCTGGTATTTTTTCGGAAATTTAACAGATATTTTACACAATAAGAGTTTGCTAATTAACACTCTCTTGGTGTTGACAATGTTAACACTTTCAAAAGTGTTATTTTTAACACTTATAGTGGTTCCCATATAAACTCTGAGGGAGTGTTAATTTTAACTCTAAGGTAGTTAAATCTACTATCTAAAATTTGCTGTGTGAGCGTGAAACCTGGCGTACGCAAAGTTTTTGTGCGTACACAGCATTGATACATGAGGCCCCAGGCCTTGGCTTCAGGTTCAGAATCGTTGCGATATTCATCCAGTCCATCAAAGATGAACATGACCTTGCCTTGTTCTTCTGGAAGAGAGCTCAGTCCTCCACTGCATTTTTACATGGTCATCAAGTCGTGACCCAAATTTTTAGGAACTATAATACAATTTTAGGAGTTATAATTAACTTGTATTGTTAACAAATCAAATCAAATCACTTTTATTGTCACATCATCAGCAGCATGTGTGCTATGATGAGTGAAAAGCTTAAGTGCTGGCTTCAGACAGTACAAAATACAAAGAGTGCAAATACAACGACAGTGCAAAATACAGACAGTGCAAAATACAACGACAATGTAAAGTCGACAGCGATATGTACAATGAATAGGTGTCCACATGGTTGTAGGCAGTATTGTTTCATGTATGGATTGGTTAAAGTGCAGTGCATGCTATCTATTAATGGTGTGCAGTGAGGGGTATGGAAGAGAGTCTGTGTGGGGAGTGTTAAGTGTTCAACATACACAAGTAGTGACAGATAAATTATAAGAAAATCACCAAGGCTTACAAATACAGTAGGTGAGAGTTCAAAGTGACTATTACCCCCGCGTCATATACCGCCGCCGTTTGAAATAGGAGCCGCTTTGTTTTTAGTGTATGACTGCAGTTTGTGAATGAGCCGCCAGGGGGCACAAAGGGACGGGATGCGAACGGACAGAAATAGCCCACACAGCAGCCTTAAATATGCTATTGTGCTTGTAAATGAGATTAACCCTTAAAGACCGAGACAGCCGCCCGCGGCTAAAAATATGTATTGCTCTTAAATGTTTAATAACTTTTGATCCGCTGATCCGATCCATACAATTCAAAGATTGGCATAAAGAAGAAAATCTCAGCTTTCCATCGCTGTATCACATTACATTCAGTGAATTACATTCACGGACTTTCAGAGGCTCCGGAATCAGTGTGGTTACGTCATCAAATTTTGACAACGCTGATTTGACAAAGGAACGCTCGTCACTTGTCTCTCCGGACAAACCAGACATGATATATGGATGCATTGTCCCTCCTCCATGCCCAGATTGGTTCAAACTCGCTCTATCTCAACCAATAAGCATAGGTTTCGCTTTGTGAACCAACAATCAGCTATTTGAACAGCACGGAATGAGAGATAGGCTGCACATTACGCGCGGCTAAATAAAACGCTAAAAACAAGTTTTGCATGAAATAATTCTCATACTAAGTACTTTTGCATGCACATCTGCACAGAAACATGACAAAACAGTGACACAGCAAAGACGAAGTGCTGCTCTTGTTGTTTTCAAAGGACGCAAATAAAGGTTGGGCTGTTTGTCTGCATTGCACGCGAACCATATACATATCCGCAGACAACCATATCCATGCTGGCACATAAAACCTAAGGATGGTCCATATTGAATCTAGTTTAGTTATGTAACTATTTATAGTATAGTAAATATTTATATCTATTTTTACTGAGGATTTGCACCATGTTTATTTGGACTTTGACGCATTATTTATTATTTTCTTATTTTATATTTGTTTATTATAAGTGGTGTTGTTTATGGTAACTAAAAATATATTATTTGGAAAAAAGTCAAATTTGCTTCAGTGTTCTGTTATTTTGTAACATTTTTTTTCTGTTTAGTTCATTCCCAGAACTTTTGGGCAAATACATTGTCAGTAAATAAATGCATTTTTTCCCCCCATTGAAAAACGCCTTGGAATAACATTGAAATAAATTGCTATAACTTGCTCAGGGAATGGTGGATGTAGACAAAATTTATTGTGGAAGTATAAAACATCATAATATGTATTTCTAAAGAAAGAAAAACAAACTTCATAAGGTTTTGTTTATAATAACTAGAAAATGCCACTTTTTTTAAAAATCGTTTCTGGAAAATTCTGGAATATTTTTTGTCTGTTTATATGTTTTTGGACCAAAATATATTTTAGACTGGACCTTTAAATGATACAGATTGAAACTTTAGGTTCTCCTGTTTAAAATGATATATGACACTTGAGGCTGACTGCTAAAATAACAATAAAACTGCTTTAAAAAAATAATAATAATATAGGCCCATTAGGTGCCCTCAAAATACCTCTAGGTCTTTAAGGGTTAAACAATAAGTCAAAGCATTATAATTCCTTTATTAATCATTTAAAATTTGTTAACACGCTTTATTGTTATTCTAAACTTTTTAAGTGCAAAGAGGATTCTTTTTGAAAAATAGAATTGAAGAAGTTAAAGACAACTGGAATGAAAGCACAAACATTCAGTACAAATGTTCTAAGTATGCCTAAATTAAAAAATAAAGCAGTCTTTTAGCCTAAATGTAAAGAGATGTTCAGTGTTTGCTAATTTGGTAGGACTAACACAAGACCTTTTCATTTATGTTTTAATTTATGTTTTTATTTACATTTACGTTATTGATTATATTTTACTATTTCATTTTATGTCACAATTATTGTATATAATAATAAACGAATAATGAAAAATAATAAAAATAGGCCTTATGTATTTAAGGACATGTGTTGAAACACTAAGAAACGGTCAGGCGCATGGTCTAAAGAGCTTAAGTTGAATGCTGCTTCATAAAATAATTTTGCCGCAGGACATATCTCGCAGGTTTATTTTTAATAGTTTTCAGTAATTTTTTTGTTTCAAAACATCAATGTTCTCTTTAAAGTTCTCTTTAAAGTATAACTGTTGTTTTGTTTTTTTACTAATGGCCCAGTATGTTTTGTATTTCAATTTCAATTTTAGTCACCTTGCATATGCATTTGAAATATAATGCGCGCATTACCGCGGAAAGAAGAAAAATCTGTCAAAGGTTAGAGCGAATTCATCAAAATTAGCTATATTAAAATACAGCATGTAAGTTAATACCGGCAGAGTGTGAACAAACTCAAGGTAAGGCTTAGATATGCGCTTGCCTTTTAATGCATTTAAAAAGATTTGCGGCCTTTTTATAGGCTAGAGCAGGGGTTTTCAAACTGGGGTCCGCGGACCCCCAGTGGGCCGCGAGAGGGCGCTAGGGGGTCCGCAAAAACTTGGCAGAAACAAAACATATTATTTTTTATAATAATATAAAAAAAAATTTCCAATTCTAAAATTATTAATGACTAAATTAATAATCTATATTTAGTTTTAGTATTTATATAAGTTTATTATTAATTGCAATGTGTTTATCCTGAAATCCTTTGCGCTCTTTAACATTTTGCATAACGTAACGTTACAGTTGAATGGAGCAATTAGCGGCTGTGCAGTAGCTACAGATGATGAAAAGATTTTTAAAGAACCCCGCTCCTGCAAGCAACCTATGCAAATCTGACTTGGCGAATGCTAAGGCAAAAAGCAGAAAATATGACAAATCTTACATTGCGTTTGGTTTTACCTGTACTTTAAAGCAGGGAGTCGATAGACCCCAGTGTGTTCTTTGTCAAGAGGTTCTCTCCAATGAATGCATGAAACCATCCAAGCTCAAACGTCATCTACAGCAAAAACATCCCAATGAGGCAGAAAAATCGACAGACTATTTCAAACATCAGGAGTTGTGTTTGGCCCGGCAGGCCAGTCTTTTTCGGCAGCAAGCATCAGTCCCTGAGAGGTGTTTAAAAGCGTCATATTTGGCATCACTTCACATCGCGCGTGCTAAGAAGCCGCACACAGTAGGCGAAGCATTGCTATTACCAGCTACCAAAGACATCGTCAAAGAGTTATTTGGAGAGGAAGCGGCACAGAAGATAGATTGTGTGCCTTTGTCAGATAACACAGTAAGCAGACGCATAAGTGAGATGGCCGATGATATTTCTTCACAACTTTTAGAACAGCTACAAGCCAGTGAATACTTTTCACTGCAGTTGGACGAAAGTACTGATATAGCAAATCAAGCGCAGCTAATGGTCTACGTGCGTTTTCTCGGTAAGGACACATTTATTGAGGAACTTCTCTTCTGTAAACCCCTTGAAGGCAGAACCACAGGTCAGGACATATTTAATATGATGGATCAGTTCATGACGGACAATTCTGTAGACTGGTCTCGGTGTATTGGAGTGTGTACTGACGGTGCTGCCGCTATGACCGGGAAGCACAGCGGCGTCATGACTCTGATCAAAGAGAAAGCTCCCAACGCCGTTGGCACACACTGCATGCTTCACCGTGAGGCTCTTGTGGCCAAGCGCATTGAAGATGACTTGCATCAAGTGTTGAAGGATGTAATAAGAACTGTGAACTATGTAAAATCACGCCCATTGAAACACAGACTCTTCCGTTTACACTGCAAAGAAATGGGTGCAGATTACGAGGGTTTGCTGCTCCACTCAGAGGTGCGCTGGCTTTCCCGCGGCGCCGTGTTAAGTCACGTGTACGCGCTGCGCAAAGAGCTGAGAGAGTTTCTCTCTGATGAAAACCTAGAACTTGCCAAATGTTTTGAAGATGACACTTGGATACTGAAGTTGTCATACATGGCAGATTTTTTCCAGCATCTTAGTTTTCTCAATCAGAGCATGCAAGGGCACAATGTTCACATACTGAATGCACAAGACAAGGTGCGTGCATTCACGCAAAAATTGTCGCTGTGGGAAAGCAAACTGGAAGAAGGAATAACAGAAATGTTTCCTCTCTACAACCAGGAGCGCATCTTTACCACTGCAGACAACATAACACCCATAATTCAGTCTCACCTGTCACATCTTCAGGGCTATTTTAAACGGTATTTCCCTGATTTGAACAATAACCACCTTGACTTTGTCAGGGACCCATTTGCACCAGGGGTTGGCACTTATCTGGATCTGGCAGCCAAGGAGCAACTGATTGACTTGTCAAATGATGGTGGGAGAAAAACAAGGTTCCCATCTCTTCCTCTATCAGAGTTTTGGATGTCTGTGAGAGAGGACTACCCTATGTTGTCAGAGAAGGCAATAAAATGTCTTTTACCTTTTGCCACAACTTATTTGTGTGAAGCTGGATTTTCAGCACTGAAAGTACTTCAGTCAAAGCACAGAGCCCGTCTGGAGGTTGAAAGTGACATGCGTCTGGCTCTCACTAAAATGAAGCCACGTTATGACAAACTATGTAGAAGCCACCAAGCTCATCCGTCCCATTAGGAGTTTTGAATCAGTGAATGATTCAAACTGGTTTGATTGTGTTTGTAATGCAAATGCTGTTCTTCAGGTTTAACTTGTCACATTATAATGCTGTGAAAGAAGGTTCCCTTTTCACTTAATGAAAATATAGCAGCAATTAAGCAGTGCCTTAATTAGAAAAGGTACCAGTTCCATGTAAATATGTTGCAGTTTTCCATAAATACAAGACAGGGGAAAAAACTACAGAAATTACAAATGTCTAGGTTTAACTTTTCATCTACTGTTGCCTCATTTTGAAAAGCTATCTTGTTCAGTTAATGTAAATATTTCGTTGTTGTTTTTTTATTTTATGAAATATAAAATTTCGACAATCATTCTGGCTATAGTGAGTTACCAACTAATAAAATAAATAGTTTAAGAACAATACCATTTTGCATGCCTGTGAAATATGAATTATAATGTCTTTTTGTTGTACAGAATTTTAGTTTATGTATTTATACTTTCCGTAATAATACGTAAATTTCTTTAAACCTTAGGCAAAGGGGTCCCCTGCAAATAATCATCATATTTGGGGGTCCCTGAGATTAAAAAGTTTGAAAACCCCTGGATTAGTCAGTACCAAAGGCAAAACTGAACTAACTGAACAAAAAAACTGAAGATCACAGTGAAGAGAAACAGCACACACAAATGAATAATGTTTAAGCAGTTCAAATGTTGTAGTTTGTCTTTTATTTATTGTTTGCAGCACATAATTTGAATGTACATGTGTTATCTCTCTATTTCTGAAGGTGTTTTCAACTCTTATTTTAATCAATATATCTGTTTATCTACACTCGCTATTACAATACAGATGTTAAATACTATTTTTGTTTGATCATTTCTAAAAATTCAGGATAAATGTCTAAAAATATTAATAATTTTTCTCAGAAACTGGAAGACGGGTTTGTCGTGTCTTGGTTGTGAGAAATTATTTATTATTATCAGTAAAATCAAACTTAGCAGCTCTTATTTTTTATTTGTTCTTTTTATTATATGTTTAAAGGGAAATAACATTAGGGAATATATAGTTATCCACAAATCATTATAAAGGGAATGTTAAATTAAATACAGATAACTTAATCATCTTAATTGAGCTTTACAGTAACTCTGTATTGAAATCAGGGAATCATTAAAACCTTTAGATAAGTGGAAAAGAGTTGACAGATTCAGGATCAGTTAGCACATTGTGTTTAGTGAATGTCACCATCCTGCAGTTTGTCTCCATTCCCCTAGAGGTCCCCATGTTTCCCCTCTGTTCTTCCTCATGTGTTCTTGTTTACTTAATTTGGATCACCTGTGACTTGTTTCAGCCAGTGTATTTAAGTTGTTACTTTGTCTGTGTTCCTCACTCGGTTTTTGAGTCATCTCTGGTGAACTTGCCTTGCGTTTCCCTTGATCTCCTGAGCTACGTCTAGTAAGAGTGTTTTATTTTCCTTGTTGTTGACTGCAATATTATCTGTTTGTTTTCTCCCCTCGTGGAGTTTTCTTTACATGTTTATTATACTGTTAGAGTATTTTGTATGCCTCATTCTGAGAAGAACCTAAGTTGTCTGTTTTGCTACCTCATTTTTGAGAAGAACCTAAGTTGACTTTTTTTAAATAAATACCAAGTTAAGTACCAACAGTCCTCCCATAGCTCCAGTAGCTGTTGCAGAGCCCCGACTTCCACCCCCCAAGCCATTCTCGGGAGATCCTAGTTCCTGTCAGGGATTTCTCACCCAGTGCTCTCTCACTTTTGAGCTTCAGCCCTCAAGTTTTCCCACTGAACGCTCAAAGATCGCTTATATTATCACCCTTCTGAGTGACAAGGCAATATCTTGGGCCTCTGCGGCATGGGAGTCCTAGCCTAGTTATTGCCAGTCATACACAGCCTTTGAGAAGGAGTTCAAGAAGGTGTTCAATCACCCAGTCAGTGGACAGGAGGCTTCCAAACGTCTTCTTACTCTCCATCAAGGTCCTCGCAGCGCTGCAGACTTCGCCATTGAATTTTCGAACTATTGCAGCAGGTAGTGGATGGAATGACGAGGCCTTAAGAGTCTGCTTTCTGGGCGGATTAGCCGAATCCATTCAAGATGAGATGGCCACCCGGGAACCAGCCAAAGACCTAGAATCCCTTATTGATATGGCCATTCGCCTTGATATTCGCTTGAGAGAACGGAGAATGACTCGAGGCAGAGCATCCCAGTCCCAAACTCCTGTTCACAAACCTGCATCTCCAGTTCATGTTCCACCAGTCCAGAAGATATGCAGCTAGGTCGTTCCAGACTCTCTCCCAGTGAAAGGGACAGACGCATGAGGGAGCGACGATGCCTTTACTGTGGTATGTCTGGTCATTTTCGATCCACTTGTCCAGAACTGTCGGGAAACGAGGGTCCCCACCGAGTTACAGGAGGACTGTGATGGGGAAAATAAGAGTTCCTCCTGCCAACACCGTTCTAGCTCTCAAAGCTATTCTGTCCTGGGAGAGTCATCAGTTCCCAGTTCAGGCAATGATCGATTCAGGGGCCGCAGGTAATTTCATAGATCTCTCCTTGGCCAAGAAACTTAAGATTCCTACCCACCTTCTCCCTCATCCCCAGTCAGTAACTGCATTGGATGGTAGACCCCTTGAACCCGGCAAAGTAACTGAGGCCACTCAGTCCCTGAAGCTTACCATTGCTAAACATCAGCAGGAGGAGACTTTCTACCTTATTGACTCTCCCGAGTATCCGGTCATTCTAGGTAATCCCTGGTTGCACAGACATAATCCCCATATCAACTGGTCTACTGGTTCCATTCTAGATTGGAGTCCTTCATGTCACTTCACCTGTTTTACCCAGAGCCTCTCTGCCCCTCATCCAGAGCCTTAAGATTCTGTAGTTCTGTCTCAAGTTCCCGCTGTCTATCATAAGTTTAGGGCAGTATTCAGTCTCGAGCCACCTCTTTGCCACCTCACCGCCCATACGACTATCTCCCCCTGAACAGGCTGCTATGAATGCTTACATCCAAGAGTCCCTGGCAACTGGCATCATCCGAGCCTCCACTTCCCCTGCTGGTGCTGGCTTCTTCTTTGTTGGGAAGAAGGATGGGGGGCTTAGGCCTTGTATCGATTACCGAGGTCTCAACAAGATAACTGTTCGGAATCGATATCCCCTGCCTCTTATGGCTACTGCCTTTGAGCTGCTGCAGGGAGCTTCCATTTTTACCAAGCTCGACCTTCGCAATGCCTACCATCTGGTGCGGATACGGCAAGGAGATGAATGGAAGACTGCTTTTAACAACCCCACAAACCACTATGAATATCTGGTGATGCCTTTCGGCCTTACCAATGCCCCTGCCGTGTTCCAGGCACTTATCAACGACGTCCTCCGAGACATGTTAAATATATTTGTATTCGATTATCTGGACGATATACTTATATTTTCCAAGTCCATGGAGGAGCACGAGGGCCATGTCAGCAGGGTTCTCCAAAGACTCCTCGAAAATCATCTCTTTGTCAAGCCAGAAAAATGTGAGTTTCATGTTTCCCTGACTAAGTTTCTTGGGTACATTGTCACCCCTGGTCACCTGGAGATGGACCCTTGTAAGATTAAAGCTGTTCTCAACTGGCCTATTCCATCCACAGTAAAAGAGGTGCAACGGTTTGTGGGCTTTGCAAACTTTTACAGGAAGTTTATCAGGAATTTCAGCTCGGTTGTGGCTCCCTTGACGGCACTGACAAAGGGAGGAGGAGTCAAGATTGAATGGGGCCCTGAAGCAGCGGCTGCCTTCCAGGATCTCAAGGATCGATTCACCTCAGCTCCCATCCTCTCTATCCCTAATCCAGACATACCCTTTATGGTAGAGGTGGATGCCTCAGATGTGGGTGTAGGAGCCATTTTATCACAGAGGAATGAGGATGGAAAACTACACCCCTGTGCTTTCATGTCACGTCGCCTGTCTAATGCTGAGCGCAACTACCATGTGGGGGACCGAGAGCTGCTTGCTGTTAAGTTGGCCTTGGAAGGATGGCGCCATTGGCTTGAGGGCGCTCGACATCCTTTCCAGGTACTTACAGACCATAAGAACCTAGAATATCTCCAGCAGGCCAAGCAACTTAACCCTCGGCAGGCTCGATGGTCTCTGTTTTTCAACAGATTTCAGTTCATCCTGACTTATAGACCCGGTTCCAAGAACCTTAAGCCAGATGCCTTGTCCCGAGCCTACTCTTCTGAGACACATGAAAAACCTGTTTCTTCTATTATTCCTAGTTCAAGGATTGTTGCCCCCCTCAGATGGGATCTGGAACAAGTGGTCCGTAAGGCTCAAACCAAAGAACCTGATCCAGGGAATGGACCATTGGGTGCTCTATATGTCCCTCGAGCAGGGCGAGCTCAGGTCTTGCAGTGGGGTCATGAGTCCGTATAGACCTGCCACCCAGGTAGTTCCCGTACTTTAGAATTCCTCCGACGTCGCTTTTGGTGGCCTTCCATGAAGGAAGATGTTAAAGGTTATGTGGAGGCCTGCCAAGTATGTTGTCAGGGAAAATCATCACACCAGCGACCTCAGGGACTGCTCCATCCCTTACCTGTTCCCCACAGGCCTTGGTCACACCTTTCCCTGGATTCCATTACGGGACTTCCACTCTCCCAGGGCAACACCGTCATATTGGATGTGGTGGACCGATTTTCCAAGGCTGCCCGGTTCATTCCTCTGCCCAAATTGCCATCAGCTAAAGAGACTGCTGAGCTCATAATAAGCCATGTTTTCCGAGTTTTTGGCATTCCCCAAGACATTGTTTCTGACCGAGGTCCACAATTTATGTCCAGATTCTGGGGGGCTTTTTGCAGACTCTTTGGGACCACTGCCAGCCTATCATCCGGGTTCCATCCTGAGTCTAATGGTCAGACGGAACGAGTTAACCAGGATTTGGAAACCACTCTATGGTGCATGGCAGCCAATAACCCCACCACTTGGTCATCGTACATAATGTGGGCTGAATATGCCCACAACACCCTCAAGTCTTCAGCCACGGGACTTTCCCCTTTTGAATTCCAATTTGGTTATACCCCTCCATTGTTTCCTGAGAAAGAGGTGCAGGTGGGAGTTCCCTCAGCCCAGAACTTTGTTCGACGCTGTCGACGAACCTGGAGGAGAGCTAGAAGCGCTCCCCTTCGAACCTCCCTGAGATACCAACATCAGGCTAATCGCCGTCGTCGAAGGCCCCCTGCTTTCTGTGTTGGTCAGAGAGTCTGGTTGGCCACTAAGAACCTTCCACTCTGGGTTGAGTCGAGAAAATTGTCCCAGAGGTTTATCGGGCCATTTAGAATAGCCAGGAAAGTAAACCCTGTTTCTTATCTTTTGTATCTTCCTCGGTCACTTAGAATTAATCCCACATTTCATGTCTTTTTATTAAAACCTGTCTTGTCTTCTCCCTTTGCCCCCCCTCGCAGACCCCCTCCACCTCCCAGGATCATTGACGGCCAGCCAGCCTACACGGTCCACTGGATACTGGACTCCAGGAGGGTCCAGAACTCACTTCAGTATCTGGTTGATTGGGAGGGCTACGGGCCAGAGGAGCGCTCCTGGATTCCTGCCAAAGACATCCTGGACCCTAGTTTTATCCAGGAGTTTCATACCCAGAGGCCAGGGTGTTCTGGTAGGAACGTCAGGAGCCGTTCCTAAAGGAGGGGGTCCTGTCACCATCCTGCAGTTTGTCTCCATTCCCCTAGAGGTCCCCGTGTTTCCCCTCTGTCTTTGTTCTTCCTCATGTGTTCTTGTTTACTTAATTTGGATCACCTGTGACTTGTTTCAGCCAGTGTATTTAAGTTGTCACTTTGTCTGTGTTCCTCACTCGGTTTTTGAGTCATCTCTGGTGAACTTGCCTTGCGTTTCCCTTGATCTCCTGAGCTACGTCTAGTAAGAGTGTTTTATTTTCCTTGTTGTTGACTGCATTATTATCTGTTTGTTTTCTCCCCTCGTGGAGTTTTCTTTAAATGTTTATTATACTGTTAGAGTATTTTGTATACCTCATTCTGAGAAGAACCTAAGTTGTCTGTTTTGCTACCTCATTTTTGAGAAGAACCTAAGTTGACTTTTATTTAAATAAATCCTTGTTTTCTGGATTCCCTCTTGGAGTGTTTTCGTTTGAGTCCAACATGACTTCCTCTGTGGCTTAGTGGTATACACACCGGTTTCCACACCAGAGACCTGGGTTCAAGACCCGATCGTGACAGTGAATGTGATGTTTTCCAAATAGTGTAAGAGTTTTAGTTCACAATCCATAAACAAGATTATCTTAATCAGTTATAATGATCAATTTACAGAATACTAAAATATAATAATTAGATCATGAGAAACCAGAATAGTTTAGTGTAATCACAACTGAAACAGCCAGGCTCATATGTGCACAAGGGCTTTAGTCGAGCGCATGTTCTGTGATTGGAAGAGTCGTGTTCAGTGCCATAGGAAGACACTCAGATTGAAAGCAAGTAGATGCTGCACTGCTGCAGAGACTGTGGCATCTTCTACTGATGCTCCAGTCTCTGAGGTGGCAGTAGAGTCTGAATTAAATACATTGACTCTGGCTGAAATTGTTGCAGGCGCTTCTGTTGTACCTGCTTCAGTTAATTCTGAGATAGATGGCATGAATGGTCACATTGTTACACCAGTATTGACAGAAAATATAGCAGTCACTGGAAAAAGCAACGAGGCTGGAAATGAAGCGGAAATGCAAACTGAGGCATTTTTCAAAGCTCCAATAAAAAGGAGAAAAGGCAGAGGTAAGACGACAATAACACAGGCCAAAGAAGACAAGAGCGAGACTGAAAGTGCAGTTTCAGACATTGACAGCGATTCTTCAGACTCCAATGATTCAGGCTGCTCTTTTCTTTATCACTAAATGAGGATGAAGAGCAGCCAGTGGTGTACAACACTGAACAACTAACTCAGCTTTCAAGAGAAACAAAGAGACTGAAGCTGAAAACTATAGTCCAGATCCATCTGCTCTTATAAGAGATGTAAAGAGGTGCATGAAGGAAGGAGCTTTCTGTGATCAGGAAGTGTACCGTCTTAGAAACTCCATGATAAAAATGAGAAAACAAATGCGTGAAGATGAAGAACAGGACATGGTGTGATAGCTTCTTCTGTTTTTGACTGTTTCTATCATTTATGAGAGACATTAAGATTGGAGCTCTACACTGGAATGCTGCTAGAAACAGTCAGAAGAGAATGTGTCTGTCTGAGTTTATAAAGATGAAACGAATTGATGTGACCTTCATTCAAGAGTCTCAGAGTGCTTTATTTAATGAAATAGACTGTGTTCATGAGTCACATGTCCTCTAATAGAGGAGGAGTAGCTCTATTGCTTTCACAGCAGTTTTCACCAATTCTATGTGGAGAGAAAGAAATAGTCAAAGGACGTTTATTACAAATTAAAGCAAAACTTGAGAGAATATTTGAATGACATTTTTTTTTTAAATTTACGCTCCTACAAAAGCAGATGAAAGAATAGATTTCTCCAATGCTTTTAGTGCTGTCCTTAAAGATATCAAATCAGAAGAGTTTTTCATTTTAACAGCACAGAGATTGAGAAGAGAGATCCAAATCACTCAGAAACACATCCTGCTTCACTAAAAGTGCTTCCACAATGAGTGAGTGTTTGATTTATGCGATGTGTGGAGGAATGATCATCATGAAAATAGACAGCACACTTGGGCACATAGTAAGAATCATTTTATTTCAATGGCAAGGCTTGATAGATTTTACATGTTTCATTTTCAAGCAGATTGTGTCAAAGATTGTAAAATAATTCCTGTTGGGTTTTCAGATCACTCTTCTGTTATTTGTGCTATAACTGTTAATTCTGTGGAGATTAGGAGTGCCTATTGGCATTTTCATACGTCCCTTTTAAAAGATGAGACATTTATTGAAATATTTTCTTTATTTTTGGGAATTTTAAAGAAGAAAAACATCTTTATTCTTCACTGCAGCAATGGTGGGATTGTGGCAAATTCACATTAAACAATTATGCCAAGAATACACTTTTATTGTCACTAAAGGAGTTCCTGAATCCATGAAGAAATTAGAGGATGAACTAACAGACCTGTTTGACACAACAGCAGCTACAAGCAGTGATCAATCTGAAACCCGGAAATCAAACACAGATTTGCTGGCTGATCTTTGAGGAGTGAAAGCACAAGGAGCATTCATTCATTCAGGTTTAATAAACATTAAACAAATGGATGCTCCTTCTAAGCTTTTTCAGTCTAGAACAGAAAAATGGTCAAAGTGAAATTATTCATTCACTATAAAATAATGCAGGAGAGGAACTTTATAATCCAGCGACATACGTAAACATGCTGTTCACTTTTATTCAGAATTATACTGATCATATAGAAGTTAAAGATCTCCCAAACACTGATGAAGACTCTATTGCCATGCTTGAGCTCTCATCGTCACAGAATAAATTATACACAGCGGTAATGAGTATGGGAAGTGGAAAAACTCCAGCTATTGATGAATCCCAGTAGATTTCTATAAATCTTTGTGGTCTGTGATAGGTGATGATGTTCTTTTGGTTCTTTATGACAGTTTAAATAAAGGTTTACTCCCATTAAGCTGCAGAAGAGCTGTAATTACTGTGTTACCAATAAAGGAGACTTGCAAAGAAGAAGCAACTGTAGACCAGCATCACTTTACTGCACCCATTATAAAATACTGTCAAAGGCATCAGCTACACGATTGAGTAAGGTAATAGGTCAAGTATTACACCAAGATCAACATTATTGTATAGCGAATAGATCAGTTTTGACAACATTTATTTGGTTAGAGATGTTTTAGAAGTAATTGGGTATTAATTGTGGACTGATCTCTTTAGAGCAAGAGAAAGCGTTTGACCGTATACAACATGAATATTTAATAAAGCTTTTAGAAATGTTTGGTTTGAGCCCAGCTTCTGTAAATATGATCAATGTTTTGTACAGAGACATTCAAAGTGTATTTAAAGTCAACGGTGGTCTGAGTGCTGCTTTTACAGTACAGAGAGGAGTTAGACAGGGATGTGCTGTGTCGGGGATGTTGTACACACTGCCTATCCAACCTGTGCTGAATAAACTAAGCTCTGAGATAAAGGGTGTGTGTGTGTTCCTCATTGTGACGTTTCTCTGCATCTTTCTGCTTATGCTGATGATGTTGTTGTTTCATATCGAATGCGGAAGATATTCAGAAACTGGATTTTATTGTAAGTGATTTTCAGAAGATATCCTCTGCTAAAGTCAACTGGGGAAAGAGTGAAGCCCTGCTTGTGGGCAGCTGGAGCGGTGTCCCTCCCAAGTTACCTGGAGGTTTGACATGGAAGAAAGGAGGCTTGAAATACCTCGGGTGAAGATGACTGTGTTCAGAAGAACTGGAATGGCACGCTTGAGAAAATCCAAGGACTTTTACAACAATGGAAATGGTTACTTCCCCAGTTATCGTATAGAGGCCGCACACTTATAGTTAACAGCTTGCTGGATCCTCTATATGGCACAAGCTGGCGTGTGGAGACCCCCCTATTGGTTTACTACCGAATCTTCAAAGAGAGATGGTCAATTTGTTCTGGGACAACCTACGTTGGATCCCTCAAAGTGTTCTCTTCTCACCAAGAAATGAAGGAGGTCAAGGCTTGGTTGATCTTGTGAGTAGAGGAGCAGCGTATAGACTGCCGTTCATCCAGACTATTGTTTGGGCCCAAGAGTCTTGAAGAGCCGGTGGTTTTTGTCAGGCGATGACACTCCAGGATTGATGGACATATCAGTATCCAAAACAATGCCACGATTGAGAGACATTGTTGACAAAGCAGGCACTGGACTGAGTGAATCTTGCTAAATGTATGGGAATAGGATCAGTAAGGTTTGCACAGGAACTCTGAGATAAACTGAGTGTGATGTTGAATGAAAAACACTGCTGGAGAGTTCTAGTCGGGATCTTTTTATCCCAGATGACGAGGAGTTTTCCCTGATATCAGAATTGAAGCTGTTGTTGGAGATGTTGGGGATAATAGTCCATCACTGTGTTTTAATGAAAGTGCTGATGTTAGTTCAGCCGAAGGTGAAATATTTGACAGAGATATTGTGGAAATAAATAACGAGCACATTTTAAAAGACAGAACTGACACGGTATGGAGAAACACACTGGCAGTAGAAGAAGTCATGAAAGCAGAATGGAGAATGATCTATAAAGCAGCATTGATGAGAAGAGGAGGACACTTGCAGTGGAGAATATTACATGCTGCTGTAGCTGTGAACACAAATGAGCCCTAATATCAGTGAGATGTGTCCATTTTGTCCAGAGAGAGAAACTATTGTTCATTGTTTTACAGAGTGTACGAGACTTTCTCCACTGTTTAATATCCTGACTGCTTTATTTTCACCAATGCCTCATTTCTGTCCAAAACAGGTTTTTATTTGAGGTTTTCAGTAAAGCAAATGCAGAAATACAAATGTCCACTAATTCATTTCTTATTGGCCAAGCAAATGAGCAATCTGTGTTTCTAGGAGAAATGAAATCAACAAAGACATGAACAAAACACTGCATCTATTATTAAACACAGGAGTACATCTAGAAGTGTTGTGGATTTAATCACTATAACTTGACAAATGCAGTGACTGTTGTTGAGTGTGAATGGTGTTGTGATGCTGGACTGTGTCTGTCATCAATCAAGAATTGCTTTATAAATGAACTAATGTCAATAATAACACATGTGGAAATGAGATGCACAATCACTGAATAATTACAATTACGGGTTTTTATAAAATAAATTTAAAATCTTTTTCACTCTCTAATTTTTTTTTCTCTTTAATTCAATAGTTGCTTTATTGTCATGACAAATGTTACAGATGTATTTCCAAAGCAGTTCTAAAGTTTACATAGACATAAAAGAACATACATATCTAATAAAAAACACGTAAACAGTAAAAAAAAAAAAAACAAACAACTGAAGTACATATAATAATTAAATAAAAATATGAATAATATATAACATTATTATTCAATATATCATATTAATACTCAATATACCACATTATTATTTAATATGTCACATTATTATTCAATATATCATATTAATACTCAATATACCACATTATTATGTAATATATCACATTATTATTCAATATATCATATTAATACTCAATATACCAAATTATGATTTAATATATCACATTATTATTCAATATACCACATAATTAATCAATATATCACATTATTATTCAATATATCACTTAATTATTTAATATATCACTTTATTATTTAATTCATCACATTGTTTTTCAATGTATCATATTATTATTCAACATATCACATCATTTTTATAATATTATTCATTTATAACAATAAAAATAATAATAAATCTGAATAATCTGTACATTTAACAATCAACAGTTAGGATAAAACAGTAATAAAACCAATAATAATCAGTATATTCACAATGATTGATTTATAATAGTCTAGGTGTGTGTGTGTGTGTGTGTCACTGAAGTTTTTCTTGGTCTGCTCTCTGTGTCAGGCATTAATGTATTGGGCCGCTAGAAGGACACACTCAGTTTTTCCCCTAGTAAACACTGCAGCTAGGGTTGTATTGTCTGACTTAGTGAATTGTGGGTAAACGCTCTGTAGTTTAGTGTAGAATGTTTCTCTGATGTGCTGATAGTTTGTGCAGCGGGTGAGGAAGTGTTCCTCCTTCTCCACCTCTGCCTGGGCACAGTGTGGGCAGACGCGTCTCTCTCTGGGTTGCCAGTTCTGTCTGTATCGGCCCGTCTCTACAGTCAGACTGTGAGCACTCAGCCTGTATTTGTTTTATTAGTTTACTCTCTCTCTCTCTCACACACACACACACACACGGGCACACATACACACACACACAAACACACAGTCTCTCTCTCTCTCACACACACACACACACACACACACACACAGCAGTGAACACATCTGCATGCTCACACACACAGTAATAAACACATGCGCGCACACACACACACACACACACACACACAGACACACACACACTCTCACACACACACACACAGACACACACATACACAACAGTAAACATGTGTGCGCGCACACACACACACACTCTCTCTCTTACACACACACACACATAACAGTAAACGTGTGCACGCACACACACACACACAATAATGAACACGCGCACACACACACACTGTAGTCAACACATGCACACAAACAGCAGTGAACATGCACACACACACTCTCTCTCTCTCACACACATGCAGTAATTAACATGCACACACACACACACACACGCGCGCGCACGCACGCACGCACACACTGCTGCTGACTGCTCCTGCAGAGGATTCTGGGTAAATCTCTCGTCAGTCTTCAGCTCAGTTTCACTGATGATCCAGGATAAAACCCAAACCCAGGGCAGAGCGGCTCAGTGAATGTGGTCTGGACTGAGTGGATGAGGCTCATTGTGTCTCTATAGATGTTGTAGAAGATCAGAGTTCCTGCACTGTGATCCACAAACACTCCTATTCTCCTGCTGAGCGCCTCCACTGGGAGATCAGTGTCTGTGTTATTGTGTATGAATATGAAACTGGAGGAATCACAGCTCAAACTCCAGGACTGAGCATTATATCCAAACGCACACTCAGCACCTCCTCCCTTCCTTCTGATGCTCTTATATGACACTGATATACAAACACCATCATCTCCACTCCAGTCAATCTCCCAGTAACAGCGTCCACACACACTCTCTCTGCACAACACCTGAGGATAATCAAATCTGTCTGGATGATCAGGATACGGCTGATTCTCCTCCACACTCTTCACCTCTCTGTTCTCCTCAGACAGAATGAGTTGAGTGTGTGCTGTGTTTGGATCCAGAGTGAGGAAACAGACATCTGAACACAAGAACACACACATTTATAACCACAGCTGTGTGTGTGTGTTCGTGTGTGTGTGTGCGTGTGTGTGCGTGTTTGTGTGTGTGTCTGTGTGTGTGCATCTGTGTGCGTGTGTGAGAGTTTGTGTGTGTGTGTGTGTGTGTGTGTGTGTGCATGTATGTGTGAGAGACTGAGTTAGTGTGTGCGTGTGTGTGCATGTGTGTGTGTGTGTGTGTTTGAGAGAGAGTAAGTTTTTTTTGTGTGCGTGTGTGTGCAAGTGTGTGTGTGAAAGAGTTTGAGTGTCTGTATGTATGTGTGTGATAGAGTGTGTTTGTTTTTGTGTGAGAGAGTAAGTTTGTTTGTGTGTGTGTGTGTGAGAGAGAGAGAGTTTGTGTGTGTCTGTGTGTGTGTGTGCATCAGGCACGTGCACACATAGGGCTCAACCTGTGCAGTGCACATGCCCTTTTTAGTGTTGGATAGAAAGTGCCCTTCCAAAATGATCAAAAGTGCCCCCGCGACACACTCTCTTCCGCCCTTCAGTAGGCGCGCGACAACACTGCTCTTGATTACGCGCACTCAACCCCCGCTTTAAAGTACGCGCGACAACACAGCTGCTGAGAACGCTCGCGACAACACCGCTCTTCAGTGTGTAAGAGAGTGAGTTTGTATGTGTGTGTGTGTGTGCGTGCGCGTGTTTGTGTGAGAGAGTGAGTTTTTGTGTGCGTGCGTGTGTGTGCATTTGTGAGTGTGTGTGGCTGTATCTATGTCTGTGTTTGTGTCTGTGTGAGGGAGAGGGAGTGTGTGTGTGCACATGTTCACTGGTGTGTGTGAGTGTGTGTCTGAGAGAGAGTTTGTGTGTGTGTGTAAGTGTGTGTCTGTTTGTGTGTGAGAAAGAGAATGAGTTTGTGTGTGTGTGTGCGTGACATGCTTGCGTGCATGTGTGAGAGTATGTGAATGTATGTGCATGTGTGTGTGTGTGTGAGAGAGAGTTTGTGTGTGTGTGTGTGTGTGTTTGTGTGTGTCTGTGTGTGCGAGAGTGAGTTTGTGAGTGTGTGAGTTTGTTTGTGTGTGTGTGTGAGTTGTGTGTGTGTGTTTGTGCGCGCGCATGTATGTGTGTGAGAGAGGGAGTTTTTGTGTGTGTGCATGTGTGACATATGCCTGCGTGCCTGTCTGTGTGTGTGTTTGTGTGTAAGAGAGTGTGTGTGTGTGTCTGTGAGAGAGAGTGTGTGTGTGTGTGTGAGAGTGTGTGTGTATGTGTGTGTGCGTGCATGTGTGTGTGTGCGTGCGTGTGATTATGTGTGTGAGTGTGTGTGTGTGTGTGTCTGTGAGAGAGTGTGTGTGTGTGTGTGAGAGTGTGTGTATGTGTGTGTTTGTGCGTGCGTGCGTGTGTGTGTGTGAGAGACTGCATGTGTGTGCTGTGTGTGTGTGTGTGTAGTCCTACATTTGCGTGGTCCTGCTGTAATCCTCGTGTGTGTGTGTGTGTTTGTGTGTGTGTGTGTGTGTGTAGTCCTACATTTGCGTGGTCCTGCTGTAATCCTCGTGTGTCCTCCATGATCCAGACTGTAAACACACACAGATGGAGAGAATGAGCTGTTTAGTTCCCCCTCAGCTAATAAGCTAAAGCTAGCACTGAGCTGCTCAGCTACACGCTCCAAACTCTTGAGCTAAAACACACAACACTTGTTGGTTGAGCCGGGATGCACAATGAATGTAACACAGTGCGTTCTTTTCCTCTGCTGTTGGTGAAGCGAGCGCAGATACTGCTCATGTTGATGGAGACACCCCAGCTAACAGGGAACGTTCCCAGAACATTCACTAACGTTCTTTAAAAGTTGCGGAAATGTTAGCGCAAAACGTTATCAATAGAACGTTTTTAGAAGAGTCTCTTAACGTTGTTAACGTTCTTGTGACGTTGTTAAAAAAACGTTCTTAGAACAAAGTTCTTGAAACATCTTCAGAACGTTATTTGTACTCCATAAACGTTGTCATAATGTTGACAGAAAACGTTTTTAGAACAAAGTTCTTGAAACATCTTCAGAACGTTATCTGTATTTCATAAACGTTGTCATAATGTTGATGAAAAACGTTCTTAAAACAAAGTTCTTGGAACAACTTCAGAACGTTATTTGTACTTTATAAACATTGTCATAATGTTGACAGAAAACGTTTTTAGAACAAAGTTCTTGAAACATCTTCAGAACGTTATCTGTATTTCATAAACGTTGTCATAATGTTGATGAAAAACGTTCTTAAAACAAAGTTCTTGGAACAACTTCAGAACGTTATTTGTACTTTATAAACATTGTCATAATGTTGACAGAAAACGTTTTAAGAACAAAGTTCTTGAAACATCTTCAGAACGTTATCTGTATTTCATAAACGTTGTCATAATGTTGATGAAAAACGTTCTTAAAACAAAGTTCTTGGAACAACTTCAGAACGTTATTTGTACTTTATAAACATTGTCATAATGTTGACAGAAAACGTTTTTAGAACAAAGTTCTTGAAACATCTTCAGAACGTTATTTGTATTTCATAAACGTTGTCATAATGTTGATGAAAAACGTTCTTAAAACAAAGTTCTTGGAACAACTTCAGAACGCTATTTGTACTTTATAAACATTGTCATAATGTTGACAGAAAACATTTTTAGAACAAAGTTCTTGAAACATCTTCAGAACGTTATTTGTATTTCATAAACGTTGTCATAATGTTGATGAAAAACGTTCTTAAAACAAAGTTCTTGGAACAACTTCAGAACGTTATTTGTATTTCATAAACGTTGTCATAATGTTGACAGAAAACATTTTTAGAACAAAGTTCTTGAAACATCTTCAGAACGTTATCTGTATTTCATAAACGTTGTCATAATGTTGATGAAAAACGTTCTTAAAACAAAGTTCTTGGAACAACTTCAGAACGTTATTTGTACTTTATAAACATTGTCATAATGTTGACAGAAAACGTTTTTAGAACAAAGTTCTTGAAACATCTTCAGAACGTTATTTGTATTTCATAAACGTTGTCATAATGTTGATGAAAAACGTTCTTAAAACAAAGTTCTTGGAACAACTTCAGAACGTTATTTGTATTTCATAAACGTTGTCATAATGTTGACAGAAAACGTTTTTAGAACAAAGTTCTTGAAACATCTTCAGAACGTTATTTGTACTTGATGAACACTCTCATAAGGTTGATGAAAAACTTTCTTAAAACAAAGTTCTCGCAACGTCTTCAGAACGTTATTTGTACTTCATAAACGTTGTCATAATGTTAGTGAAAAACGTTCTTAAAACAAAGTTTTTGGAGCGTCTTCAGAACGTTATTTTTACTTCATGATCGTTCCCTCAATGTTGATAAACAAAGTTCTTGGAACGTCTTTAGAACGTTTTTTGTACTTGATGAACATTGTCATAATGTTGATGAAAAATGTTCTCAGGACAAAGTTTACCTATTGTCTTCAGAACGTTATTTGTACTTGATGAACACTCTTATAAGGTTGATGAAAAACGTTCTTAAAACAAAGTTCTCGCAACGTCTTCAGAATGTTATTTGCACTTCATGAAGGTTGTCATATTGTTGATAAAATAACGTTCTTAGAACAAAGTTTTTGGAGCGTCTTCAGAACGTTATTTTTACTTCATTATCGTTCCCTCAATGTTGATAAAAACATTCTAAGAACAAAGTTCTTGGAACATCTTCAGAATGTTATTTGTACTTGATGAATGTTGCCACAATGTTGATAAAAAAAGTTTTAGAACAAAGTTCTTGAAATGTCTTCAGAACATGATTTGTACTTGATGAATGTTGTCACAATGTTGATAAAAAACGTTCTAAGAACAAAGTATTTGGAACATCTTCAGAACGTTATTTGTACTTCATAAACATTGTAATTATGTTGAAAAAAAACCTTTTTAGAACAAAGTTCTTGAAACGTCTTCGGAACGTTATTTGTTCTTGATGAATGTTGTCACAATGTTGTTAAAAAACGTTATTAGAACAAAGTTCTCGAAACGTCTTCAGATTGTTATTTGTACTTGATGAACGTTGTCATAATGTTGATGAAAAACGTTTTAATAACAAAGTTCTTGAAACGTCTTCAGAACGTTATTTGTACTTCATTAACGTTGTCATAATGTTGATAAAAAACGTTCTCTGAACAAAGTTTTCAGAATGTTATTTGTACTTCATTATCGTTCCCTCAATGTTGATAAAAACGTTCTAAGAACTAAGTTCTAGGAACATCTTCAGAACGTTATTTGTACTTGATGTATGTTGTCACAATGTTGATAAAAAAGTTCTTAGAACAAAGTTCTTGAAATGTCTTCAGAACGTTATTTGTACTTGATAAACATTGTCATAATGTTGATGGAAAACAATCTTAGAACAAAGTTCTTGGAACGTCTTCAGAACGTTATTTGTACTTGATGAATTTTGTCACAATGTTGATAAAAAAAGTTCTAAGAACAAGGTTCTTGAAACGTCTTCAGGACGTTATTTGTACTTAATGAACGTTCTCATAATGTTGATGGAAAACGTTCTTAGAACAAAGTTCTTGAAACGACTCCAGAATGTTATTAGTGCTTGATGAACATTGTCACAATGTTGAAAAAAAAACGTTCTCAGCACAAAGTTTTTGGAACGTCATCAAAACGTTATTTGTACTTGATGAACGTTGTCACAATGTTGATAAAAAACGTTCTTGGCACAAAGTTCTTTAAAATCTTCAGAACGTTATTTGTACTTCATGATCGTTCCCTCAATGTTGATAAAAAAAACATTCTAAGAACTTGGAACATCTTCAGAACATTATTTGTAATTCATAAACGTTGTCATAATGTTGACAGAAAACGTTTTTAGAATAAAGTTCTTGAAACGTCTTCAGAACATTATTTGTACTTGATGAACATTGTCATAATGTTGGTGAAAAACGTTCACAGAAAAAAGTTTTCAGAACGTCTTTAGAACGTTATTTGTACTTGATGAACGTTCTCATAAGGTTGATGAAAAACGTTCTCAGAACAAAGTTCTTGAAACGTCTTCAGAATGTTATTTGGTCTTGATGAATGTTGTCACAATGTTGATAAAAAACGTTCTTGGCACAAAGTTCTTGAAATTTCCTCAGGACGTTATTCGTACTTGAAAGTTGTCAGAATGTTCATAAACTTTTTTAGAACAAAGTTCATGGAGGATGTCTTCAGGGCGTTATTTGTGCTTGAACTTAATCATGGGGTGCGATGTGGTGGTGCAGTAGGAAGTGCTGTCGCCTCACAGCAAGAAGGTTGCTGGTTCGAGCCTCGGCTAGGTCAGTTGGTGTTTCTGTGTGCAGTTTGCTTGTTCTCCCAGCATTCGTGTGGGTTTCCTCCAGGTGCTCCAGTTTCCCCCACAGTTCAAACACATGCGCTATAGGGGAATTGATGCACTAAATTGACCATAGTATGAGTGTAAATGAGTGTGTATGGATGTTTCCCAGAGATGGGTTGCAGCTGGAAGGGCATCCGCTGCGTAAAACATGTGCTGGATAAGTTGGCAGTTCATTCCGCTGTTGAGACCCCGCATCAATAAAGGGACTAAGCTGAAAAGAAAATGAATGAATGAACTTTGTCATAATGTTGATGGAAGATGTTTTTAGAACAAAGTTCTTGGAACGTCTTCATGAAGTTATTTGTTCTCAGGGATGGGCATAAAATTTTGTATCGAAATACTTCAGTGTCTTGTATTTTTGTCATTTCAAAATACCGTAAAATACGGATGTTTACAGTACATGATTACATCTTAAAAAGGAGGCCTCTGATCACTTGCCTATAAGCTTGTAATCAGAAGAATCACCTTCTAAATCACCTTCTATTTTTAGATGGTGGTCAATGATTCAAGTATGAATGGAAATTATGCTTAAAGAAAGTAACAGACAAATGGCAAGGGTATATTCAGGAGCAAGTCAGCACACATTGAAAATAGCAGGTGAGCAATGCTAAGACCAGAGATAATGGCTGTATAGTGTACAATTCAGCATCTTTGCTTAAGAAATTAGATGGAATAATAAATATCTTAAAAACAGGATTTGGAGCTTCTAAACATCAATCAGTCAATATCTGACATTGTGCTTTATATTTATACGCTATACACATTTTATGTGCTGTGCATACAGGTCAGTTTAGCACCATGATCTGTTCACACTGGAAATCTGATACTGGCCACATTTATAAAAAAACAATGTGAACAGTTATGCAAAAAATCAGATCTGAAAAAAATCTGCATTCAGCACTCCTTGCTGTGTGAACCTGAGACTGAGACAGGTCTAGTTAAAGAAGATCTGAATAAAAAATCTTGGGAGAATGAGTATACTGTACACATGATAGATAGATTGCTGATGTACAGCAGATGGCAAATAAATAAGACAAACAACATTAAAATAAGTCCTACACTGACGATACATTGTTTCAAATGACATTACACCTACAGGTGCACTGTCTGGTTAATGAAGATAAAATCATTGGCCGTAGTGTATGTGTGTAAATGCAAGTGTGTTTGAGCGTTTCCCAGTGTAAGGTTGTGGCTGGAAGGGCATCCTCTGCATAAAACATATACATTCCGCTGTACGTGGCGATCCCTGATTAATGAAGGGACTAAGTTAAAAAAAGAAAATGAATGAATGATCATCTTCAAAACAGGACTTTCTGTATGAAAAGTTGTGCAAAATGTATACTGAACTCAAAGAGAAACACAGTTACTTTTAGGTTACAAGTCCTGCTTACTAACCATAAGGCCACAACTTCCCCTATAGGTGGATGAAGTGCCAGAGAAAATTTGTTGTTATCAAACAGTTTAATGGTGAAGGGATTGATCCAATAGGCTTATTAATAAAAGGTTTGCAAAGAAAGTTCCTGCTACCTTTAAAAAAAGTATTTTGTTGTATTTAAAAAAAAAAAAAATAAATATGAGACAATCTACCAGAAACATTTTCACTAATAAAAAATGTGACAGGGCCTGACCTTTAAGCTTGTTGTCTTCAAAAAATCACACAAAAGCAAGCATAAAATCATACAATTCAATGATAGAATGCATCCTTGATCACTGTCAGCTTCTCTTCCGTCAAATTATGTCACTTCAAAGTCAAAGGTGTATTGCATGCATTTTATGATAAATTTAATGCAAATGTGACAGGACTGACAGAAACATGGGAACAATAAATTATTTGTATAATATATTTGTAGTATTTATTTGTAGAATTTATTTATAGTTTCACGTTTTTTTAATCAATTGATGTGAATGAGAGCAACTTAAACTGGCTATTTGCTTTAAATATGTTTTAAGCAAAACATAATTATTAAAGCTGTAGATTCAAATGGGCTGAGGACAAAGACTACAGGGTTTGTAGATTTGTAAAGTGTTTTAATAAAGAAAAAAAATCTGAGAACCAAATGACTGACATATTCCTTTACAGAACAACTCACAGAATTCAACCATCAGGCCATTTTAAAATTTTTCTGATGAAATACTTATTATTCACTTTATTTAGAGGCGTCGGGGTGGGGCAGTATGCTGTCGCCTCACAGCAAGAAGGTCGATGGTTCAAGCCTCGACTGGGTCATTTGGCATTTCTATGTGGAGTTTGCATGTTCTCCCTGTGTTGGTGTGTTCTGGATAATGTGGCGGTTCATTCCGCTGTGGCGACTCCAGATTAATAAAGGGACTAAGCCGAAAAGAAAATGAATGAATGGATTCACTGTATTTATGTTTTTATTTCAGTAACATACAATGTAAATTTCAGCTAGAATGTCCCATAAAGTATTTTATTTTGAAACAAATAAAATTTATGTATTTGATACTTTATTTATTTTAAAATATATTTCAATGTACTTTTGCTCATCTCTGTTTGTACTTGAAAGTTATTATAATGTGAATAAATAATGTTCTTACAACAAGTCCTACCAACATTTTCAAAATAATTTGAAAGAAATTCAATACAGATTTTAAATGGAATGAAAATTTGTAATTTTTTTTTTTTTTAGAAAAAATAAATTAAGTTTAATGTTTATTTTTGACTGTAACTACATATCTGTCAGTCACCAATCGAATTCCCCCGTTAAACTAGTGTTTAGTTTTGGCAAAGAGCTTAGAATGTCATTCTAAGCTCTTTGGTTCTGGTTTAGTTTTGTTGGTTACCATAGTACCGTTGGAGGACTGGGCGCGCGCAGTCGCGCTCGCAGCCGCGCAACCTGCCTCATTTGAAGTTTGAATCGTAACGGACACCAGTGGAACGGAATTCAGAGGTAAGAACATTTTTCGATGCTTTATATGTTTTATTTATTCTCATTATTTAGTTTTACCCACAAATAATGTGAAACGTGAATTCTGAGGTGTGTTTCGAATCTTGAAGCATTTAATACTTTCCAGCTTGTTTTTTTTCCGTCTTGTTTGCGCGCGCTCCTGTGACGCACATCAGCTCGAGGTACATGTTTAAGGACACGATGTAACTTACATGTTTAACGTTAACGTTAGTCTAATTTAGTGTTTTTAACTGTTTTAATTGGCATCTACATTTATGGCTTGGAAGTAGCCTAAAAACCTGGCTTCACATCGCGGCTAACTAAGAAACACGTTTGAAAGTTTACGTTACTGAGAAATGTTATAAACAATCTTTTTTATAGCCAATAAATAAAGTGAACTGCGGTCGTTTCACTGTTATTTGTGTTTCTTTTTACTTTTAGAGATGTACTCCAGAGACGTGCTAATGTACAGGTGAAATGGCTATGCCCATATGTAAGTTTGCCAAGTTAACATAACGTTTGTTACCTTTAATTATCTGTTAAAAAATTCTCAATGTTTTAACGTTAACGTTAGTTGGTAATACTCTCTTTCTAATAGCCTGTGTGCAAAAACCATCTTTGTTTAGTAATTGATATGCTATGTTGTGTGATATTATATTATTATTGATAATTTGTTTTGATGTTATGCACTGTATGTAACAATATTATAGTAACGTTACATGTATGGATTAAGTTAAAAATGAATGTTTGAAATACACTGTATAATAGCAGATACCAGGTGTAATGGCTTTTAAATTTCTGTATTATTTGGTAGCTCGAGTTGAGGGCATCAAGAACATACCGATGGCCCAAACCAGTGTCCGATTGGACAGACAAGAATGCTGTTGTAGATGCCTGACTACTACTGTGTTCTCTAAAGGTATGGAGCAAAACAGCACTTGTTACAAGGAAATTTGTGTTCATAAAGAATAGTGATATACTGTACTGGGTCCAGTACATATGATGTTAAACTTTTTAATTAATTTTTTAATATTATTTTTTTAGGTCTTCCCTTCTCTATCTAAAGCAAATATGGAATTAAAACAAACAAATAATTTAACATGCTATGTTAAAAATCTAAATATTAAAATCTTTTGGAGGATTTAAGATGCTGGTGACAATTGAAATGCGTCATCTCCATCTTGTGAAAAGGTCTATATCAGTGGTTCTCAAACTTTTTTTCATCAAGTACCACCTCAGAAAAAATTGTCTCTCCAAGTACCACCAAAATGAGCAGTATTGAACTACAGTAGCACAGTAGGCCCAGTAAAGCAGCTACAACTCTGCACAGTTAAAAAACGTGGTAGATTACCTCAGAAATATAGGCTATATGTCATATATGGCATATTATATACATCATTTTTCATAAATTTTGAAATGTGTGTAGCATGTACATGACATATTTCAATCCTCCGCGTACCACTAGAAGGAAGCCTGTGTACCACTAGTAGTACACGTACCACAGTTTGAGAACCACTGGTCTATATAATTGATATCTGCAAGACTGTTAAAGTTACTCGTGTTTTCAAACTTAAAGGGATAGTTCACCCAAAAATGAAAATTTACTCACTATTTACTCTTCTACGTGGTTGCTAAAGACTTTCTGACGATGTTACACCTATTTTTTCACTTAGTCTCTTACAGTTAATATATTTTCTTCTTAACCTTTTTTTGTTTGCTTGTTGCAAAATCATCTTAATAAATTTCATGTATAACTAGGAATTAGCCTAAAAAAATCTGGCTACACATTGCAAAACAAAAAAATAATGTTATATTTGGCTGAGCAATGTTATAACCATTATCTTTGTTATAAACATTATATTTGTTGTTGTTGTTAACTTTTACTTTTAAAGATGTACTCCTAACCAGAGGTGCACTACGCAGCATTGAATGGAAAAAGCTTTGCCCATGTGTAAGTTTGCTAAGTTACTTTTTTTGTCAAGATTCTTTTTGCTTTGGTTGGTAATGTTCTGTTTATAATTGCCTGTGTTCACAAACCAGTTTTTGTCCTTGTTTGTTTATTGACAATTATACTATGTTCTGGTATGTTCTTTGTTTTCCTCCATGTCTTCATTCCTCTCGGATTACAGCAGTTTACTCATAGCAGTACCTAATTGGGTGTGGTTTGTATGTGCGTGCAATTAAAAATAGATATTTTTTTGCTTCATTAATCTTGTTAAAATGAAATGTAAATGAAACCCTAACAAGATCAATGAATTGGGAATATTCAGATTTCAAAATTATTCAAATAGATTAAATGTGACAATATTATCAGAAAAATATGGCTTGAGTTAAAAATAAATGTTTGAATTTAACTTTGCATATAGCAGATACCAGGTGTAATTGGTAATTTCATTTATTGCAGGTTTTCTGGAAGCTTGAGTTGAGGGCATCAAGAACATACCGATGGTCCAAATCAGTGTCAGCCTGGACAGACATCCATTGCAGTTCTTCTACACCACACCAATCTCTACTTTTGTATGGCTGCCTGACTACTATGCTGTTCCTTGAAGGTATTACTGGAGCAAAACAACAGCAGTGAAATTTGTGGTTATAAAGCATTGTGATATATGTGTTACAGGTCCAGTACATTTGTCATAAAGTTTAAGTCAAAAAAGAAAAAAAGTTATTTTTAGGATTTGCAAAAGTGTTTTTGTTTTCCCTTCTCTCTCCAAACCAAATATTGGTTTGTGTTCGTTTTAGTTGTTTTGATGGGATATTTGTCTCATTTGCCATGAAGGTATAGCTCCCTCTTTCTCCATATACAGCAATGGTCCCAAGATCTTCAAAGTCTAACTAAAAACTTTGTCAAAACATTGCATTTATCTTCAGTAGTTCAACTGTAATCATACAAAGCTCAAAGAACACATTTGTGCATCAAAAATACTGTAAAAGCAACTTATTTGTCTCTGCCACAACAGGTTAGGGTGTGCGCTTGCTACTCGTAGTAAACACAAACCCTGATCTGATGCAAGAGAGATATAGGCAAACAAATTAGTATTTACCGTTTTGTTTTCCCTCACTAAAGTGTTGTTAGAGCTTGGTATGCTCACAGTTGAACCACTAAAGTCACAAAATTTTTTGTGCCTTATCTGGACATTGACTTGGGTGTGAAGGTAACCGCATAACCGCTATAATGAGAAGTCAACCACTATAATGTGATTATTACCATCATCACAGCCCTGTGATGATGTGATGTGATGAAACTTTCAGGAGTGTATAGAAAAACAGAATACATTAAATAAATAGAATAAAAGGCCTGCCCTAAATATTTTTTACTTAAATTAAAAATTTAGATTACAAAACAAAAACTGACTGAAACCTTTTTTAATAACCGACATAGGCAATTTTTTTTGTACTTAGTTTTTTTCCTCGTAAAATAAATATAGCAGGCCTAACTCAAATCAATTGCTCCACGGAAAATAAGCGTTTGTAATGCTCCGTCATAATGCTTATATCACCGACCTCTATCAACATTTTTAATACGTTATTTTAAAGGTTATGACTAAAGAATCTGATTTTACCTCAGTGCTGCACTTTTTTTTTCTCCGTCTCACTCGTTGTGAGTACAGGTGACGTGAGTTCAGTGTTTTGAATTAGATAAATTTTCCTTAGTTTAGTCTGGTGTCAAACTGGCACAGAAATATCACCATATCAATATAGGCTCTGTTAAAAGGCTGGTCAATTGTAGGTCTTTTTAAAAAAAAATTTTTACAGAAGCTATAAACAGACGCTCATGCGGTACCTGCGGTGATGAGAGACAACAAATTGCATATATGTTGACTTATTTAATGTAGGCTATAGCATATGATAATTTTGTATAAATAAGTTTATACAAAATGTAGCCATTATATATCACAGAGGTTTGTGATGCAACAGTTACAGTGGAGCATTAATTAAATCCTTATTTTCCTAGGAGCGAAACAAACACTGCACAATTGTGTATTTTTGTCGGGAAAAACATTTTTGGAACAATTTTCGTTTGGTACTATTTAATTTTTATGTAATTTTAATGAATTTTTTTGTTGGTCAGTTATCTACAAAATAAACAATATGAACGAATAACATTTGAAGTGAAGTGTGCCGGGTCTGCTATTTTTCCGCAGCACAAAACAAACTGGTTTGCTAAGTACAATTACAATATAATAAAATAAAAAATAAAATAAAGTGAAATATTCCGTTTTGAATAATACATTTTTGTTAACTTTTTAAAAAAAATTAGTTAATTGTCTAAAATTTCACTGTTTATGACAAAATCGTCCATTGATCCGGTCAGTTTCGCTTTCTTTTAATCAAATCGCATTCAATATTTTAGACAAAGTAGTTAAAAGATTGCATAACTAATTATTGATCTTCGCCATCCGTGATCCACTCATAAACATTATGTAGTCTACTTTTTGATTACCTAACCCACATGTTAATGGCAGCACCAGTGGATATATCAGGATTTATAGCGGTTTTATGCATCCCCAATTTTCAATATCAAGAAAGTGACTCTATAAGGTAAAGTAAATGCACACTTGATTATTACTTTAATGTACAAAGTCGTGGATGCGTGTCTTACAGCACAAAGCATAACATATCCTTTAAAGGGGAAATAAAGCACTCAGTCAAGTTAAAATTATTCTGTACGTTGGATTCCACTTTAATGGAAATATAACTAACAAACTCAATAAATGTAACTATTTAGCAGAAAACAGCATGTTTTACTATAGATTTTAGACCTAGGAAGCCGCCATTTTGGAATGTCGCTGTGTCTGACGTCACAGGGTTGCTTCTGTATTTGCACCAGCTCCACATCTACAACATTATGCGTTGGGATAAATTAGGGTGTCCAGTCTCCGTGTTCAGTCCTTTACTTCCACTGTATCTGTTCAGCTGAGTTAACAGAACCAACCTCATGACGTCAGACACAGCGATATTCCAAGATGGCGGCGCCCTAGGTCTAAATTCTATAGTAAAACATGCCATTTTCTGCTGAATGGTTACATTAATAGAGTTTGTTTAATATATTTTCTTTAAAGTGGAAATCAAATTACAAAATGTAAACTTGACTGAGTGCTTCATTTTCCCTTTAAATGTCCATGCTTAATTGGTCATTTATAAGGTCTATCGATTAAAAAGGGTTGCGGACAAATTTTAACACCTATATATAGGCCTATGTAGGTAGAGCTGCATGATTCTAGCTAAAATGAGAATCATGATTTTTTGCTTAAAATAAAGATCAAGATTTTCTCATGATTCTATAGATGTAAAATAAAGATTAGTATGAGTGGGCTATTATTATTGTTTTTCCTCAAACATATGGTATAAAGACAATAATAATATGTGTAGGTCTACTGTTGGTTTTGAATAAATTTTAAATAGACTTTGAAAGGTGGACTTGAATAGACTTTACATTTGTCCTGCACTGTAATCCCGAATAAGTTGACAAAACTCAAAAAATTTGAGGTAATCAGTTACGTCAAATTTTTTAAGTTATGAAATTATCTATTTTAAGTAAACAGAAACATTAAGTTTTGAGTTTGTTGTACTCATGCAAGACACTTCACCTAACTTAAAATACCCAAGTTACTCAGCTTATACGTTTTAATTGCAATTAACTTAATTGTTTTAATTTTTCCAAACTTTAAATACTTAAGTTACCCAGCTCATACATTTTAATACCAATTAACTTAATTGTTTTAATTTTTCCAAACTTTAAATACTTAGTCACCCAGCTCATACATTTTAATACCAATTAACTTAATTGCTTTAATTTCTTTCAACTTTAAATACTTAAATCACCCAGCTCATACATTTTGATAGCATTTTTTAAAATTAACTTCTCCATCGTCAGTTTCACAAATAAAATAAGGCATTCGTTAAAAAAATAATAAGTGCACATTCTGTGAAGTGACTCATTTAGTGTAAACTACACAGAAACTGTATATATATATATATATATATATATATATATATATATATATATATATATATATATATATATATATATATCGTTGAAGTCAGAATTATTCGCCCCCATTTATTTTTTCCCCCAATTTCTGTTTGACGGAGAGCATATATATATATATATATATATATATATATATATATATATATATATATATATATATATATATATACATATATATATATACAGTCTTGGTTGAACTATGATTCTGTCATTTACTTATTCCAAACCTGTTTAAGTTTCTTTCTTCTGTTGAACACTTAAAAGGTTATTTTTGACCAAAAAAAAAAAAAAGCTGAGACCTGTAACCACCGATTTCCACAGTATTTGTTTTCCTATTAGAAAGTCAGTGGTTACAGGTTGTCAGCTTTACTTAACTTTTGTGTTCAACAGAAACAAGAAATTCAAGCAGGTTTGGGACAAGTGAAGAGTTAGTAAATGACAGAATTTTACATTTGGACAAACTATCCCTATATATAATAAAATGCACCCTTACCAATTAAAGGTAAATAAATGTTTTGAAGTTACTACCCCAGAGACAGTCTTTATTAAGTAAAAAAAAAAAAAAACAATCAACTCATTCTTTAAGGTTTCCATGCTACGAGACTTTTTATTTTCCATCATCCATGCCAAGCAAAACTTTTTGCACAAGTTCAAAGTCCTTTACTATATATTATGTGAAGAACATACATTAATCCATACAAGACAAGAAAGGTCTGGAAGTGTGCTGTGGGTGGTGTCCAATTCATTCTTCAGGACAACAGAGACCCTCAGTGAATGCAGGGCCAATAAAGCATCTTCAGTCAGCAGGATTATCTATCTAAAAATATAATTCAAGGATATTAATGTAAGGACAGTATCAAAATGACTGAGCCAATATTATATGATTCATCAACTATTCTTGATTACAAATATGTTAAGTAAAAGTTTTCAAAACTTTCATCTTTTTATTAAACATGCCTAATTGTGAAAAGAATGAATGAAGTCTTACCAGGGTGTTCCTAAAGAATCTTAAGTCACGCTCACGCAGCAAGACCAAAAGACCTCTGATAAGAGTAGTCCGTCATGAACTGACATCATGCAGTTCCTGGAAATCAAGTATAATAAATGATGAATAAATGATTTTAAATCAATTAAAAAAAAAAAAAAAAAAATTCAAATTATATTTTAATGTATACTTTAACACGTGACCCCAAACATACCTGCTCATCATAAGCCTTTAAAAGATTAGCCAGGGTATCTGCTGTCTTGCCAGTTTTGGATGCTGTTTGCCTTGAAATTGTCATCAAATGAAATAGGTGGTGGTCCAGTTGTGCAAAGAATTTGTGGGGAAAATTCTCATTTGTAACATGTTGGTACTCTGCAAACAGCAAAAAGAAACAAGAGAGAATTTCATAAAACAAACCCACACCACAAAATATACAATTCTAGAAAAAAAATTATTAATATTATTATTATGTTTCATTTACTTATCTATTTTTTACCTCAGATAAAAAAATCAGGTGTTGATCAGATGTTGAAAGCAGGATCTTCATGTTGTAAACTGAACTCAAGGTCTAGCTGAAGTTTCACTTTCCTTGTAGTTCCTATCTGTAGTCAGCAACACCCGACCTTCAATTCTGTAAGTACACAAAGTCACAGTGTCATTTAGCTGAGAGTGGAAGTAGTACAATTGCATGATGTCTAACGTTAACCTCCAAAACGGTTAGCAATATAGCTGATTATCATGTTAGTTGCTTTGATTTGATGAACACAGATTTAATTTAAACAGTATTGAAATTTCTAAAACTGAATAGGACGACAAAGAAATTTAAGGCCTGATTTTAAAAGCTAGAAATAACAAAACTTACCTTATTGTCTAATGATGTAAAAATATATAGACTAAAATATTTATATTTTTAAGATATAAATATATTTTAAGCTACAAAATTTGCACATCAGAAAACTATGTCTTGTTTACCACGTCTTGAATATTTTGTTTTGTTATTATTTTATTTAATAACATAATTTTGTATTAATGTGTTATAGATATGCATACTTTGTTTTTTAGGCTGTTTATATTCTCTCCAGAGTAAACATTTTAAAAAATAGATTGAAAAAAAAAAAAAACTTTCATCATACCTTTAAAATACATTTGACCTAAATGACATTTAAACTCATTTAACTGATCGCATTAATCAGGTAATCATTGATATGCAGAGATGTCGTCTTAAGCGCGAGGAAATATTAAGTGTTGATCAGTGCTGGTGATTGAGGTAAAGTTAGTTTATATTTACACATTCAGACTTTCTCCTTAATAATATAATTTCAGAAAGGTAATTTTTGCATATTCTTAATGGTGAAATCATATTAGCAGCCAATGACTTTCAAAGTACAACATTGTTCAGTCAAAAAAAATAGTGCATTTAGTGTAATGTTGTTTTCATGTCATACTTGCATGTGATTTCAGAACGAATAGACAAAGTACCATGGTAAACAATTTATGGAGCGAGTCACAAGTTGTTACTAAATGAATGTATGAATATAAAACCAACTTTATCTCAATGTGGTAGTGTAAATTGAAGCTCTGCTCTGTACCTGCTTAGGTGAGGAGCGCAGCTTAAATGTTCTCCGTCAGGCTATCCTCATACATGGATCAGCAAGCAACAAGCTGCGTGTGACAGAGTTAAGTTTTGAGACTACGTTTTTGCAAGTCATCAGAAAATACCGTTAAGTGTTTAGGCGGAGATCATTTGAGTTATGATTAACGTTATGTTTCTTGCGCCTTTCGTTTCCGAAGTGCCTACAGATTGCAAAGATAATACCACATTCACACACTGGATGGAGTTCAGCGCAGCGCCATGACATGCGGTTGTGAGAGCGCGCGTCTCCATGACAACTTCAGCACAGGCTGAGAAATGGCATACTCGCGCCAAGATTTAAATTTTTTTGAAAAATGTAATCTGCCGATTTAAAATATTTTTGTCTTTATCACACTCTGTTAAAATTCAGAGTTAACACGTAACAACTAACGCTAACGTTGCACTGATTCTAACTTTTTAAACAGCAATATTAACGTTAGTTAGCAACAAGTGAGGCTAAACATGTTTTCTGTAATGTACGACATGTAAACGCACCCTGATTAACTCTACATTACATTGAACTGTTACTGTGATTATATTAATTAAAACATACATTTAATATTTCTTGGATTTGTAAATATTTTACTTACTGTAGTGTGAAGCGAGGCCGATCCGCCATCTTGAAAAAAACGAATGAAGCATGAGCACGTACGTGAACCTGGATGACGTCAGACGCAAAATCACTGGGCTGACAGATTTTGAGTTAATGAAACTTTAAAGAGACATTTTGTATAAATTAAACCCAGCAGAATTGTTCACCTTACTTGAAAGATTAATTTTTTTCAAACTCAAAAATAAGAAAAAGTTCTAAATACTCATCAAGGTTAATTAAGATAAACGAATTTTAATGATTTAAGTTAATAGTACTCAATTCAATTAATTAGTTACAGCATTAGGGTTTACAGTGTGGTCATTAATGCACAGTAAAGTGATGACATCAGAATACAACTATTCATAATTCTGATGTTGAAGACTTGTGCGGCCGCCTTTGCTTCTCTAATTGTAGAAATTGTAGAATTGTAGAAATGTTGAATTATGATCATCTAGGGCAGTGGTCACCAAACTTGTTCCTGGAGGGCCGGTGTCCTGCAGATTTTAGCTCCAACCCTAATCAAACACACCTGAACAAGCTAATCAAGTTCTTGCTAGGTATACTTGAAACATCCAGGCAGGTGTGTTGAGGCAAGTTGGAGCTAAACCCTGCAGGGAAACCGGCCCTCCAGGACCAGGATTGGTGACCCCTGATCTAGGGAGTCGAATCGAGATCGCAATCTTTTTTTGATTAATTGTGCAGCTCTATATGTAATGTTAACCGACATACTGCTTGATTTCTTGCTTTATCACCACTGTAACAAAAAATCTGTTACTGTCACAGCCCTACTTTGACTGTCTCAGGACCATAGCTGTCTCTGGAGGATGAGGAGCTCTCATATTTCATCCTAGTTTGTGTTCTGAAGATGAACAGTTCTCCGGGAATTGTAATGATACAAAAGAGTAACAACAAGATTCATGTTTCTGGGTGAATTGACACTTAATGTGAAAAATATTTTAAGACCACAGTGTAATTGCAAAATTTAACGACTAGGTGATAATAGTCTTGCATCCACTATTATGGACCATCATGGTAGGACCCCTGGCAATAACAGCATCAACATAAACATGCAATTTTAATTATACTAATAATACTTAATAACAAACTGCTATTACTGTTGTAACATGATTTAGGTTAAATGCTATAATAATAGTCAAATAGGCCTAAACATGTCAAGGTATAACATGTGTTTGTGAGAGAGAATCAAATCATACATTCTGCTCTTAATATTTTCTTTATGATTTACTGAAATATTGTCTACGTTTCACTGTCACAGGTGCTCAGTTTTGCTCCAGTAATGCTAAGCACAACAGATGCATCAATCAGCCGATGGGTATAAGGCATAAGTTAACGTGAGCCCAGTTGACACGAGTCCATAATCATAATAAAAAATGATTGTACTGTATCAACTGATTGTTGATGAGGGATTATTATCTCAGCTTTTTCAGGGTGATTCAGGTGACATATTTAATCAAATTAGATGGGTTGGTCAGTGAAGTTAACTTTGAAGTCAATTGTTTTTATATTTTCTGGTTTATTGTCTTTTGTTTTAATTTTTTTGTTGTTGTGTATAGTTTTCTGTAATTTCATTGTAAAATTCTATTTCCACTTATTTGATGTAAAAAGAATTGCTTAATGTTCTATTGTAATTAACATTAATTGTAATGAAAATTAAAGTGCAAATGTACTGTAAATCATAAATGTATCAAGTATTTTAAAATATTTAAATAAAGTGAATATAATTGGCCTTAAATACAGAACTATCAATTTCTACAAAAATGTGACCTTAATGCTTAATTTAAATGCCAGATTTAAAAATAATGGTTCAAAGATTTGGTACAAGATTTGATCAACCAAAATGCCACAAAATAACAACAGTAAGAACCAACATTATTAATTCTTATGGGTTAAGTTAGAGTTTACATCATTTTTGTAATTTATATTATTGTTACCTGTCATTAGAATGGTTGAAGAGTTCAGAGAATCTCAGAAAAAAATGTTCTGACCTTAAATTAACTTTTAAAGAATGTGGCCATTTTAACGTTCTTAGAATGATATATTTTAACTGAATTGTAGGTTTTTACAACGTTGTAAGAATGTTATGCTAACCATAAAAACGTTCTAGCAACGTTAAGCAAACTTGACATTTCAACGTTCTCTGAACATTTAAAAAAACATTCTTAGAAAGTTAAATTTTGGTTGAAATTTAGATTATTTAGAGCCCTGTAAGAATGTTATTCAAACCATAAAAAACATTCTTACAATGTCAAGTAAACTGGATATTTCAAAGTTATTGTAACATTAAAAAACTAAATTTAGAACGTTGTAATTTGGCGGAAATTTAGGTTTTGAGAACGTTATTCTAACCATAGAAAAACGTTTTAGCAATGTCAAGCAAACTAGACATTTAAACATTCTTGGAACGTTGCTATAATTGGTGGAAATTTAGGTTTTGAAAACGTAAGAACATTATGCTATTCATAAAAAACTTTTTAGCAACGTCAGGCAAACAGGACATTTTAACGTTCTTGGAACGTTCCAAATAAACGTTCTTAGAACATTATTTTTTGGTAGAATTTTAGTTTGGAAAATGTTGCAACAACGTTATCCTAACCATAAAAAAAAACGTTCTAGCAACATTAAGTAAACTGGACATTTCAACGTTCTTGTAACATTCCAAGTAAACGTTCTGAGAACGTTATATTTTGGTGGAAATTTAAGTTTTAAGAACGTTGTAACATTGTTATCCTAACCATCCAAAAACGTTCTAGCAACATTAAGAAAACTGGACATTTCAACGTTCTAGAAACATTAAATATACGTTCTTAGAACGTTATATTTTGGTGTAAATTTAGGTTTTTAAGAACGTTGTAACAACATTGTCTCAACCATAAAAAAACGTTCTAGCAAAGAACGTTGTAACAACGTTATCCCAACCATAAAAAAACGTTCTAGCAACATTAAGCAAACTGGACATTTCAACGTTCTTGGAACATTCCAAGTAAACGTTCTTGAAACGTTATATTTTGGTGAAAATTTAGGTTTTAAGAACGTTGTAACAACGTTATCCCAACCATAAAAAAACGTTCTAGCAACATCAAGCAAACTGGACATTTCAACGTTCTTGGAACATTATAAGTAAACGTTCTTGAAACGTTATATATTGGTAGAAATTAAGGTTTTAAGAACATTGTAACAACGTTATCCCAACCATAAAAAAACGTTCTAGCAACATTAAGCAAACTGGACATTTCAACGTTCTTGGAACATTCCAAATAAACGTTCTTAGAACGTTATATTTTGGTGGAAATATAGGTTTTGAAGACGTTGTAGCGACGTTATCCCAACCATAAAAAAACGTTCTAGCAACATTAAGCAAACTGGACATTTCAACATTCTTGGAACGTTACAGATAACGTTATGAGAACGTTCTTATAACCTAAATTTGTTAGCTGGGACCCTGCTGCAACATTCATTTATTACAGTGATCACACTTAGCTTTGCCATCGTTCTTCAGCACATGCAGCCTTTAAGCACATGTTGCAGTCCATCTCTAAACTATGTTCAGATTATTAAAGCTGCTCGCCAGCGCCCAAGTTCCTGACAGATTAGCAAGTGAAAAATACACATGTGTGCACAGAGAAGAGGAATCCAGATGTTGATTTTAGAACAAGAGTCTGAACATTAATCCAAGTGTCTGATTCCAGAATCTGAATCCATCTTCAATCCCCAACCCTATTCCTGACCTGATATTGTAGGATTCTTCAGCAGAAATGGAGGAAGAAGTTTCTCTGCTCAGCTCAAATGCTGAAACTGTACAGTGTGTCCCGCTTAAGCCTAGTTCACACTACAGGATTTTAAACATCAGAAGATCGCTGTTCCGTTTACACTACATGACTTGACTTTGTGTCTTTTAATCTCTGAGGTGTGCAACACTGCGTGAACGATCCACAAGAGGGGGGTCACACACTACATGATCTGACAACAACTCATTCCCCATCAGCTCATTCAAGCTACCAAACCACAGCCAATGAAATTTTGAGGGAGGAGTCGTCAGAAAAAGCTGAACACTATTGGCTGCTTGTGTGCTGATGACATCACTGACAGTGTTTCAAGCTTTGGAGAAAGCATTTAAAAACATCGTCAAATCAGCTGATTTATCAGCGGATTAATCACTCATCTGCAAGGTTCCAGTAGATAGTTTTTAATTTTTGTAATTTTATAACTCTTTGAAATAAAACTAACAAATAACACCCTGCCGTTTTCTAACCATCAGTGTATTTCTTTCTGACATTGTTATTTTTTTTTATTACAAAACAGTAAAGAACTGAGCATTTCTGCCTTAAATTACCATATTGGTCAAAATGACTGCATGCATGTCTGATACTTTTCACTGTGACTTTAAATATGTGTGCATTTTCTTGCCTGGCAACTTCCTGCTAACATAAACAAAACTTTCTGATGGCAAAAACATCAATTTACTTCCGATATCTTTCAAAACAGCATATTCTGTGCTGTGAAATAGCTCCTGTTTGAAAGTGAAAATGAAAGCCAAGACCTTTAAGTGTTTTAGTATCTTAACTACATATTTATAGGCTGTATTACCAAAAAAAGATTATATTTTTAGGGTAATGGTGTCATTAAATATGATGCCAGACCTTCAAAGCTTAATTTTAATATCTCAATAATAGCTTTGAATGTAAATATGTTGTGACAATATGGCATTTTATATGAGAACGGTCAGAATGAGCAGTATGGTAATTCTAATAATTACACAATTCTAGTTCAACTGTTAAAATGGCCTACTCTCATGTCTGTGCTAACGCAGAATGAAGCGAGTGCACCGATGCCCATTCTGACCAATCACAGATATTTCTGCTGAGCTCCTGAACACACAGGCATTCAGCTCATGTTGATATGCTCTCTTATTGGCTGCAGCTCGTCACTACATCTGACCACACGTGGGGTTGAGTCGGCCGACTGCTCTGGAATATTCAGCATGCTGAATGTTGGATTTCTGTCTGCGAGGTGTGGGCGACGCGTCAGCGAGCCTCGTTGATGCGTTGTTTAGTAGTTCACACATAAAGAGCGGCGAGCGCCGTGCACCCGCAGATTTCTTCCCCATCACAGCCCGATCTGTCGGCGAGCTCGTTAACTTCCAAATCGGGCTCAAATCAGGCTTAAAATCCTCTAGTGTGAACTAGGCATTAATGTCACTGTAACTGAGCCAATACACTCCAACATTTACAGAGGAGATTCATTTCACACTCAATGATTTGCTCTTCATAGACATGACTGTAATACTCTCCAAGCTGTATCTTCTGTCTGTCCTCACCCCATAACCCTCACAGAAAACTAAAGCTAATCACAAAAGAGCTTTCTAGTGTCTTTTTAAAGCCATTCAGTGTAAAAGCACAAGGCCAGTGCTGCTCCACATACTTGAGTTTGTCCAGTGTGTAGTTTGGATCCTCCAGTTGTTCAGAGAGCAGCTTGACTCCTGAATCTCCTGGATGATTGTAGCTCAGATCCAGCTCTCTCAGGTGTGAGAGGTTTGAAGTCAGAGCTGAAGACAGAAAACCACAGCCTTTCACATTCACACTTTAGCAGAGAATGAAGAGAATAGCAAACCTGTAAACCCAGCTGAGCAGTGTTCATCTAGTGTCAGAGATCATACACACCTTTTACAGTGTTGATGTGTGCTAAAATCATCAATGACAATGAGTGATCGTCCTCTTTACACTCTTTTGAGCTGTTAATTGTGCAATAGTTTTTGCACATCAATAATGCATCATCTTAAAGTGATTTTATAGTTGATTTTAATATATTAAATAGATAAAAGTGTGATTTGTAGATGATTGACACCTAGATGCAGGATTACAGCTGGTTGTATGACTGTAAGACATGAACTCAAATGTTGCAGAGGTCTGAAATGTGTAATCAGGTGTAGGACTGGGTAATGTCAGACAATATTTATTAATAATTGCCTTTAAAGATATCTTCATATCTGATAATCTCGTCTCTCCACTCACATCTGTCATGGGACATGCCCACACACACACACACACACACACACACACACACACGATCTCTGAAGAGGAATAACTAGAGAAAAAAGAAGCGCTGGTGAGCTCCTCTGAATGACCAAAACACCCAGGCGGGACAGAGCAAAAGACAGATGCTGAGCTGCTTATCTTGGAGGATGGCCAGCACAAACTCAATGCAGCTTCACACTCTCGTCCAGCCCTACATCACAGCATCATCAAGACGCATTTATAAACTACTAAAACTGTGGACAAGCAAATATGATACAGCCTATAGATACTGTCTAGCCAGTGCTCAGACTAATATGTGTGTAATGTGTTGAGGCCGCAGCTCATGATTGGCCATCCGCTTTCTCTTTCACTCATACATTCCTCTCCAAAGCGTGTGAGGGGGTCTAAACCTCAGATTATACTCATGAGCAAAAGGCCCGATCTTTCCTTCACATGTCTGGAGCTTTGTTTGCTTTATTTGTGTGTTAAAGTCATTCTAGATGTCTGTCAGCCTGTTCCTGTGGGTGAGATGGAGCGACTGACACATGAAATAAAGCTTTAGCATATGCATTCATCTACAATCTAAAGGGAAGTGTCGTGTTATTACTAGACCATTTACACTTACAGACTGGGCCGACATTCAATTGATCACTTCACTAGATTATCTTCCCTCAATAATGTGGATTATCTAATCTAATCTAACTTGATCTAATCAAATCCACATCGCCCAGCCCTAATCAGGTGTCCAGACTTTTTTTTTTCTAGATGTCTGTCAGCCAGGAGTCTTGAGAAACAGAGCGGTGTCCCACATGTGTCTGAGTGACAGTGACTGATGCGCACTTGAACAGGGCACTCATATGGAGGAGGAGCAATAAGACGCAGCCGCAGACAAGCGTATCACACGAAAGTGTCAATGCCCATTCTAGACTCACAGTGGATGTAACAGTGATGTTCCCTGTTTTCCAGACAAACACGCTCAACCAATGGCTATTGCTGGACCAAGTTCATGTCTGTATATTAGCGAGTCCTAGACTACAGAAAGAAACGTCTTGAGTCTGGACTCGAGTACTACAGCCCTGACAGTCACAAACTTCAGCTTGTAGTTCAAACTTTACTGTATAAAGAGCAACAAAAAATGACCTGATCTTCATTTGTATATTATATTGTGGACGATGATGTAAATAAACTAAAACAAACACAAACCCGCTCTCTTAATGTCTCTTTCACCAGCCTGACAGTCACATTCACACTGAGGGAGCGTTAGGGGACTTTTATTCTGTCAGCTGAGAAACACCTGATCAATAATCATGAGCGCTGACTCTCCTTCACACACAGCCTTTCTGACAGAAGATCTTCAGCCAATATATTGCTTCATGTGAATGAGTAATCAGGATTATTTTTAGATCCAGTTGTAATAAATACATCAGTTCACCAGGTCCCTTACAGTAAACTGCTGTATACATGCTTATAGTGTGTCTTCATATTATTGTAGTGGTTTAGATCAGTGGTCCCCAACCCCCAGGCGGGTGCTGGTGCGTGGATCAATCAGTACCGGGCTGAACAAGAATGAATTATCTTTAAGTTGGCAGATAAAGAAGCTGCATTTAAACTAGATTTGTGGGGACGGCGCGTGAACAGGCATATCGGACGTGTTTCAAACATTAGCGCGGATTTTGTGTGAGACTGAGCCTGCGCCCTCACTCACCAAGCTGGTGCACGATCACCAGTCTTCGCTGTTAAAGGAGTTTGAGAAACACTTTCGCTTGTGGAGATGTACATGATACTGTATGTGTTTGTGCTGGCGCCCACAGGCTGTTTCACAGGCACATGCAAAGCTTGAAGGTAAACAAACAACGGCTTATCATAAGCATCTTATCGATAATAATTTATACGGTTGGCATTAAAGTGAACATATAAACGTTATGTGACTAATTTCTAGCAGCTAAATGTGTCTGGAAAAATATTCAAAGGCTTTTATTCTCATAAACCGCGTGGACGTGAATGCGTCTGACTGTTCTGATTGGCTAAAGCAGACGTCTCACGTCAGCACGTTATAGACGTGCATGCGCTCTTTTTCCAGCAATCTTCTGCCATGAATCTGGTTTGTTAATTGTCAATCTTTTTCCCCTTCTGTGTCTTCCCGTACCAGCTGTCAGCGCTTGCAATTAGCGCGAGCGCTGATTAGCAGTCACCTGTTCCCGCTTTGTCATTATTGACTGTGGGGCCGCTGATCATTTCTTTGGTAAGTGCCCGATAAAAGGGGCAAGCTCGCAAGTAGACCGGGGGGTTCTGGAGAGCGCGATCTCCTTATCCCCCACTCCACTGCTGCGAACCACTCTCCCTGTTGTACTGCGACATGGTGGCACCTCCACTTCCTGCGAGGCGTTTATCGACTCAGGAGCCGAAGGGAACTTCAGGGACGAGACGTGGGCATTACGTCATGGTATTCCCTCCGTCGGGATGGACAAGCCACCTCCGGTGTACGCACTCAATGGACAACTTTTGCACCAGATTCGACGTCAAACCATTCCTGTGAGTCTCACTGTCTCTGGAAATCATCAAGAGACAATAAGATTTTATTTATTTGACTCTGTCCTCTCTCCAATAATACTCGGCCACCCCTGGCTATCTAAACACAACCCTCACATAGTCTGGTCCGATGGTACTTATATGTCATGGAGTCTTACCTGTCATGATAAATGTCTTGTTTCTGCTGTTCCTCTTGTCTCTTCTGTCTCTGTGTTGCAGGACGAACCAGGTGATTTGTCGGGCGTGCCAGAGGAGTATCACGATCTGCGAGCGGTCTTCAGTCGGTTCCGGGCCGCTTCTCTTCCTCTTCACCGACCTTATGACTGTAGCTTCGATCTCGTTCCAGGTAGTACTCCCCCTAAGGGGCGATTGTTTTCGCTATCTAAGCCTGAGCGCGAAGCCCTTGAACAATATCTCTCAGAATCACTCGCAGCTGGCACCATAGTCCCCTCCACGTCGCCCGCTGGTGCTGGTTTCTTTTTTGTTAAGAAAAAAGACGGCTCGCTACGCCCGTGTATTGACTATCGAGGCCTTAACAGTATTACCATTAAGAATCGCTATCCGTTGCCTCTCCTGGCATCCGCCTTTGAAGTCCTACAGGGGGCTAAGGTTTTCACTAAATTAGACCTGCGCAAAGCTTATCATTTGGTCCGTATCAAGGCTGGGCATGAGTGGAAGACCGGGTTTAATACCACGCTCGGCCACTTCGAATATAGGGTCCTTCCCTTCGGGCTGGTTAACGCTCCCTCTGTATTCCAATCCCTCGTTAATGACGTGCTTAGAGACATGCTTAACATCTTTGTTTTTGTCTACCTTGACGACATCTTAATCTTTTCCCCTTCGCTCGAGACCCATATCCATCATGTTCGCCGCGTACTACAACGCCTGTTAGAGAATCGACTGTTCGTAAAGGCGGAGAAATGTATTTCCATGCGGACTCGGTTCCGTTTCTAGGCTATATAGTCTCCGCCGAGGGTATTAGCATGGACCCAGCCAAAGTACTTGCAGTAACGGACTGGCCCGTCCCGGAGACGCGCATGGCGCTCCAGAGATTTTTTGGTTTTGCAAACTTTTACCGTCGGTTTATCCGAAACTTTAGTCAAGTTGTTGCGCCGTTGACTGCCCTTACCTCCACTAAGGCAGATTTCGTGTGGACTCACGCTGCCCAAGCGGCGTTCGACAAACTTAAGCATTTATTCTCTTCCGCGCCCATTCTTGTCACGCCCAATCCTTCCCGACAGTTTATAGTGGAGGTGGACGCCTCCAGCTCCGGCATGGGAGCTGTTCTCTCGCAACATTCACCCACCGATAATAAAGTCCATCCTTGCGCCTTCTTTTCTCACAAGCTCTCGCCTGCGGAGCGTAATTATGTCGTGGGTAATCGGGAACTCTTAGCCATTCGATTAGCTTTAGGCGAATGGCGACACTGGCTTGAAGGGGCAGCTGTACCGTTTGAGGTCTGGACTGACCATCGCAACGTGACATACATCTGTACGGCTAAGAGACTCAATGCTCGACAGGCACGGTGGGCGTTATTTTTTGGGCGGTTTGACTTCACCATCTCTTATTGTCCGGGTTCAAAAAACGTCAAACCAGATGCGCTATCACGTCTGTTCAACCCCTCCGATAACGACTCCACCCCAGAACCCATTCTGGCTAAAAGCTGTGTTGTCGGAGTGTTAACCTCGGGAATCGAACATAAGGTTCAACGGGCTCTCACACGGGTTACAACACCACAGAGTTGCCCAGAGAATAAATTATTCGTCCCCAAGTCTCTACGTCCGGCTGTGCTCCGTTGGGCAAACGCTTCCAAATTAGTAGCCCACCCGGGGGTTAAAGGCACCCTAACCGCGATCCGTCAACGTTTCTGGTGGCCGTTTATCATACGCGATACGCGTTCTTATGTCATGTCCTGCCCAGTTTGCGCTCAATCTAAAAGTAGTAACCGTCCTCCCTCCGGTCTCCTCAGACCTTTACCCATTCCCTCCCGCCCATGGTCTCACATCGCCTTAGACTTCGTTACGGGCTTACCACCTTCGGCGAACAATACCGTTATCCTTACAGTAGTCGATCGCTTCTCTAAGTCCGCTCACTTTGTCCCCGCTCCTAAACTCCCCTCTGCGAAAGACATAGTCTCTGACAGAGGTCCGCAATTCACTTCGTGTTTCTGGCGAGAATTCTGCCGACAGATAGGGGCTACTGCCAGTCTGTCATCAGGCTTTCACCCTCAAACTAATGGGCAAGCGGAACGCTTAAATCAAATTCTTAGTCGCCTCCTCCGCACCTTAGCAGCGCGGAATCCCTCCTCGTGGAGTGAACAATTGGGCTGGGCTGAATACGCGTATAACTCCACTCCCACGTCATCAACTGGGCTTTCCCCTTTCCACTGTTGTCTGGGTTACCAAACCCCGCTATTCTCCCCCCAAGAACTAGAGGCGTCTGTCCCTTCTGTACAGGCGTACATTAATCGCTGCCGTAAAACTTGGAAGACCGTACACTCCACGCTATTAAATTCCCGAGAGACCACCCGTCGCATTGCTAATCGTCACCGCATCAAGGCCCCTAGATACATTCGCGGCCAAAAAGTCTGGCTTTCCACCCGCCACCTTCCCCTCCAGTCCCAATCACGCAAACTAGCTCCCAAATTTATCGGTCCTTATACCATTATCAAGATAATCAATCCCGCTGCGGTTCAACTGCGCTTACCTCATTCGCTTCATCGCATCCACCCGATATTCCATGTCTCGTGTATTAAACCAGTCGTCCGCGCTCCCAACTACCCTACCCCCGCATCCGCTCCTCTTCTTATTGACGACGTTCCTGCATATAAGGTCAAGAAGATCTTAGCTTCCCGCCGTCGCGGACGTGGTATTCAGTATCTGATTGACTGGGAGGGCTATGGCCCGGAAGAGAGAAGTTGGGTCCCGGCTAGGGACATCCTGGATCGCTCGCTCATCGATGACTTCTCTCTCTCGCGCCAGTCAACTTCTCTGGGAGCGCCAGGGGGCGCTCCTCGGAGGGGGGGTTCTGTCATGAATCTGGTTTGTTAATTGTCAATCTTTTTCCCCTTCTGTGTCTTCCCGTACCAGCTGTCAGCGCTTGCAATCAGCGCGAGCGCTGATCAGCAGTCACCTGTTCCCGCTTTGTCATTATTGACACCACTATATCTACCTCCTTTGTTTCTCCTCCTGTTGTCAGATTATTGTTACTCTGTGCGTTGTTCTCCGTGTGGTTTGTGCTTTATTTGTCTTGTCTCGTCAAATCTCCCCGTGATTCATCCCTCCTGTGTTCATCGTTTCATGTTGAGTGCCGCAGCCTGCTTGATAACCTGTAGACTGTACTCTGACCATAAGCACCCGGAGGTCAGTGTTTCCTGCATCGCTGTGGTGGGCACGGACCGATCGGCTCACTTCCTCTCTCGGCCCCGGCCGTGGGTTTGCCTTTTTTGAGTTTGCTTTGAAGAACCGGATCTGTGTGATTCATTTGAATTACTGACGGCCTTTGTTGAACTGTTAATAAAGACTGGTTGATCTGCACAAACCTCTCCTTTGATTCTGTTATGTGACATCTTCCTTCTATAGACCATCTCGTTGCAAAGAAACAAGCTCAAGGCTCCCATTGATTTAGCGTTACTGATGTTATAATATGTTATATTGTTGGAGCAATGTGTTAATAAAGTTATTACTTCCTAATGTTATAATAGCATTGTAATGTTGGAGCAATGTGCTAATAAAGTTCCATATGAGTACACAGTGGATTCACATTGACCGGTCCGCAGTTAGAAAAAGGTTGTGGAACACTGGTTTAGATAATATTAAGAGTGTCGTGAGACTTTTATATGTTTAGAAGAAACTGCAAACTGAACAAACAGCAGAGCATGTCTAAACTTCACCAGGACACAACATATATAAATATAAAAATATAAACTATGAATAAATAATTCAGAGGTAATTCATTAAAAAGCTCCTTAAAATAAACTGATTCCTTTAACTTTAAGTCACATTTGGGTATATTGGAAAAAGAGAAGCTCTGAAAGTGCAACATTTCATAATGGACTAAGTAAAGCTTTTAAATATATTTATAGATAAACATTCATTAGTAAAGCTATGATTAAAATCACAACCCTGTAAATGTTTTGTTTCTTCTTCTGTCAATCCACTGAATGGGGCTCCACATCAGGTAACCCAATATGAAACTGTATCTGTTGAGTGGAGAATCATTTACCTCAGTGTGTCCAGTTTACAGTGTTGACTCTTCAGTCCATCAGAGAGCTTCTTCACTCCTGAATCCTGCAGGTCATTGTTACTCAGGTCCAGCTCTCTCAGCACACAGTTTGAGGATTGTAGAGCTGAAGACAAACTCTCACAGCACTGAACAGTGAGATTACATGTGACCAGTCTGAGAAAGAAGAACACAGATTACATTAACAGTGTGATTTCAGTCATTCATCTGATGTAAAATCAAACTATGAGGTTAATAATATGACAAAACTATTGGAATTTGTGTCAATTAGAATTATTGACTATTGTTATTTATTAAAACTGAGTATTAAATGTCATCTAATATATTCTTGAATATTTTGAAATGTAAGAAAACTGCTAAATTTGAGTTCAGATAAGAGGACCACAATACTTTATATATTTATGAACCTGCAAAATGCAAATGATCAGAGCCTGTCAAACCTGCTCCAATAAACCAATTCACAGATAAACTATAAATATAATCATTAAAAATATAAAATATAAATAAAGATTTAGAGGTAATTAAATAAAATAATCATTAAAATACACTGATTTCCTGAACTGTTTAAGAAAAAGAGCAACTTTCTTTTGAGAAGAAGCATTTTGTAGTTTCTCCACTAATGCTCTTAAATATATCTGGACATTTCCATCTCAATCTAAACACTTTTTAATGTTGTAGAGTGGAGAATCATTTACCTCAGTGTCTCCAGTTTACAGTGTTGACTCTTCAGTCCATCAAAGAGAAGCTTCACTCCTGAATCCTGCAGGTCATTGTTACTCAGGTCCAGCTCTCTCAGCACACAGTTTGAGGATTGTAGAGCTGAAGACAAACTCTTACAGTACTGAACATTAAGATTACACATGGCCAGTCTGAAAGAAAAAAAAAATCAAAATGACTGTGTAATTTTTAGTAAGATCTTTAATGCAATACATAATTATAATCCATCCATCCATCCATCTAACAATCTACAGAAAGAAACGTCTCGAGTCTGGACATTTTGCAGTTTACTCAGTAAAGCTTTTGAATATATTTTTACAAACATACATTAGTACAGCTATGATTAAAATCACAACCCTGTAAATGTTTTGTTTCTTCTTCTGCCAATCCACTGAATGGGGCTCCACATCAGGTAACCCAATATGAAACTGTATCTGTTGAGTGGAGAATCATTTACCTCAGTGTCTCCAGTTTACAGTGTTGACTCTTCAGTCCATCAGAGAGCTTCTTCACTCCTGAATCCTGCAGGCCATTGATACTCAGGTCCAGCTCTCTCAGCACACAGTTTGAGGATTGTAGAGCTGAAGACAAACTCTCACAGCACTCAACAGTGAGTTTACAGTCCTGTAGCCTGTGTAGAGGACAGTAAAAGACACTGTATTATTGTGTGTGAGTGTGATGTAATTATTGAAGTGTCTATAATGAGTGATTTCTCCTCATAGGGAAAAGGAAAAGACTCCTTTAACTTTTCAGAGTTGCTTTGATGGTCACAAGGAGGAAGATCAAACATTTGTATTTCATTATTACATAAACTTTATAAAGAGAAGATCTCTGGACCAAAATGAGTCGGTCAGACAGATTTAGTTTTTTTTGCTATTTCTGTTCTTATATTTCTGATATTTCAAATCCATTCAGATACTCATATTTATTAAACAAAGCAAGACTCTCATATAATATTAACAGACAGAAAATATGACTTTACAAACTGTATTGCAAATAAATCACATCAGCATCTTCATATTAGTCAATAATATTCCTGAAATGAATATAAAACTGACTGAATATAACTTTACACACATGAACATCAGTAAATAAAAAGACTCAGTGATGGGCTGAACATCTGCAGAAACACAGCTCATTTAGAGACGCCCCAAAAACACCAAAGAACACCAATAAATGATCATTTCAGCAGAAATGACACTAAAGAGCAATATTATATCTGATATAAACAGGGTTTCTCATATTTGACCTCACATTAAATATGAAATATTCACAATAAATAAACAGAAATAAAATACATCACAGCATATGCTCATTACCTCATCAGACTTTACAGCATTTCACAATGTAAAAGTCATTTGTGGCAGCATTTATTTGATGGAAATGTTTTTATTTTACCTCAGTGTCTCCAGTTTACAGTGTTGACTCTTCAGTCCATCAGAGAGAAGTTTCACTCCTGAATCCTGCAGGTCATTGTTACTCAGGTCCAGCTCTCTCAGCACACAGTTTGAGGATTGTAGAGCTGAAGACAAACTCTCACAGCACTGAACAGTGAGATTACAGCGCTGTAGTCTGTGTAGAGGACAAAGAGCAACAAAATCAGCAGTAAGAAATGAGCAGTGTTGTGTTCATGAGTCCAGTCTACAGTGATAAAAGCAACACTGGAAATAAACTATATATATATATATATATATATATATATATATATATATATATATATATATATATATATATATATATATATACACTGCTCAAACAATAAAGGGAACACTAAAATAACACATCCTAGATCTGAATGAATGAAATATTCTTATTAAATACTTTGTTCTTTACACAGTTGAATGTGCTGACAACAAAATCACACAGACATGATCACTGGAAATTAAATGTATTAACCCATGGAGGACTGGATTAGTAGTCACACTCAAAACTGTAATGATCTGCAGGAATTACTGACACACTCCAGACTAAGGATGCACGATATATTGGCGCCTATATCGTTATCGGCCGATAAACGCTATTTTTAAGATTATCGTTATCGATCCGATGTCTTAATTAGGCCGATATATTTAAGCCGATAAATTAATTGTACAGACCTGTGTGCCGCGCTCGCGTGGGCGGAACATGTTCATACTTGTCCAGTGCACTATAATGGATCTCTCCTTACACTGTTTATTCCTTCAAAGTCTGTCCTTTCTTCACGTGGCATTGCTGTGAGTTAATAACTCAGTAAGTAACCACGTTCCTCATCATTGTAGATATGCTTGATTGAGAGTCATTGTGTATTTTGCTTTAAATCGCCTCAGGAGTAATATTACATGTGGAAACCTTTCCTGCTCCGTCTCTTTGTTGTGTTAGAGATATCAGGGGAGATTCACTTATTACTCCAGGGCAGAATAATGTTAGTTTCGGGGTGAACTCTCTTCGTTGCAGCTGGTGAATTAAAGAGGACATATGTAACTTGGTCCAAAATATTTATTACTTTCCGTGTGGTACAACAAATAAGCCACCAAAGAGGGAACATCACAGAAAATGGTCTCATTGTGAAAAAAACGCTCCTCTTTTCTCTCTCCTGTCTCACAAACACCCCAAACTGCAGCCCAGTCCCGTTGAAGGACCCGCACATTTTACAACACGTGTAAACATAATGGTTGTTTGTAATCTGATTATTTGTTATTATTAACGCGTTGCTGGTCATGTGTTGTTGATGTAAGAAAGTATTCAGTTTGATCGGAATGTTCATATTGATTATAACGAGCTCGCGTGAGAGCTGTCACCGTGCACACACACACACACACACACACACACACACTGTAGCACCGTACCACGGGGGAGAGGTGAGAGAGGTGAATCCAGTCAAAGGGGCTCTTAACTAGCCGCTTATTCTGTCTTTATATTCTGCTCTGTGTTTGTCATAAAGTCAGCTCAATGCAGGTTTTGTATCAAATCTGACTCTGATGGCAGCTCTGCTTCTACAGTTGAGTAAAACTCTCAGCGGTTTATCATAAACTTTTCATCGATCATTTTCCTGCGATTGACGGCAAGAACGAGCGCAGAAATGTTGTCTGATTAACAAGCAGCACCTACATGTGACATGTCAAAACGCCAAATAGGATGAATCTGTGCCGCATTTTCTAAACGTACTCTCTGTATTTAGCTGTTCGCTTGTACGGTGGCTCTGAACTGTCAAAACACCTCTGATAAAGGCTTTTTCGGACATGACATATTTGTAGATGTGTACATCACTGTAACATGTTTTATTCATGACCATTTGAGCTGGTTTCAGTCCTTAGCTCTTTCATTTTCATCTTATTTAAATATATTTAACTTGCTTGTCAATTAAATACCATTTTGTTATTTAAACTATTATTTTTATGCAACAATCAACTTGCATGTTAATTTGCTATGAAGAAAAGAAAATAATTTTTTGCATGCTGATTTATGTGAAATCGTGAATATAGGTCTATAATCACCTTGTAACTTTGAAGTTTTAGCTTTTTTGCTTTGAGTATAGACTATTCAGTTCATAAGAGCAGTTCAATCTTTTATGAACTTTGCTGTATAAAAATATAACATTCATTCTTTCATTTTCTTGTCGGCTTAGTCCCTTTATTAATCCGGGGTCGCCACAGCGGAATGAACCGCCAACTTATCCAGCAAGTTCATCAGCGGATGCCCTTCCAGCTGCAACCCATCTCTGGGAAAAATTTTTAAAAATATATATATATATAACAATTTTAAATACTTATAATTATCGGCATATATATATCGGCTATCGGCCCCCAAGTCTGAAGAATTATCGGTTATCGGTATCAGCCAAAAAATCCATATCGGTGCATCCCTACTCCAGACACATGGACATTTTCAGAACAAGAATATTTATTTCATTTAAAATAAACAATTTATTTATTTATTTAATCTACATTAAACTAAACCTGTATTTCCCCATTCATATGACTGTAATGAATTATTGAACAGATTATTAATAACTAATCAGAGAGCATTTTACTGAGCTCAGTGTAAAGTTTAGTGTTTAGGCCTACAGTAAATGTAATATTAGAGGCATGTCTGCGGCGAGACGGCAATACTGTGTCTAAAATTACACTATTTCTCTGATCAGAAAACAAACACAATTATCCAAGAGCAACACTGTGTTACATTTGAGCAAATACACATCAACAAATGTCCTATTCAGCTGGAGGAGCACAGGGATTTACAGGGATTTGAGTTATTTTCCAGGATAAACTGTAAAGCAAATGAAGTAGATTATTAAATAAGTACAAATGTTGTTTGTGTGAGTAAAAAGTCAAAAAAAGTTTGTTAAATACGTTTAGAAATGATGAAATAAATGAGAAAATAAGGAAACAGAACACTGCCGCCGCGTCCCCATGCAGTAATATGGTGTATCAGCGATCTCACAGGGGGACGATATGGCCAGCTAAAGATTTTCTGTTAAAGCAGGGCAGTGATTCACTAAACTGATCTGAGTCTTCAGTGCAGACTGATGTGTGTCTTCTGTGATCAATCAATGAATACTCACAGAGCTCTTCTGCAGTTTCTCACAGCTGCTGTCAGTCTCCGTCTTCCCTCAGCTGATGTGTTGAATTTATTAAAGTCTAACTCATCCAGCGGCTCCTCTGACATCTCAATCATGTAGGAGATTGTTGAGCAGTGAGCAGGAGAGAGTCTCTCCTCTGAGTGTTTGTCTGATTTCACAAACTCCTGAATCTCTCTGGCCAGAGTCTGATCTTTCACCTCCAGCAGACAGAGGAACAGATTGATGGATCTTTCAGCTGAGAGATTTTTCGTCTTCTGAAACAGTCTGATGGGTCTTTTACCTGAGAGTTCATCATCTGTCTTGATCTTGTCTTTAATGTACTGTGTTATTTCTCTGATGTTCTCTGAGCTCTCCTCTGTGTGTGTCAGCAGATCCTGGAAGAGTCTCTGATTGGACTCCAGTGAGACGCCCAGCAGGAACCGCAGGAACAGATCCAGATGACCATTACTACTCCTGACAGCTTTATATACTGCTGAACTGAGCAGATTATACAGAGACTTCTCAGAGCTGGACTGTAAATATTGATCATATGAATATTCACTGTCATAATCATCTAAATATTCTCTCTCATAAATCCCCCTCAGCGGTTCTCTGTTCTCTGTTAAATGGCAGTAAAACACAAAGAAAGCAGCCAGAAACTCCTGAAAGCTGAGATGGATGAAGCTGTAGACTTTCCTCTGATGAATCACAGATTCCTCCTTGAAGATCTCAGTGCAGATCCCAGAATACACCAAGGCATCAGTGACGTCTATGCCGCTCTCAATCAGGTCCTCCTCATAGAACATCACATTGCCCTTCATCAGCTGTCTGAAAGCCACTTCAGCAAGTTTTAGGATCACTCCTCTGTTGGACTGCAGGAGTTTCTCTGGATCTCTCTCTTCATACTTCTGCTTCCTCATGTTGATCTGAATCAGCAGGAAGTGGATGTACATCTCAGTCAGAGTTTGAGGGATTTCTGCACTCACATCTTCTTCCAGGAGCTTCTGAAGCACAGTGGAGGAGATCCAGCAGAAGACGGGTATGTGGCACATGATCTGGAGGCTTCTTGTTCTTCTGATGTGGGAGATGATTCTGCTGGCTTGATGCTCGTCGCTGATTCTCTTCCTGAAATATTCCTCCTTCTGAGGCTCAGTGAATCCCTGAATTTCTGTCAGACGGTTGATGTATGTGGAGGGGATCTGATGGGCTGCTGCTGGTCTGGAGGTGATCCAGATGAGAGCAGAGGGAAGCAGATCTCCTTTCAGGAGGCTCCACATCAACACAGCCACTGATGAAGATTCAGTCACAGCACAAACTTTCTGTCTATCTAAAAAGTTGAGTGTGATTCTGCTTTCATCCAGACCATCAAAGATGAACACAACTCTACACTGCTCATAAATCTTGGGCTCCAGATCTTTAAGTTCAGGATGAAAGTCCAGCAGAAGTCTGTGAAGACTGTACTGATGATCTTTGATCAAGTTCAGCTCTCGAAATGGAAGCACAAACATGAAATCTACATCCTGATTGGCTTTTCCCTCGGCCCAGTCCAGAATAAACTTCTGCACAGAGACAGTTTTCCCGATTCCAGCGATGCCTTTAGTGAGAACAGTCTTGATCTGGGCTTTCTCCTTCTTGATCTTCTCCTCATGTCCTGCTCCAGCTGAGGATTTAAAGATGTCATTGCAGTAGACTGGAGTGTGTTGTGAGGGTTTTGTTCTGGCTCTTTTCTCCATCTGTAAAACCTCATGTTCTTCATTCACTTCTTCACTCTCTCCTTCTATGATGTAGAGCTGTGTGTAGATCCTGTTCAGGAGGGTTTGAGTCTCTCCATGGTTGATTCCCTCAAATAATCTCTCATACTTGTTCTTCATGCTGGTTTTGTGCTGCTCTTTGACTCTCTGAAGTTCATCATGTTCTGGTTGGAGTGAATCCTGCTGAAGGTCTCCAGTCTGATCATCTCTATCCACACTGCAGGATCAACAACAACACAAAGAGTCAATGAGTAGACCCCATCGTTTTGCCTCTTGCCTCAAAAATTATGTAAAAAAGGCGAAGACATCCAAGAAAGCCAACATTAAAGAACACAATTTATTAAAGAGACTATTGTAAACATATTAAGTATAATAAAAATGTCCAGATGAATACTGTAACAGTCCATGTGTGATAAATAATGTACAACACAAAATACCTTCGGGCAGATGATGGTGTTTTCTCACTGAAGTTTGGTGGATAGCCCATTGAACAGTCACTCTTCATAGACACAGAGATGGACACACATGATCTTGATCTTACACTGCACACAAAAACACACCAGAGGGAAAGAAACGTCACAACCTCAAGGTGTTGTTCAAGCTGTAAGATAACTCTTTAATGTGTTAATTTTAGATCTAAATAGCTATCAGATTATTTGTTAAACTCTTCTAAATATGTGAATCCCAGTCCAACACTCCCACTTGTGTCTCCTGCTTTCAAAGTTTTTAATTGAATTCAATATTCATATTAAATATATTCACGTGGAGTTTACTCACAGATCTGTGCATTCTCCCGTCACGTTATTATTTTTAAATTCTTTTCTTCTTTTTTTCCCTCTTTTCTTTTTGCTAATTCTGCAGCAGAATTTCTGCAGAATGATTTATGTAAGTGTTGTAATATCGTACCTAAATCATAATCGTATCATAACTAAAAATTTAATATATGAAATAAAAATATAAATTTTTAAAGTTTTATCTAATGTTTACAATGCTAATCCATTTAGATCCACATATATGGTAAACAACTCAAGTCTCTCATGTAATATTGACTAAAAGACAAAAAATATTACTTTAAAACTGTACTGTAAATTAATCAAATATACATTTTTTATATTAGTCAATAATATTACTGAAATTAATTTAAAAACTGAACAAATACAAATGTACACACATTTACACTAGTAAATAAATAGACTCAGTGCTGGGCTAAAAACCTGCGTATTTCTGCACACACAGATTGTGTGTGGATCTACACAGCAAATTCATTGGTGTTAAATTTCAAGTGTTGTGGTAATTCAGAGTAAAGTGTTAAAATTCTAGAGTTAGATAAAGGTAAAATAACCCTCTCGGCGTTAGAAGCTGATTTGCCTCCTTGTCATACAGAGTAACATGTATCTACCTTTGTAGAAAACCCTTGTATTTGAGAAACTAATCAGAGTGTCTGAAATCTCGCCACACCCTCATTCACCTGGCCCTTAAATTAGTCAATTAGTTTAGTCCACTAGACAGAGTGAATGACCACAAATAAGTGAATTCAGACACCTGCTGTTGAACACCTGCTGTTAACAAGCACAATCACTGAAGGAATAAGAAATTGAAGGAAGAAATAAAACTACAGACACAGCCTCACACCAAACCAACTGAATTAAAACAGAGGATTAAACAACTCCATTAAATAATAGCATAAGCAGCTTCACTGATTACAGTTTGACTTCATTTCTGTAAGAATATTTTTTTTTATTAAAAATATTTCATTTGACCTCACCATCATGGAGATCAGAGGCTGCTTATTTGAGCTCTTGAAGCTTTACGCTTATATCCTAATGTTTCTCTGACTGTTATAACTGTGTTTCTAAAACTCATCAGCTATAGCAAAAAAGATTAAGAAAAACTATACTGTTTGAGATTAATTGTTATATATATATTTTCAGGTGTTTAATAAGATGATTCATAAAAATATGCAAATATAGTTTACATATAAAACTGCATGGGACAATACTTCTGGCAGTCTGCTGCTCTTCATAGAAGATTCAACAAACAATTAGGATGCAATTAATAATTAGAGTATCATGCACTAAACATTCAAGCTCCAGCATGTGCATTATGACACACAGGCATCAAGAATCAGGACATGAACCTCAACCGTGGTTGCTAAAAAAAAAAAAAAAGCTGCATAGTTCATGCCAGCATAGTACAAAGCTCCCAGCATGCATTGCAGCATGAATAAATTATGCAGCTTTATGTTCTTACAATCTCTTTATTTTCCTTTATTTTGTGTTGTTTTTGGGAGGTGATATTTCAGTTTTTTTTATTTTTTTGTTTGTCACCATTATTGAGATTCAAAGACTAATTGTTGATGTCTGTGTGTTTTTAGGTTGTGCCATAGATCAAACATTCTCATTGTAAATATTGGTTTTATTTTTTTTATATTATTGGAGCTTCAGTGGTTTCATTTATGTATATCATTTATTTCTCACACATAACTAATATGGTATTGATTTAGAAAACAAGCAGGAAAGGATGGCTATGTTATCACAAATAACCTCCTCAGATTGATACTTTTATTTTGGCTTTCCATGCTATATGTATAAATAGTGTAATTAACACTAACTGTAGCAGTCAAAATAAAAGACATTTATAGCAAGTAGTTGAAGAGCCTGACTAAAGCAGACTCTGTCCTCCATCATGGTGACTTCAAATGACATCAGAAATTTTATTAAGAGCTTTTGTTCATATGACAGAAATAAAGTCACTGGTCAGTAATAGGTGAAGCTCCATGATAAGTTGTTTAATGTGATGAGTTTTTTTTTTAAAGATGTTGAAAAATAACATTTTTTATTGTGTAATTTGTTTTATTTTTATTGATTATTATTTTATTTAGAGTTTTATTCTCAGTTGATTTCATCTTTGGTTTTGGCTTGTGTTTTTCTGTACTTCAGTGATTCTGCTTGTTAACAGTTGTTCATCAATAATTCTCAATCCTCCTTTAATTAGACACTTAATTGTCTTATTAACTTCACTGTCTAAGTGTTCAGCCCTCTGTAGTGAGGACACTAGTGAGGATTTTGCTCTGGAATTTAAGGCTTACGTGTGTTCGAATGAAAAATACAGACTATGGGATTTGTTTTTAACAGAAATATTCTGGAAACTGAATTTACGAATGTAAAATGTTGAAAACAGCAGATTACTGGCAACCACTGCTGCCAGTATTTTGACATATACTTAACAGATATTTTACACAATAAGAATTTGCTAATTAACACTCTGAGTGTTAAAAATTTTAACACTTTCAAAAGTGTTATTTTAACACTTATAGTGGTTCCCATATAAACACTGAGGGAGTGTTAATTTTAATTCTAAGGTAGTTAAATCTACCAAATCTAAAATTTGCAGTGTGAGTTCGATAAAAAATACAGACTGTTGAATGTGTTTTTAACAGAAATATTCTGTAAACTGAATTTATGAATGTTAAAAACAGCAGATTACTGGCAACCACAGCTGCTGGTATTTTTCCGTAAAATCTAAAAATGAAAGAAAAAAAGAAAAACAGCTAAACAGTTTTTGTGTCACCATTGTGGAGGATAGTAGCGTCTCTGTTCAAGTCCGAGATGAACTAAAAGTATTAGATGTTATGCTGCAGCTTCTTTTGTTTAAAGGTAACTGTGTAGTTACTAATGCAGTCAAAATCTGTTTGCTAATTGCAATCACACACGAAAACATTATTGCATCCAAAGACTATACATTTTTTTGCATTAAGCTATAATTTTGTAAACTGAACATTGTATCAGTTCATGAAATATGGTTATTTTTTGTAAATTTATTCAGTTATATAAAACTTCCATGTTTTTCACAGAAAGATTCTGGCAACCACAGCTGCTGGTATTTTTTCGGAAATGTAACAGATATTTTACACAATAAGAGTTTGCTAATTAACACTTTCTTGGTGTTGACAATGTTAACACTTTCAAAAGTGTTATTTTTAACACTTATAGTGGTTCCCATATAAACTCTGAGGGAGTGTTAATTTTAACTCCAAGGTAGTTAAATCTACTATCTAAAATTTGCAGTGTAGCTATTACTAACAACGGAAATATATGATAAGTTTATTATACTAAGTTTTTAATGTATATATAAAAAAATCACAAGGTGCAAGTGGTGAACAGTGTGATTTGTTGTTTTTTCAGATCAGCACAACTGTAATTTTCATGTTTTGTGCCAGGCAATAGCAACACAAATAAGTGCATTGTTGTTGGTCTTTGTTCTTCAGAGAAAATGTTGAAATAATGGTGTAAAAACAGAGTCAATACCTGTGTTTCTCTGAGAGAGAGTCCTTTACTCGCTCCTCTGCCATACTGCAGCTAAAACACCAATGCAGACATTAGCAGAGCTCTGAGGAAACAATCACACACACACACACACACACACACACACATATATATATATATATATATATATATATATATATATATATATATATATGTCCTTAACATGAATGCAGTTGGTTTAACCCCTGATCTGACATTCCAGGTGTTTTACATGGATTTATGATAAATGCATGTTATATAGAGTTTATCAAGAGAAGTTCAGGTTTAGCCAATTATTGATTTAGTTAGTATTAAAGTGTCTCTCTACTAAAGAGGCTCTTTGGTTAATGAGTTACTCTGACAGTAAAGGGTTAAATGCAGTGTTGTTTAAGGATCGTCAGCTTGTTGTTTTTCAGCAGCTTTCTTCCTGTTCAACTGGAAGGTCTGCTTTAACTTTACTTTTGATTTCGTGACTCTAAATGTTTAGAGTTATATTTAATGCTGAATTATTGGAAACTGAGTCAGTCTGATATAGAAGAGAATAAACACTTTAAAGGGATTAATAATAAAGCTTTTAGACACAGTGTTTAAATGAATAAAGGTAAAGTTGGTTTTACACATTCAGACTTTCCCCTTAATAATATAATTTCATAAAAGTATTATTTGCAACCTCTAAATAGCGAAATCATATTAGCAGCCAATGACTATCAAAGTACAACAATGTTTAGTCAAATAAACAGTGTTAATGTTGTTTTTAATTCATTACCAAACGAATATTTAAAGTAACATGGTAAACAATATAGAGACTTCTCAATGAATGAATGTGTGAATATAAAAACAACTTTACCTCTATTTTAAATGACCGTGTTTGACTCAGTGTTTAATCTGTGTTTGAGGATTTGATCTTTAGGATCAGACATTTAAATCACACTCACACATATAAAACCCCTTTATCATCTCCACAAATAAGCGTAATGTAGTAGTGTTAAACTCACATGCAGAAGTACAGACGCTCTTGTGCAGAAGGAACACAATCTGAGCTCTTTCACTCTTTCACTTAACTAAAACACACCTGTGTGATCTACAGGTATATCCTGAAATATTATTGGCTCCACCGAGTGACACTGACATGAATATTCATGAGATTCTCCTGATTGTGGGCGTGTCCTGAAGACAACACACAAACCACTGGAGCTGAAGATATCTGTGCAGCTTCTCTGAGCACAAGTGTGCTAAAGGAATATTGAAAAAATAGTATATATATATATATATATATATATATATATATATATATATATATTTATAAATATGTATATGAACAATATCACATGAGTAGCAGTGCGATATGGCTGTATATCGGCACTGGTGGGAGGCGTGCGTTGGCACAAGGCTGCTGGCCGAATGCCTTAGTGCCCCCACCAGTGCCGATATACAGCCATATAGCACTGCTACTCGTGTGATATTGCGTTTATACAACAGTTTGATGGCATAATTGTGTATATAAAAACAAAATCAAACATGGAGAGTCTCTAAAATCCTTTTGTATGAGGAACTACTTTCTTCCGCCTTGGATTCAAATCATAAGTTGACAGTTAAACAGCCGAGCATGCATCTTTTAAACTTTAGGGGCTCTATTTTGACGGTCCATGCGCAGAGCGCAAAACGCAGGGCGCAAACGCTTTCAGGGCGTGTCAGGATGCGTTTTTGCTAATTTAAGGACGGGAAATCTGCCTTGCGCTGTGGCGCATGGTCTAAAAGGGTTGAGTTTATTTTCTTAATGAGTTATAGGTGTGTTTTGAGAATAAAGAAATTAGGGTCTCATCTCCCATTCCCTTTAAGAGTCAGCTGCGTCACGCCAAGAGCGCATTCGCTATTTACAGGACACAAAGTAAGTCTAAGTGGAAAAAATTAGCATTTCACAAGCAAACAGTTAACAGTTTTTAACAGAAAACTGTTAAACAGAGCATCTACTGCGTGAGAATGAGAGATAATGGAACGTTTGAGGTTACAGAAGTAACCCTTCGTTCCCCGAGGAGGGCAACGGAAGTGCTATACAGTGGATTTGATCTTGGAAAATACACGTATGGGAGGATTCGGTTCAGAAGCTACTTGTCTGAAAGAGTATTGAACGGGCCAATGAATGCAGTGAATTGGCAGCGTAAGCTTGCGCATGTGTGCTTCATTGCCAATTATCCTAGCATATAAGCACACCTGGAGCGAGTAAACGCCATCCTTTTAAGCGGAAGAGACTTTCTAACAGCTAAGGGACAGTCATTATGGCGACGGAGTATAGCACTTCGGTTCCCCTCCTCGGGGAACGAAGGGTTACTTCTGTAACCTCAAACGTTCCCCTTTGGTTGGGGAACTTCAGTGCTATACAGTGGATTTGATCTTGGAAAATACACGTATGGGAGAACTATGGAAAACGCCATAATGACTGCTCCTCACCAACGCCCCCGATAAGGGGATAGTCAAGCAAACGTGACGCACCCACATCATGGGAGGCGCAGTCCTCCAACGTGTCCCTGGCCCTAATTTATCCCACTTCAACAGAAGTTTTACGGATTTAGATATAGTTTTTGGGAAGTCGTGAGCGTCTAGATAATTCTAGGAAATACGACAGTACGTTGGGTAGTGTGCAATCCCGATAAGGAGGACGCTGCGGAGGCCATCCACTAACCAAAGGGGCCCTTACAAAAAAAACCCCGCAGTAATCCTGCAGGAATTTCATACAGGTTTCCTACAGGATTTTTAGCTTATTTTTCTCTTGGAATACCTGCAGGAATTTTATGAAGGAAATTTTAAGAAGGAAATTTATGAAGGAAATTTATGCAGGGATTATTCCTGCAGGAATTACAATCCTACAGGTCTATTAAAATATACAGTTCCTGCAAGATTATTGTGCAGGATAGATATGAAGTTAGAGAAATTTCACAATGAATCAATGTATTTTCACAAATTATTTATTAAAATTGTTAAAAAAAAATAAATAAATAAAAAGTAGACCAGAATCCAATGAACAGGCTGCGTTTACTCCATTTTCCTAAAAAAAAAAAAAAAAAAAAAGTTTCCTGTAAGTGGTAGAGTTGGTGTAGGGCAGAATACAGTCTGTACAGTATAAAAACCATTACAGCTATGAAGAATCCCCATAAACAACCAATGGACCCTTTTCACAAGACTGTTATGATGTGTTGTTAAAGATCATCTGCATCCTAAATACCTTAAAGTTTTTAATATTTAGATTTTTTTAACTTATGTACATTTACATTCATTTATGTATAATACAATCTTTATGTCAAATTAAAAAAAAAACAATGCGAGGAGTATCTAATGAAGTGTCTATGGGGACAGGACAGTAAATTTGACATTGTTTTCTTCAGCAAATAGAATTGTAAAAAAAAAAAAAAAGTCGTTGTACTCTCTCATTCACTGCGCTCGGAGTTTACCAATTATGATGATTTCAGCTGCTAAAAAACACGCAAATGTGAAAAGGGTCCATACAAGTGTGTGTGTGTGTGTGTGTGTGTGTGTGTGTGTGCGTGTGTGCACAAATTATTACATTACTTGTAACTTGTGCTCATCATTTACTTTTTCCCTTAGTGCTGCTCTGATAAATTTTATTGGTACGTTTGGAAACTTCTTCTGTACTACGTCTGTAAATTCCCCTCTTCTGAATATCCTCCTCCTGAGAGTTTCTTTGTTCTCTAAAGAGAAAGAAATAAAGTTGAAAATACTTGTCTTCAATCATGATAAAGCATGGGCAGGATTTAAGTTTCTGTTGATATGATAACCTTGGATAAAATATCACAATATTGTGATTACTGCTCTAAAATAAGTTATTTTTAAACATCTGAGTAAAAAAACAACAACTTAAACACAATATATTTTATTTTAAGAAAGATTTAAAATATTTTGGAACGGCAAACACATCAGGCTAAATGATTAAAATAAATCATTGACTGCTGCTGTCGTCATTAGTTTCAAAAACACAGATTTGTTTACAACACATAAAAAACCTTTACAAATACCTTAAAAACGGTATTGCAGAAAATATTGGTTATAAAACCGTGACATTTTCAAACTGACATAAACCTTGAAACCGGTTATTGTCCAATGCCTACTCATGATCACAAGTCTTGATGTTTGCTGTACGTTTTACCTTTAATAGCCCCTTTCACACATACAGACCTTTCCGGAAAATTGCCGGCAATTTTCCGGAAAGGTTGTATGTGTGAACAGGTCCTTTTTGAAAATACCGGTAAATTCGTTCTGGCTATTTTCCGGAAAGAGAAGTTGTAACATTAACGGCAATTAATGTTACAACTTGTAATGTTGTAACATTACCTAGCATCATGTCTAGACCGATTATGTCCTCTTGCATCCAGGCCAGCCCGTGCCAGTCCTCCTGCACCCTGGCTCTCGGATGCTTTCCGTGAGCATCGCTCAAAACTTCGGGCTGCAGAGAGAATTTGGCGGAAAACTAAAAATCCAGCACAGCTCTTAACTTACCAAACTCTTCTGTCCTCTTTCTCAGCTGAGGTTACTTCTGCAAAGAAGACATATTACCGTCTGAAAATCAACAATGTCACTAATCCTCGTCTACTTTTTAAAACATTTTCCTCCCTCCTCTATCCTCCTCCTCCACCCGCATCCTCCACACTTACTACTGATGACTTTGCTACATTCTTTTGCACCAAAAATCAGTGCTCAATTTGCTGCACCTACAACAAACACGCAAGTTACACCACCGACACCACACACACTCACCTCTTTTTCTCAGCTCTCTGAGTCTGAGGTGTCCAAACTCGTGCTATCTAGCCATGCAACCACCTGTCCACTCGATCCCATTCCCTCTCATCTCTTGCAAGCCATCTCTCCTGCAGTCATACCAACACTGACTCACATAATTAACACATCTCTTGACTCTGGTTTATTCCCCACTTCATTTAAGCAGGCTAGGGTAACCCCACTGCAAAAGAAACCCAACCTGGACCATACGCTACTTGAAAACTACAGACCAGTATCCCTGCTTCCATTCATGGCCAAGATTCTGGAGAAAGTAGTGTTCAATCAAGTCCTGGACTTTCTTACTCAAAACAATCTCATGGACAACAAGCAATCCGGCTTTAAGAAAGGCCACTCAACTGAGACTGCCCTGCTCTCAGTCGTGGAGGATCTCAGACTGGCTAAAGCAGACTCAAAATCATCAGTCCTCATCTTGCTGGATTTGTCAGCTGCTTTTGACACTGTAAACCACCAGATCCTGCTATCTACGCTCGAGTCACTGGGCGTTGTGGGCACTGTTATACAATGGTTTAGATCTTACCTCTCTGACAGGTCATTCAGGGTGTCTTGGAGGGGAGAGGTGTCCAACCTACAGCATCTAAGCACTGGGGTACCTCAAGGCTCTGTTCTTGGGCCACTTCTCTTCTCCATCTACACATCATCTCTAGGACCAGTCATCCAGAGACATGGATTCTCCTACCACTGCTATGCTGATGATACCCAGCTATACCTCTATTTTTATCCTGATGATCCCTCGGTTCCAGCTCGCATCTCAGCCTGCCTGTTGGATATTTCACACTGGATGAAAGATCATCATCTTCAGCTGAACCTCGCAAAAACGGAAATGCTTGTAGTTTCTGCCAACTCGACTCTACACCATAACTTTTCAATCCAGATGGATGGGGCAACCATTACTGCATCCAAAATGGTGAAAAGCCTTGGAGTAACGATTGCATCCAAAATGGTGAAAAGCCTTGGAGTAACGATTGATGACCAACTAAACTTCTCTGACCACATTTCTAGAACTGCTCGATCGTGCAGATTCGCACTCTATAACATCAGAAAGATCCGACCCTTCTTATCTGAACATGCAGCTCAACTCCTTGTTCAAGCTCTTGTTCTCTCCAAACTGGATTACTGCAACTCTCTACTAGCTGGGCTTCCAGCTAACTCTATCAAGCCTCTTCAACTGCTCCAGAACGCAGCAGCACGAGTGGTCTTCAATGAACCTTAACGAGCACATGTCACTCCGCTGCTAGTCCGTTTGCACTGGCTGCCAGTTGCTGCTCGCATCAAATTCAAAGCTCTGATGTTTGCCTACAAAGTGACTTCTGGCCTTGCTCCTTCTTATCTGCTCTCACTTCTGCAGATCTATGTGCCCTCCAGAAACTTGCGTTCTGTGAATGAACGTCGCCTCGTGGTTCCATCCCAAAGAGGGAAGAAATCACTTTCGCGTACGCTCACGCTCAATCTGCCCAGTTGGTGGTATGAACTCCCTAACTGCATCAGAACAGCAGAATCACTCGCTACTTTTAAGAAACGACTAAAAACTCATCTATTTAGTCTCCACTTCACTTCCTAATCTGCAATTGCCTCTCTGAATATCACACTAACTGTACCCAAAAAAAAAAAAACTAATACTACTAATACTTTCCTTCTTAGACTTTACAGACCTGAAACTTGCCTATAGCACTTATTCATTGTTGCTCTTAGTTGTGTAAATTGCTTCCTTGTCCTCATTTGTAAGTCGCTTTGGATAAAAGCGTCTGCTAAATGACTAAAAGTAAATGAATGCTGCGCTGTGTGAATGCAGAAGGAAGATTGCCGTAATAAGCGCGTGCACGTCTAGAACGTGCTGACGTGAGACGTCTGCTTTAGCCAATCACAACAGTCAGACGCATTTACGTCCGCACGGTTTATGAGAATAAAAGCCTTTGAATATTTTTCCAGACACATTTAGCTGCTAGAAGTTAGTCAGATCATGTTTATATGTTCTTCTTAATGCCAACTTTGTAAATAATCATCGATGAGATGCTTATGATAAGCCGTTGTTTGTTTACCTTCAAGCTTTGCGTGTGCCTGTGAAACAGCCTGTGAGCGCCTGCACACGCACATATAATGAACATCTCGATATGCAAAAGTGATCCTGCGAAAGTTGTTCACAATATTGATCATCCACAGAGTTTGTAATGTAGTCAAATGTTTACAAATACAAGCGCAGCCGTTTAAAGCTCATTTGTGGTGAATGATGTCAGAATTTACTGGTATTTTGGAATGGATGTGTGAATGCTCTTTTCCGGAAAATTTCCGTAACGTCCTCGCCTGTGTGAACAGCGCTTTTTTGAATATACCGGTAAAGTCGTTCCGGAAATTTTCCAGATATTTACCAGTATCACTGTGTGAAAGGGGCTAATGTCAAGAACTGTGGCTGGTGAACTTTCATCCTCATAGGCAACATCCACAACATCCCCATGTTCAGATTTCTTTTTCAGTAGGTTCTTTTTAGAAACAATAATGTCATAGGTCGGTGGTTCCTCCCTCCATTCCACTAGAACCCATGTTTTGCCCATTTTCTAAGATAGATAAATATATAGACATAAATAAACACACACACACACACATGCACATAATTAATTATCTGATGGCTACAGCTGACTGTATCCATGACAACAGTTTTACCTTAATGTACCTGCCAAAGAGTAGTTTGCTGTCCGGCCGGCGACAAATGATTTCTGAGGTAACAAAAAACTACATTAGCATCAATTATAAATGTGAAATACTAAATAAAACACTGGTTATGTTAACAATGATAAAAATATCATTTCATATAGTCATTTTTTAAATTAAGTTCTGATATGATGGGCAGTAGTAGACCTTGGTATATTACGTTAGCAATGTAGTAATATTGTAAGGTAAGGGATTACATTTAAATAACAGTAATCTGTAATGTATTACAGTTTGGAAGTAACTTGTACAACACTGTATATATATATATATATATATATATATATATATATATATATATATATGTGTGTGTGTGTGTGTGTGTGTGTGTGTGTGTGTGTGTGTGTATGTGAGTGAGAGAGAGAGGGGGAGAGAAAATGGAAAACGAGCGAGAAATGTATCAATAAGTCATGACTGCAACAGCAAGTGGCAAGAAAAGCAAAACAAAATAAAAGACTTTTATTTTGGCGTGGTGTGACGTCATAAGTCGGCGCCGCATTTGCGCTGGATCCAGATGGAGAAAGGTTTGTTTTAAAGCGTTTACACTTATATAAAGCGATTGATTAAAGTTTCAGGATTTTTTTCATCCGATGCTAAATTATGCTGTTAATGCGTAATGCTGCTGTTGACAACATTATTTTAACAATTTATACTGTGTAGTATTATTTTACTCACAGTAATGAGGGTTATTGTTTGAATAATAGAGGTAAAGGTGGTTTTATATTCGCACATTTGTTCATTTAGAAGTCTCTATATTGTTTACTGTTACTTTGAATATTCGATCGGAATTAGCATAAAAGTGTGGCTTGAAAACAACATTAATACTGTTTATTTGACTGTGACCAATGTTGTACTTTGTCATTATAATCATTGAGTGCTAATATGATTTCGCTATTTAGAGTTAGCAAATAATACTATTATGAAATTATATTATTAAGGAGAAAGTCTGAATGTGCAAATATAAAACCAACTTTACCTCTATTCTTGAATAAACAAAAGAAACATAAACGTGTAGGTGTTTTAATAAAGGTTTAATTGATTAAATAGCATAATGTCATTCCATTCTAAATATACATCACTATGTATGAGAAACGGAGTTTTAATCAGCTCATTCTTTCTAGCTGACAATAGAGGTAAAGTTGGTTTTATATTCACACATTCGTTCATTTATAAGTCTCTAAATTGTTTACCATGTTACTTTGAATATTCGATTTGAATTAGCATGCAAGTATGACTTCTAAACAACATTGTTTATTTGACTGTGAACATTGTTGTACTTTGATAGTCATTGAGTGCTAATATGATTTCACTATTTAGAGTTTGCAAACAATACTTTTATGAAATTATATTATTAAGGAGAAAGTCTGAATGTGCGAATATAAAACCAACTTTACCTCTATGCATGGACGTACCTGATTTCTTTTTGTTAATTACTCCCATATAAAGAAACTGTTGAAGCAAGTGTTGAAGAGAAGTTATTTTGTTTCTGTTCATTGTTTTATTAATTTTAAACAGGACATTTTTATTGTTTTGTTCATATTAAACAGGATAAAGTGTCCAAAGACAGAGAAAAACTCCTGCTTGAGCGACTGATCTCCACACTGTGATAAAGATGGCGTATATTAAAGAGGAGAGTGAAGATGTGAAGATTGAAGAAACATTTACAGTCAAACAGGAAGATCTGCAGGAACAAACAGGTTAATTTTCATTCTCAAACACCAACTCATTAATTTGATCCTCATTCAGATATATTTTAATAATAAGAATACTAAATTAAATCCATCTTGCAGCCCTGAGTGTGCTGCCTAGTTCTCCTAAACGCACATAAGCACTCATTGAAAGACAGGAATCAGTTTCTTTCTTGTTCTTGTGTCATTTGTCATTCTTTTATGTATAATTAGTCTCTTATTACAAGTGGGCCTCAGCAATCCTGCAGGTGGGCCGCGAGCAAGCTTAAAATTAACTCTTAATATTAAGGGTGTCACGAGTTCTCGTGAGATTAAATCGGTAAAATTAAGATAAAAAGTTGTCTTGACCGTGAGGGTGAATTTAGCATTGAAGATTGGAAGCAGGATTGAATTTGAACCGCAAATCAAGTGCTTTGTATACACCTGCAAGGCTGGCCTCCAGTAGTATCTGGATGCAGCCTTTATGATGCAAGCTGAGATTGCATCACTCAGCGATGCAATGTCAGACACAATGCACTTAAATGGAGCTAGTGACTGTGACGGTTAGGGTTAGGGGTGGGGTTAGGTGAGCCCTTAAAAAGCATTGGATGTAGCCCAGATTGCACTGCACCAGGTCTGCAGCCAGACCCCTCTCATGGCCTCTGTGATGCATGTCACTCGGTTGGCCGTGTGGGTGTAAAGTCACCGCTTTATTTTCTCACCGGAGCGAGATGTGCTGAAAGCTGCTTTAGTAAAGTGCAGAACAGATTTTTAAACGCCGTAATTAATCTATTACCATCGTGTAGGACTTCATTACAAGTAAAAAACAAACACCTTAATTGTTCTGCATTTTGTGATTAAATTTTTTTTTAATTTTTATAAAAATCTATTTTCCATTCATATATTTGAAGACTATTCCATGAATATGTCTCATCATTAAGAATTTCTTTAAAGTAGTGTAAAAATATCGACTTGTCTCGTTCCCCTGAACCCAATCGTGCGTCTCATCTTGTATCGTGGAGTTGGCATCTCTTCAGACCCCTACTTAATATTATACTACAATGTTTGGATTTCATTTATAATATGCTATAATAAAATTATCAAAGTAATGTTCTGTAATTGATTACTTCAAGCTAGGAGCAAAAACAGCACCCAAATCTGAACTCCTTGAAAAAGTCATAGAGCTACCGGTAGTTGTCAACAACAAACTCTTCCGCCTTAAAGCTCCGCCTATGCTGGTTGATTGACACCTCAATTGCATTTGATTTATCATTTGCGATGTCTGTTTGAGGATTTGATTCACCATTTGCGGAGTTGTTTGAGCATTTGATTCACCATTTGCGATGTCGGTTTAAGGATTTGATTTATAGTTTGAGCATTTTGATTCACCATTTACAATGTCAGTTTGAAGATTTGATTTATCAATTGCGATGTCAGTTTGAGGATTTGATTTATCATTTGCGATGCCAGTTTGAGGATTTGATTTATAGTTTGAGTATTTGATTTATCATTTGATCCTTTAAGCATTTGAATTTTCATTTTAATTTTGTTAGGAAAAAACTTCCATACAAAACTTTCAGCACTTATAATTCAAATGAAAAAAAAATGCTAATGATTTCAGGACAGCACACTTTCTTCCACACACCACATAATGCTGCCCTCTTCAACTCTCCTCTTCCTTTATACTCTCACCCATTTCCTTTCTGCCGTCCCATGGGTGGAGACCAATTAAACAATGTTGACTGTCATCACAGAAAACACCAACAATCATAAATGCATGATTATTTGCGGTCATGGCTTTGCAATATACAGAGTGTACTGAGTTTTTTTTTTTCAAAGCATTTTCCCAATATATGTCCAAAATAAGATGTCCCCAAGTATCAGTCCTTTTGCTGAAACACAGAAAGTTTTGGCCAAATTAAGCCTTAAAATCACCCCAGAATGGATGAACCCAACAGCACACAAGGGGGAAAGGTGCACATTCCAGCCTTTATGTAGATGCTGTACAGGTATGTCTCATGTCTGCGAGGCAAATATTCAGCAGTTTGTTTAGCTGTTACCCCCGAACTTTTTTTTTTTCTGATGCGTTTACCAGTCAAGCACAGAATGAATAAGTTTCCTTGTCAACATTACAAATTTTAGAAAAAACATTTTGTTGTAATTATGAATATATACAAGTAAAAAACAGGGCATTTACAGCTTTCAAATCTGTGTCTTATCAATGTGACCAAAATGACTTTTCTAATCAATTATGTAAAAACTCTGAAAACTGGACAGACAGTTTCAATTTACTAAAACTTCTATGTTAAGCGGCTTTGACACAGTTTAACTTATACAAGCACTAGATAAATAAAGATGAATTGAATATGCTTTAATGTGTACACGTTAATAGACCGAACAAAATATTTGATTTATTTTACATTAATATGCATCAAAATTACAGTGTGTGTAGCCTATGTTCTCCTTCGGTTGGGGAACTTTAGTGCTATAAGTGGATTTGATCTTGGGAAAATCCACATATGGGAGGATTCGGTTCAAAAGCCGCTTGTCTGAAAGAGTATTGAACGGGCCAATGAAAGCAATGAATTGGCAGCGTAAGCTTGCGCAGGTGTGCTTCATTGCCAATTATCCCAGGATATAAGCACACCTGGAGCAAGCAAACGCCATCCTTTTCGCTTCAGAGACTTTCTGATCGAGTCGATGAGGGTTCCTCTTGCTGGTTCAGCGACTTCAGAGCGAACGAGTGTCTCCCGGTCCAGAGTGGGTTTTCGCGGCGGCAGACGGTCGAGCTGGGTCCGGTCCTCCAGAGCGGTACGTATTGTTGCAAACTTTCCTAAAAGAGCAACACAGTCATGCAGCACGTCCTTTTCAGGATGGCGCTCCGACTGTGCGTTTCTGGTTGCCGGGGTTTCCTGGCTCCGGATGATGGACACGATCACTGCATTACATGTTTGGGGGTCCAGCATGTTAATGTGGTGCTCGCGGGCAGTTCATGTCGTCACTGCTATGCCATGACCGTTGCACAGCTAAGATCGCCTCCGGGCAGGTGAGCGCCGTCAAAATGGATCCTGAAGCGGACATGTTAGCCGTGCTTTCCCGGGCTGCTTCGGCCGTGGGGTTGGAGCTGGTTCATCCCCCATCTCCACGGCCGGACCGACTAGATGGGTGCTACGTGGAGGACCAGAAGGCGAAGCCTTCGAAGCCTCTGGTCCCCTTCTTCCTGGAAGTGCACAGTAGGCTCACGCAGTCTTGGAGGGCAACTTTCTCAGCCCATGCTGCGTGTCCTTCCGCCCTCACTGCCCTTGACGGCGGAGCTGCCAGGGGGTATGAGGCGATCCCGTCAGTGGAACGCGCTATCGCGGTCAATCTTTGTCCGCGTGGCGCCCCTACGTGGCGGGGTCCGCCCCGTCTCCTGTCCAAAGCCTGTAGGTTGTCTGCCTCCCTCGGAGCCAGAGCTTATAAGGCTGCGGGCCAGGCTGCTTCCGCCTTGCACGCGATGGCCACCTACCAGCGCTACCAAGCGCAGGCGCTGGCCGAGCTGCACGAGGGCGGGTCTAACCCAGGCTTACTACATGAGCTGCGCACCACAACCGACTATGCTCTTCGGACTACTAAGTCCGCCGCGTGTGCACTGGGGATGGACGATGTTTACACTTGTGGTTCAGGAACGCCACCTCTGGCTAGACCTGGCCGATATGCGCAATGTTGACAAAGTTCGCTTTCTTGACTCGCCCATATCCCAGGCTGGCCTGTTCGGCGACACCGTCGGTGAATTCACCCAGGAATTCAAGGCGGTGAAAGAGCAGTCGGATGCGATGGGTAATGTCATCTGTCGGCGCGGTCGTAAGCCCGCTCCGCCCGCCGAGCCATCCACCTCCGCTGTTCCTCGTCGAGGGCGCCCGCCAACAAGTGCTGCCCCGCCCCCGGGCGCGCCGTACACCTCGAAAGCAGGCAGCCGTTAGCCGACAGGGCACCATCTGGCACCCTCGCCCCGATCTTTGGAACCTTCACGTGTAGTCCCTAGACGTGAGGAAGACTTGGGTAACCTACCGAGTGCCGTGGTTAATACCATCACTTAGGCTAGTGCCCCCTCCACGAGGTGCCCCTACGCCCTGAATCGAAGTCTATTCACTACATGGTGTGTCTCTCGCAGAGAAAACCTCAGAAATTGCCAGATCAGTGTTGTGCTCTCTTTTCTCCCAAGAGAAGCTGGACAGCAGGCTGTCGCCCTCCACTCTCAAGGTTTACGTGGCGGCCATCTCCGCTTATCATAACACGGTAGCTGGCGGCACCGTGGGAAAGCACAACCTCATCATCCGGTTCCTCAGAGGTGCTAGGCGAATTAATCCATCCCGCCCCCTCTCATGCCCTCTTGGGATCTCGCCCTCGTTCTCACAAGTTTACAGATCCCTTTGAGACACTCGATTCAGTATCTCTAAGATTTCTGTCACTGGAGACAGCTCTGCTGGTCGCGTTGGCCTCCATCAAGAGGGTCGAGGACCTGGAGGCATTTTCGGTCAGTGACTCGTGCCTGGAATTCGGGCCGGATTACTCTCACGTTATCCTGAGACCCCGCCCGGGTTATGTGGCCAAGGTTCCTACCACCCCCTTTAGAGATCAGGTAGTGAACCTGCAAGCGCTGCCCCCGGAGGAGGCAGACCCAGCCCTTTCCTTACTGTGTCCAGTTCACGTGCTGCACATTTATGTGGACCATACTCAGCACTTTAGATCATCTGAGCAGCTCTTTGTCTGTTATGGCGGTCGGCAGCAGGGAAGTGCCGTATCGAAACAAAGATTATCCCACTGGATTGTGGATGCCATTTCACTCGCTTATTCGAGCAGAGGTGAGCCGTGTCCCCCGGAAGTGCGTGTACACTCCACTCGGCACGTTGCATCCTCTTGGGCTTGTGCATGCGGCGCCTCTCTAACAGACATTTGTAGAGCTGCGGGCTGGGCGACACCCAACACATTTGCAAGGTTTTACAATCTGCGAGTGGAGCCAGTTTCCTTAAGGGTATTAGGCAACCCTTTGGTGATTGAGGAAACAACTCAGTAGGGTGTTGAAACACGCTTGCTGCGCCATTGTCCCTAACACGTAGATACGTGTGCCCTTTTATCTGTCAGTAAAGTTCCCCGTCAGGTGAGCCCTGCAGATTCCTCCGTGGACCCCAGCACTGACTCAGCAGAGGAGTCACTTGCTGGCCCACTACGTTGTTGGTCTGCCCGCTGGTCAGCCCGCATCTTGGGTATAGGTGTCTGCTATGCGTGATCCCCACTAGGTGACTATGCTTATTCCGCCACGGTTAAGTCCCCCCTCTGGGTGGACCCGTGTCTTCCCTCTCCGCTAACCTCTTTGTCTATGCACACTCCCCCTTCTTAGGGCTAGTCCATATGTAATTCTGCCATTTTATCTCCCCCCTTGGGTAGCGGATGGCCTCCGCAGCATCCTCCCTATCGGGATTGCACGCTTCCCAACGTACTGTCGTATTTTCCTAGAATCATCTAGACGCACACGACTTCCCAAAAAATATATCTAAATCCGTAAAACTTCTGTTGAAGGGAGATAAATTAGGGCCAGGGACACGTTGGAAGGCCGCGCCTCCCATGATGTGGGTGCGTCACGCTTGCTTGACTATCCCCTCATCGGGGGTGTTGGTAAGGTGCAGTCATTATGCCGTTTTTCATAGTTCTCCCATACGTGGATTTTCCCAAAGATCAAATCCACTGTATAGCACTGAAGTTCCCCAACCGCAGGGGAACATTCGAGGTTACAGAAGTAAAACTTCGTTCCCCGAGGAGGGGAACGGAAGTGCTATACTCCGTCGTCACAATGACTGTCCCTTAGCTGTTAGAAAGTCTCTTCAGCTTAAAAGGATGGCGTTTGCTCGCTCCAGGTGTGCTTATATGCTAGGATAATTGGCAATGAAGCACACCTGCGCAAGCTTACGCTGCCAATTCATTGCTTTCATTGGCCCGTTCAATACACTTTCAGACAAGCGGCTTCTGAACCGAATCCTCCCATTTCGTGAATTTTCCCAAGATCAAATCCACTTCTAGCACTTCCGTTCCCCTCCTTGGGGAACGAAGGGTAACTTCTGTCACCTCGAACGTTTCCAGTGTCTTTTCACTTTTCAGCTTTTGATGAGAGTTTTTAAGACTTAATGAAAACTAATGTTTTTTTTTTATTTCAGACCTAATTGAAGAGAAGGAGAGGAGGAAAGAGGAGGAACATCATGTCAAAATTGAGGAAAAAACTCATCTACAGACTGATTTTAAAAGGAGAGACAATAATTGTTTCACCTGCACTCAGTGTGGAAAGAGTTTTGGAAGAAAAGACATTCTTAAGATTCACATGAGGATCCACACTGGAGAGAAACCATTCACATGCACTCAGTGTGGAAAGAGTTTCAGCTGCTCATCACACCTTAATCAACACATAAGTATCCACACTGGAGAGAAACCATTTACTTGCACTCAGTGTGGGAATAGTTTCAGCCAATTAGCACACTTTAATCATCACATGAGGATCCACACTGGAGAGAAACCATTCACATGCACTTACTGTGGGAAGAGTTTCAGCCAATCATCAAACTTTAATAAACATATGAGGATCCACACTGGAGAGAAACCATTCACATGCACTCACTGTGGGAAGAGTTTCAGCCAATCATCAAACTTTAATAAACACATGAGGATCCACACTGGAGAGAAACCATTTACATGCTCTCAGTGTGGGAAGAGTTTCAGCCAATCATCAAATTTTAATCAACACATGAAGATCCACACTGGAGAGAAACCATTCACATGCACTCACTGTGGGAAGAGTTTCAGCCAATCATCAAACTTTAATAGACACATGAGTATCCACACTGGAGAGAAACCATTCACATTAACTCAGTGTGGGAAGAGTTTCAGCCGATCATCGTCCTTTAATTTACACATGGTGAGCCACACTGGAGAGAAACTATTCACTTGCACTTAAGCTGCGGTCACACTGGACTTTTCTCCCCATAGACTTCCATTCATACGCACGTGAATGGGTCAGACCGGAAACCAAGTTTGTGCATCAAGTTTTGCAGTTCACTGCGTTGCAAAGTTCAAGCTTGGTGAACTCTGACCTGCAAAATCACATCACTTGACTAGGGCTGTGTATTGTTCTAAAGTGTTCGATACCGATACCCTGAATTCGATACCGGTTTCGAACGATACTTTTTTTCTATACTTTTATTTTAAGAAATAAATTTTAACAAGATTACATAACACATAATCTCAGAGAAACTATTTTTTCACAGCAGGCTTATTTTTAACACCAATAAACAAAGGAACAAAAGCACAAAATGAACAAAGTGTAGTTAACACAATATATTAGTGCTAACAGTTTTAATAAAGTTCAAGCAGTTTAAGTCAATCAATTTTAAGTATTTGTGAGGCTTACTGCTGCCTAAAGGTTTTCCAGATATCAAAATGACTCCGGAACAGATCCGCGCCGGAGGTATTACATGATCCGCAACAGAAACGGGTCCGCAAATGGGTCTGTACTGGAGTCTACTTGCACAGCGCAACGGATCCGGAACGGATAAGAATTCTGTATCCGTTCCGGACCCATTTCAGACGTTACCCGTATCCGCTAATAAAGCTCTTCATCCGGATCCGATCCGGACCCGTTAATAGAGTAGCTCATCCAGCTCGGATCCAATCCAGACCCGCTGATAGAGTAGCTCATCCGGCGCAGATCCGATCCAGACCCGCTGATAGACTAGCTCATCCGGCCCGGATCCAATCTAGACCAGAACCCATTGATGAAGTAGCTTATCCGGATCCAATCCAGACCCGTTCATTAGTAGATAATTTGGTGCTGATACCTTGAGTTTCCTAATTCAAAACTAATTTGGGCAAAACTACCTAAAGAAATATCTAAAATCTATAGAACAACATTGCTCAATAAAAGCTTGCATATTTAAAATGTCTGCCTTAATCACTCAAAATTTCTAAATCTAAATGAATGTTTTAGCCAATCACAAAAAAACTATAAAAAGTTAATTAAATGGGTTAAATGTAAATCAGTAATTACCTATTTTCAAAGTTGCATTATGTATACACTGACCAGAACAAATAAAACACAATGGAAAAATTGTACCGTTAACTTTTTTTTTTTTTTTTTTCATGTAGTAAAATGTTTTTATGAAGTAGGAGTAAAAGGAGAATCAAAACAGAATTCATTATAGACTCTTTGCTGAACAGAATGTTTTGAGTGTTGCTGTTGCAGGTGATAAACGCTGCTCAGGAGAGTATGAAGATGTCATGAGTGTTGCAGTTGCACATGATGTAGGTTGCTCAGGACAGGATGGAGATGATGTGAGTGTTGCTGTTGCAGGTGATGAACGCTGCTCAGGAGAGTATGAAGATGTCATGAGTGTTGCAGTTGCACATGATGTAGGTTGCTCAGGACAGGATGGAGATGATGTGAGTGTTGCTGTTGCAGGTGATGAACGCTGTTCAGGAGAGTATGAAGATTAGAATGAATATATAAAATTCAAAAGAAAATGCACCATTAAACCTACAAATGGCAGTTTGTGGTAGGTTTAAATAATGATATATTAATTAGGTTAAATACTCACAATGCTTTGATTTTTGTAGGCAAGTCTTTTGTCTTAATTTACTTTCTGCTTCGTTAAAGCGGTTAAAGCAGTCTTGGTGATGTTGATGCAAATTTGCCAATCTTGATTTAAACCGCTCCTGTTGATTTAAAAATAACAAGATAACAGATTTTGTTTCAACCTGTAACGGGGAGACTGACACGGAGGGATCCATTTTGCAGTATTTATTAAGTCACACTTAAACATCAACACCTCGCACGGCTGTGCGAACATACAACATACAACTCAACGATGATTAGTAGATAACAGAGGCAGAGTGATTACCAGGCTTGAGTCAAGGGCAGGCAGCGTGATTCAGAGTCCGTGTTACAGGCTTTAGTCAGGGGCAGGCAGCGAGAATCAGAGTCCGTGTAAGCAGGCTTTGGTCAAGGGCAGGCAGAAGACAGAGCAGAGTCGAGAAACGGGCTGAAGTGGTCAACGGGAGATCAGGCAGGATAGAACGCTCAGAAATGCTGGCCGGAGCTAAACAAGACTTCGCAATGAAGTGTGTGTGTGAGCTGCTTATATGTGGTACGTGGGTCATTAGTGAGATGGAGAACAGGTGTGCTGGGATCTGAGTGAACTGGATGATGTAATGGTTAGAAGTCCGGAGATGGTGACCTCTGCTGGTCAGCGAGGGGAATGACTGGGACCGAGTCGGTGACAGAGCCCCCCCCCAACGAACGGCTCCTGAAGTGAGGCAATTCTCGACGCCGGGGTCTTCCACGGGGGCGAGGGGCCGGCATCTCCGGATGTTGTGAGTGGAACTCTTCCAGTAGTGTGGTGTCGAGGATGTCCTTGCGGTTAATCCAAGATCTCTCCTCCGGGCCGTACCCCTCCCAATCAACGAGATATTGGAGTTGTCCACCCCGGCGTCTGGATCTCAGAATCTCGTGGATCTGGTAGGCCTCTTCACCATCGATCATAAGAGGCGGGGGACCCTGTTCACCGGCTGCCACCTCCCTATCCGTCTCGGCTGGACCAGCAGCAGGCTTGAGCAGAGAGACATGGAAAGTGGGGGAAATACGAGAATGATTAGGGAGTGTCAGTCTGAACGAAACAGGAGATATTTGTCTTTCAATCTGGAAAGGACCCACGTACCTGGGACTGAGCTTCTTGCAGGGCAGCTTGAGGCGTAAGTCGCGGGTGGAAAGCCATACCCATTGTCCTGGGGAATACATGGGACCAGGACGTCGGTGTCGATCGGCTTGTTCCTTGAAACGCCGTACGGCGTGAGAGAGGTGAGTGTGAGCTGCGTTCCAGACCTCTTCGCAGTTTTTAAACCAGGTATCCACCGCAGGGAGTTCAGAGGTCTCGCCGGACCAGGGAAAGAGAGGAGGTTGGAAGCCCAGCACGCATTGAAATGGGGTTAATCCAGTAGATGCCTTTCTGAGGGAGTTCTGAGCATATTCTGCCCACATCAAAAATTTGGCCCATTCGTTCTGGTTCGAATGACAGTACGTGCGGAGGAATCTGCCGATTTCTTGGTTCAAGCGCTCTGTCTGCCCGTTGGATTGGGGATGATAGCCGGATGTTAGGCTAACGTTGATTTGGAGGTTTTTAAAGAATGCTGACCAGAGTCGGGATGTAAACTGGGGACCTCTATCCGACACGATGTCTTCGGGGAGACCATAGTACCGGAACACACACTCGCAGAGTAACTCAGCCGTTTCCATGGCTGTAGGCAGTTTGGAGATGGGGATAAGGCGGCAGGATTTTGAAAATCGGTCCACTACTGTGAGGATGGTGGTTTTGCCCTGAGATATGGGTAAATCGGTGATGAAATCTATAGCGATGTGTGACCAGGGGCGATGTGGCACCTCCAGGGGTTGGAGTAATCCAGCTGGACGGTGACGGGAGTGTTTGGACATCTGACAGGGTGAGCATTTATTGATGAAGTTGATTACATCCTTGTGTATGGATGACCACCAGTAGCGGGATTGAATCATTTGTACGGTGGCTGTGCTGCCTGGGTGACCGGAACTGGGGTGGTCATGTACCTCGGAGATGAGTCTTTCTCGAAGTGACGGGGGAACAAAGATTTTATTCTCTGGACAGGGCTGCTGAGATGGATTATTCTCGGCGGCTTGAAGGATCTCCTGTTCGATATCCCACTGGATAGGAGCGACAATTAGAGGGTCTTTAATTATGGGTTCATCATGGAATTCAGAGGTCTCATAGTCTGAGAGGCGGGACAGAGCATCTGCTTTGATGTTTTTTGAGCCAGGGATATAGGTGACTTGGAAGTCAAATCGGGTGAAAAACAGCGCCCATCTTGCCTGTCTAGGATTCAGACGTTTACAGGACCGAATATATTCTAGGTTTTTGTGATCGGTGATGACGATGAAAGGGTGTTTTGCGCCCTCAAGCCAGTGTCTCCATTCTTCTAGCGCGGCTTTCATGGCGAGGAGTTCTCGGTTTCCCACATCGTAGTTCCGTTCAGCGGAGTTGAGCTTGCGAGAATAGAAGGCACAGGGATGGAGCTTCTTAGTCACTAGGGATCGTTGGGACAGGATGGCTCCAATTCCAGTGTTGGACGCGTCAATTTTGACTACAAAGGGTTGCTCGGGATCAGGATGACGCAGAATGGGTGCACTGGAGAAGCGAGTCTTTAGCTGGGTAAATGCTCGGACAGCGTCTGGGTTCCATTTAAGGCGAGCATTGTTGGCTTTTACCATGGCGGTCAATGGGGCAGCGACTGAACTGAAGTTTCTTATGAAGCGCCTGTAGAAGTTAGCAAAGCCCAGAAATCGTTGTAGTTGTCTGATGGTTTCGGGTTGTGGCCATTGTGTCACGGAGTCGACCATTTGCTGGTCCATGGCCACGCCTTCTGGACTGATAATGTAACCAAGGAATGAGATGCAGGTCTGGTGGAATTCGCACTTGGAGCTCTTTGCATACAGCTGGTTTTGAATGAGGCGTTTGAGCACTGCCCGGACATGCTGGATATGCTCAGATTGCGAATTGGAGTAGACCAGGATGTCGTCAATATACACTATGACCCACTTGTTGAGCATGTCTCTAAATATCTCATTTACAAATGCCTGGAACACGGAAGGACTGTTTGCTAGGCCGAAGGGCATAACGAGGTATTCGTAGTGGCCGTCAATTGTAGAGAACCCGGTTTTCCACTCGTCTCCCTGTCGTATGCGGATGAGATTATATGCACTACGGAGGTCCAACTTAGTGAAATACTGGGCGGATCGGAGTTGCTCAAGGGCGGCAGGAACCAATGGCAATGGGTAGCGGTATTTGACTGTGATCTCATTTAAGCCTCGGTAATCAATGCATGGGCGCAAGCTGCCATCCTTCTTCTTGACGAAGAAAAACCCTGCTGAAGCGGGTGAAGTAGATGGTCGAATAAAGCCCTTCTCTAGCTCCTCAGAGATGTAACTCTTCATAGCTTCAGTTTCAGGTTGTGAGAGAGGGAAGATGCGACCACGAGGGGGCGTGGTGCCGGGTAGCAGCTCAATGGCACAGTCATTTTCACGATGAGGAGGGAGCTTGGTAGCCTTCTGCTTATTAAATGCCTCAATTAAATCGTGATAAGCATCAGGAACATGACGGAGTTCAGAGTCTTCGGTCTTGTTAATTGTGTTGATCTGGACAGGGGAAACAGAGTGCAGACATTGGGTAAAGCATTGATTGCTCCATTTTGTGATCTCACCAGTTCTCCAAGAGACTTGAGGGTCATGCTGTTGTAGCCATGGTAACCCAAGAATTACAGAGTGTTTAGGGGAGTTGATGGCAAGAAGGGAAATTTCCTCTTCATGGAGAGAGCCTGTTTGAAGTAAGATTGGCAGGGTCTGGAATTTTATACGTCCTTCTCCCAAAGGGCGCCCGTCTACAGCAGTGATGGCTATGGAGGAATCACAGGAGGTTAAAGGAATGGAGTGAGTGGTGGCAAACGTGTAATCAATAAAGTTACCAGCGGCTCCTGAATCTATCATGGCCATAGTCTCAATCTCATCTCCATCGTTTCTCAAAGTGACAGGCAGATTCACAACATTATTAGTGGTAGTGAACATAGTGGTTGCACTCACCGAGAGGGTTTTAGGGAGAGGCTTGTTGGGACATAAAATCTTCGTATGACCTGGAAGTCCGCAGTAAATGCACAGGTGATTTCTTCTCCGTCGTTCTCGCTCTTCTGGGTTCAGGCGGGTTCTACCCAATTGCATGGGTTCAGCGGAGGTTTCAGGGGATACAGGACTGGAAGCAATTGAGTCTTAGAGCCTTTCTGTAGAGCGTGGCAAGCGGATCATCAGCCCAGCCAGTTTGCGCTGCCAGAGTGCGGAACTGCAGGGCGAACTCAGCCGCGGAGCGATCTCTCTGTTGGATGCACAATAGCTCCTCGCCAGCGTTACGACCACCCTCTGGATGATCGAACACAGTGCAGAAACGTTTGAAAAAGTCATTAAACGAGGGAAATATCGGGGTACTGTCTGGCCAAACTGCAGTAGCCCAGTCTAGCGCCTTCCCAGTGAGCAGGGAGCACACAAAAGCAATTTTCCCATTCTCGTCCTTAAACAGATGAGGCTGTTGGGCGATAAACAGTTTACATTGCAGTAGGAAGCCTTTACATTTTGCTGGGTTACCTGAGAACTTGTCAGGAAAAGCCAATCGAACTCCGGAAGTCATCGGGGGTTGTGCAACAACAAGTGGACTTGGAGAGTAGTTGGCGGTGGGTTGCGCAGTGGCAGCAGCTTGCAGGTTTTGTAGGGATTTCACCAGTTCGTCTGTTAACTGCGTTAGATGTGTTAGTTGTTGTTGGTGTGTTGACAATACCTGAGCTTGTGTTGTGACTTCGTGAGACAAAACCTGGATGGCTGCGGGATCCGTGTTGGGCGAAGTCTTCTGTAACGGGGAGACTGACACGGAGGGATCCATTTTGCAGTATTTATTAAGTCACACTTAAACATCAACACCTCGCACGGCTGTGCGAACATACAACATACAACTCAACGATGATTAGTAGATAACAGAGGCAGAGTGATTACCAGGCTTGAGTCAAGGGCAGGCAGCGTGATTCAGAGTCTGTGTTACAGGCTTTAGTCAGGGGCAGGCAGCGAGAATCAGAGTCCGTGTAAGCAGGCTTTGGTCAAGGGCAGGCAGAAGACAGAGCAGAGTCGAGAAACGGGCTGAAGTGGTCAACGGGAGATCAGGCAGGATAGAACGCTCAGAAATGCTGGCCGGGGCTAAACAAGACTTCGCAATGAAGTGTGTGTGAGCTGCTTATATGTGGTACGTGGGTCATTAGTGAGATGGAGAACAGGTGTGCTGGGATCTGAGTGAACTGGATGACGTAATGGTTAGAAGTCCGGAGATGGTGACCTCTGCTGGTCAGCGAGGGGAATGACTGGGACCGAGTCGGTGACACAACCTTTCAAATAACTTTAAACCATTTAATTACTCTAATCAATAGGGCTGTAACGATACACCAAACCCACGATTCGGTTCGTATCACGATTTTTGACCCACGATTCGGTTCGTATCACAATTTTTTTTTTCCGTGGGGGGTGGGAAAAAAGATTTTTAAAACTATTTTTTATTAAATAACATTTGAAAAATCTTTATAAACTGAACATCAAAAAACAATATTAACTATGCAAATTATTAACAATATAAATAGTAATATATAAAATAAAAAATAGCCAAAGATATATCACTTTTGTTTTCTTTGTAACAAAATACTGTTGAAAAACCAAACAGAACTAAACTCCATTGTGTAGATGGTTCAAGCATGTTGAAAATTCTTTTTCAATCAAGTTCTCTTACATAGAAAAAGTAAATAAATGGCCACTAGGGATGCTCATTTCGTTAATTTTGCTAACTGACAACCGCCGCTCATTAATCGCTTATTAAGGGTTAACTGGTCAGATTACTATTAATTTTATATTAAACAAATTGACTTGTCTTTTTTGTGTCTGACACATTAAATATTGCATTTTAAAATACTGATTTATTTTTAAATGCTAGCATATTAATAACAGAACAGAACAACAGAGCATCTTCACGCACCTGCAGTGTTTAGCACAGAAGAGCAGAATAATCTAAATAAAATGAATAAAATAAATAGAACTGCCCTAAATTATTTTCAATTAAATAATTAATTTATATTACAAAACGAAAATACTGACAGATTCTTTTTAATAACCGGCATAGGCTGTTTTTTTCCAATCATATGTTTTTTTCTTCCGTCAAATAAAAATAGCTGACTTCCTCAAATTGCCCGCTTCACAGAAAATATGCATTTATTTAATGCCCCGCTGTTATTATTGTAATCACAAAACCTTTTACATTTTTAATAGAAATCATTATTTTAAAGAATATGTCTTGCTATATGGTTTCCTCTCTCTCCCTCGCGGTTCAAGTGTGCGCTGCGTGATGAAAAGACAACAACAACGCGCGCATATGTTGACTTTTTGTAAACAGTTTTGTTGTTTAAATATGATATTGCATCAATGTGCATACATGCTTTATAAGTTGTAAAATAAAAAGTAAAGCCTATTTGTTGCGTTTATTACAGATCCAGGTCAACATCAGTGCTGGTTTAGCATCAACACGTCTGTATCAAACAGCAATATTCTACTTCTATTTTGCTTCTTTGGCAATGTGTCTGTAGGCACGGGTTATACGTTATCGTCCCGCAAATTAAGTATGCCTTGCAGTTGAACAAGGGGCCGAAAACAAGGCGCACCTCTCTGCCTTTATGTTGAAAAGGAAAAAAGAAGCGCGGTCCTCTTATGAAACGACTGAATCAGCTGGTTATCGATTGTGCTAAGGTGTTGCTGTCTGTGTTGTTACAATTGTAATATTTAATAATATCGTGATATTCAAGATTTGTACATTTATACAGCTCTGGATAACTTAAAACAGCGATTAGACCTTCAGAGCGGCATTAATGCGTCCTGAAGTAAAGCAAAACGGCTATAAACTCCAGCAAGATAGAGTGATTATATGCAGAGCCATATACCTTTATCTCTAAATAAAGTATAACTATAGAAACTGTGTTCATCTTAACTGAAAGCTTCGTCGTGTTTCCCTGACCTCACGCATCACTCACCTGTCAGTCAGCACTCCCAAAGGGTCAAACAGAAAGTGCACAGCACGGTTACAGAAAAGTTTGCGCTGTTATAATTCACTTACCTTTAGGCTACTGTTTCACACTGAGGCTTTATGCCTGTGCTTCAAACCACAAGTCAAGTAAACATTAAACAAATAAACAACTTATTTCTCTCAAGAAAACCAAAAAGTTGAAAATTCTTCAGAAACACCATCATGTCAACATTGCAGTGAAAAACGTGACAACTTTCCTTACTCTGTGAAGTCGGGACATCTGGTGAACGCCCATCCCTCTCTGTGCAGCCACATTAACAGTGTGAGCAAAGCATCGTATATGCTGTGAAAATCCGGCCGCTTTGACAGCATTGGCAATGTTTCTGCCGTTGTCTATTGTCAAGCGGGGTTACGTTAATTTTGTTTTTGATATTCCTGACACATTCAGACGGTCCCTTACTAAGAGCTCTGTGCGAGCTCTCCCGGCTAAACGCATATTGCAAGGGCATAAATGGAGCAGTGCTCATAATGTCGAGGGGAAAAAAATTGTTTCCTCACGTTCTTCTTCAACTAGCTCAACTTTTGCAGGCACGCGTGACGTTATTGGAAAGGTAGTCACGGGGTGTGTCGCGAATCTCCTTTATCACAACGCGACACAGGATCGTAGATTCGCAATTTCGATTTCATATCGTGTATTATTACAGCCCTAGGCGCCATGTCCGAATGATACAGTGACACTGACAAAGCGCTGCATCAACCTCTTTGCGCCAAAGTTCATGCAGAGTAGCAGTGTCCCTGGCAACCCTAATGGGCACTTTAGACTGCGAGTTTTAAGGCATTTGCGATCAAGGCATTGTCCAAAGCAACTCGGAAAAGCATGTGACCTTCAGATTATAAGACTGCCGTGCTGCCTACTGCGCCAACGAGGCAGATTGCAGGAGCTGGGCAGGCTGTGACACACCAGCTTCCATGTCACTGTGCTGCGATGTGGGTCCTAGGAGACAGCTCAGGCCATACAAGCATGTCAGTATGGCAGAGAAGTCTAAGGTGCTGTGTTCCGGTCGCAGTCTCCCCTGGAGGCAAGGGTGTGAGTCCCACTTCTGACAAACCCAACTTTTGGCTATGCGTTTAGGCACACGTCTTTAACTCTCTGGCATGACCTGGCATGTCCGAGTGATACAGTTACACTGACAAAGTGCTGCATCAATCTTTTTGCGCCAAAGTTCATGAAGCGTAGCAGTGTCCCTGGGCACTTTAGACTTTTTAAGGTGTTTGCGATCAAAGCATTGTCCACAGCAACTCGTAAAAGCATGTGAACAAAACAAAGGTGAGGGCTTTAATGCAAGTGCACTGAAAGGAGATCAAAATAACTGTCTTGGAATGCCATGTATTGGAATGTCCTGGGATGCCGTTGATTTTTAAGGCAAGAGGATTTGCAGGACTTTTCGTCAAATCCTTGTACAACGTCAAATAATGACATTTGAAAGATCCACACAGAACGTTAAGTGATTACGTGTCAGGAATGGGAGCATCTTGCCATCATTGCTTCAGACTCAGGAAATGTTCTTGGAACTTCACGCTGCCTGCCCTCCAGAGAAGCTGTAGCATCTTTTGTTCCCGGGTAGCATGAACCGTATTGAAGGGAATAATAAATGCTGCCCAGTCATCTAAGCGCTCCCATGTACCAAAAGTTACCACCCTGCCCTGTGTGAGGCTCGAACTCACAACCTTCAGATTATGAGACTGACACGCTGCCTACTGCGCCAACGAGGGGGACTGCAGTAGTTTGTCAAGCTGTGACACACCAGCTTCCATTACGCTGTGCTGCGGGGGGGGTCCTAGGAGACAGCTTAGGCCATGCATGCATGTCAGGATGGTTGAGCTGTGTAAGTTGCTGTGTTCAAGTCGCAGTCTCCCCTGGAGGTGTGGTTTCAAATCCCACTTCTGACAAACAAAACCTTTGGCTAAACGTTCAGGCTCAAGTCTTTAAATCTCTGGCGCCATGTCCAAGTGATACAGTAACACTGACAAAGCGCCGGATCAACCTCTTTGCGCCAAAGTTCATGCAGCCTAGTAATGTCCCTGGCAACCCTAATAGGCACTTCAAACTGCAAATTTTAAGGTGTTTGCGAGTAAGGCATTGTCCACAGAAACTCGGAAAAGCATGTGAACAAAACAATGGATGAGGGCTTTAATGCAAGTGCTCTGAAAGGTGATCAAAAGAACTGTCTTGGAATGCCATGTAGTGGAATGTCCTGGAATGCTGTTGATTTTAAGGCAATATGATTTGCAGAACTTTTCGTCAAATCCTTGTACAACATCAAGTCATGACATTTGACAGATTCACGCTGAACGTCAAGAAATTACTTGACAGGAATGGGAGCATCTTGCCATCATTGCTTCAGACTCAGGAAATGTTCTTGGAACTTCACGCTGCCTGCCCTCCAGAGAAGCTGTAGCCTCTTTTGCTCCCGGGTAGCATAAACCGCATTGAAGGGAATAATAAACACTGCCCAGTCATCTAAGCGCTCCCGTGTACCAAGTTACCACCCTGCACTGTGTGAGGCTCGAACTCACAACCTTCAGATTATGAGACTGACACACTGCCTACTGCGCCAACGAGGCTGACTGCAGCAGTTTGGCAAGCTGTGACACACCAGCTTCCATTACGCTGTGCTGCGGTGGGGGTCCTAGGAGACAGCTCAGGACAAGGGCTTTAATGCAAGTGCACCGAAAGGGGATCAAAAGAACTGTCTTGGAATGCCATGTAGTGGAATGTCCTGGAATGCTGTTGATTTTAAGGCAATATGATTCGCAGGACTTTTCGTCAAATTCTTGTACAACGTCAAGTCATGACATTTGACAGATTCACGCTGAACGTCAAGCAATTACTTGACAGAAATGGGAGCATCTTGCCATCATTGCTTCAGACTCAGGAAATGTTCTTGGAACTTCACGCCTCCTGCCCTCCAGAGAAGCTATAGCATTTTTTGCTCCCGGTAAGCATGAACCGCATGGAAGTGGATAAAAAAGCCGCCCAGTCATGCAAGCGATCCCATGTGCCAAAACATACCACCCTGCTCCGTGTGAGGCTCGAACTCACGACCTTGACATTATGAGACTGACGCGCTGCATACTGCGCCAACGAGGCGGACTGCTGGAGCTGGGCAGGATGTGGAACAACAGCTTCCATGGTTCAAATCCCTATTCTGACAATCCCCAACCTTTGGCTATGTGTTCAGGCGTAAATCTTTAACTCTCTGGGGCCATGTCTGAGTGATAAAGTAACACTGACAAAGCGCTGCATCAATCTCTTTGTGCCAAAGTCACTGTGCTGTGGTGTGGGTCCTAGGAGACAGCTCAGGCAAAGCAAGCATGTCAGGATGGCTGAGCAGTGTAAGGCGCTGTGTTCTGGTTACATTCTCCCCTGGTGGTGTGGTTTCAAATCCCACTTCTGACAAACAAAACCTTTGGCTAAACGTTAAGGCTCAAGTCTTTAAATCTCTGGCGCCATATCCATGTGACAACGCGCTGCATCAACCTCTTTGCGCCAAAGTTCATGCAGCGTAGTAATGTCCCTGGCAACCCTAATAGGCACTTTAAACTGCAAATTTTAAGGCGTTTGCGATTAAGGCATTGTCCACAGCAACTCGGAAAAGCATGTGAACAAAACAATGCACTTGCCCTTTCAGTGCACTTGCTTTAATGCAAGTGCACTTAAAGGGGATCGAAAGAACTGTCTTGGAATGCCATGTAGTGGAATGTCCTGGGATGCTATTGATTTTAAGGCAACATGATTCGCAGGACTTTTCGTCAAATCCTTGTACAACGTCAAGTCATGACATTTGACAGATTCACGCTGAACGTCAAGCATTTACTTGACAGGAATGGGAGCATCTTGCCATCATTGCTTCAGACTCAGGAAATGTTCTTGGAACTTCACGCCTCCTGCCCTCCAGAGAAGCTGTAGCATTTTTTGCTCCCGGTAAGCATGAACCACATGGAAGTGGATAAAAAACGCCGCCCAGTCATTTAAGCGCTCCCGTGTGCCAAAAGGTACCAACCTGCCCCGTGTGAGGCTCGAACTCACGACCTTCAGATTATGAGACTGACGCGCTGCCTACTGCGCCAACGAGGCTGACTGCTGGAGTTGGGCAGGATGTGGAACAACAGCTTCCATGTCACGGTGCTGTGGTGTGCGTCCTGGGAGACAGCTCAGGCCAGGTAAGCATGTCAGGATGGCCGAGTGGTCTAAGGCGCTGTGTTCAGGTAGCAGTCTCCCCTGGAGGCCTGGTTTCAAATCCCACTTCTGACAAATAAAACCATTGGCTAAATGTTAAGGCTCAAGTCTTTAAATCTCTGGCGCCATATCCATGTGACAAAGCGCAGCATCAACCTCTTTGCGCCAAAGTTCTTGCAGCGTAGTAATGTCCCTGGCAACCCTAATAGGCACTTTAAACTGCAAATTTCAAGGCGTTTGCGATTAAGGCATTGTCCACAGCAACTCGGAAAAGCATGTGAACAAAACAATGGACGAGGTCTTTAATGCAAGTGCACCGAAAAGGGATCGAAAGAACTGTCGTGGAATGCCATGTAGTGGAATGTCCTGGGATGCTATTGATTTTAAGGCAATATGATTCGCAGGACTTTTCGTCAAATCCTTGTAAAATGTCATGTCATGGCATTTGACTGATTCACGCTGAACATCAAGCAATTACTTGACAGGAATGGGAGCATCTTGCCATCATTGCTTCAGACTCCAGAAATGTTCTTGGTACTTCACGCCTCCTGCCCTCCAGAGAAGCTGTAGCATTTTTTGCTCCCGGTAAGCATGAACCACATGGAAGTGGATAAAAAAACGCCGCCCAGTCATGTAAGCGCTCCCGTGTGCCAAAAGGTACCACCCTGCCCCATGTGAGGCTCAAACTCACGACCTTCAGATTATGAGACTGACGCGCTGCCTACTGCGCCAACGAGGCGGACTGCTGGAGTTGGGCAGGATGTGGAACAACAGCTTCCATGTCACAGTGCTGCGGTGTGCGTCCTGGGAGACAGCTCAGGCCAGGGAAGCATGTCAGGATGGCCGAGTGGTTTAAGGCGCTGCGTTCAGGTCGCAGTCTCCCCTGGAGGTGTGGTTTCAAATCCCACTTCTGACAAACCAATCCTTTGGCTAAACGTTCAGGCTCAAGTCTTTAAATCTCTGGCGCCATATCCAAGCAAGTGGTGCTCGCTGCAGAGTCATTTGGGCGAGCTGAGCTCCAGCGAGAGGGAGCTTGACCTCCTCCTTTTTTGCACTTCTTCTACGAGTGATGTCACTGGGGGTAGGTTTAGGGGTGGGGTTGGTGTACGCATTAAAACAGCTTACAGGAGAAGGAGCGAGAGCTCATGCTCCCCTTTGCTGGAGCTCAGGTCTGCTCAAATGGCTCTGCAGCGAGCACCCTCTCTATCCAAGTGACAAAGTGCCGCATCAACCTCTTTGCGCCAAAGTTCATGCAGCGTAGTAATGTCCCTGGCAACCCTAATAGGCACTCTAAAATGCAAATTTTAAGGCGTTTGCGATTAAGGCATTGTCCACAGCAACTCGGAAAAGCATGTGAACAAAACAATGGTCGAGGGTTTCAATGCAAGTGCACTGAAAGGAGATCAAAAGAACTGGCTTGGAATGTCCTGGGATGCCGTTGATTTTTTCTCCCGTGTACCAAGTTACCACCCTGCCCTGTGTGAGGCTCGAATTCACAACCTTCAGAATACGAGACTCATGCGCTGCCTACTGCGCCAACGAAGCTGACTGCAGCAGTTTGGCAAGCTGTGACACACCAGCTTCCATTACGCTGTGCTGCGGTGGGGGTCCTAGGAGACAGCTCAGGACGAGGGCTTTAATGCAAGCGCACCGAAAGGGGATCAAAAGAACTGTCTTGGAATGCCATGTAGTGGAATGTCCTGGAATGCTGTTGATTTTAAGGCAATATGATTCGCAGGACTTTTCGTCAAATTCTTGTACAACGTCAAGTCATGACATTTGACAGATTCACGCTGAACGTCAAGCAATTACTTGACAGAAATGGGAGCATCTTGCCATCATTGCTTCAGACTCAGGAAATGTTCTTGGAACTTCACGCCTCCTGCCCTCCAGAGAAGCTGTAGCATTTTTTGCTCCCGGTAAGCATGAACCGCATGGAAGTGGATAAAAAAGCCGCCCAGTCATGCAAGCGATCCCATGTGCCAAAACATACCCCCCTGCTCCATGTGAGGCTCGAACTCACGACCTTGACATTATGAGACTGACGCGCTGCATACTGCGCCAACGAGGCGGACTGCTGGTGCTGGGCAGGATGTGGCACAACAGCTTCCATGGTTCAAATCCCTATTCTGACAATACCCAACCTTTGGCTATGTGTTCAGGCGTAAATCTTTAACTCTCTGGGGCCATGTCTGAGTGATAAAGTAACACTGACAAAGCGCTGCATCAATCTCTTTGTGCCAAAGTCACTGTGCTGTGGTGTGGGTCCTAGGAGACAGCTCAGGCAAAGCAAGCATGTCAGGATGGCTGAGCAGTGTAAGGCGCTGTGTTCTGGTTGCATTCTCCCCTGGTGGTGTGGTTTCAAATCCCACTTCTGACAAACAAAACCTTTGGCTAAACGTTAAGGCTCAAGTCTTTAAATCTCTGGCGCCATATCCATGTGACAAAGCGCCGCATCAACCTCTTTGCGCCAAAGTTCATGCAGCGCAGTAATGTCCCTGGCAACCCTAATAGGCACTTTAAACTGCAAATTTTAAGGCGTTTGCGATTAAGGCATTGTCCACAGCAACTCGGAAAAGCATGTGAACAAAACAATGGACTTGCCCTTTCAGTGCACTTGCTTTGATGCAAGTGCACTTAAAGGGGATCGAAAGAACTGTCTTGGAATGCCATGTAGTGGAATGTCCTGGGATGCTATTGATTTTAAGGCAACATGATTCGCAGGACTTTTCGTCAAATCCTTGTACAACGTCAAGTCATGACATTTGACAGATTCACGCTGAACGTCAAGCATTTACTTGACAGGAATGGGAGCATCTTGCCATCATTGCTTCAGACTCAGGAAATGTTCTTGGAACTTCACGCCTCCTGCCCTCCAAAGAAGCTGTAGCATTTTTTGCTCCCGGTAAGCATGAACCACATGGAAGTGGATAAAAAACGCCGCCCAGTCATTTAAGCGCTCCCGTGTGCCAAAAGGTATCAACCTGCCCCGTGTGAGGCTCGAACTCACGACCTTCAGATTATGAGACTGACGCGCTGCCTACTGCGCCAACGAGGCTGACTGCTGGAGTTGGGCAGGATGTGGAACAACAGCTTCCATGTCACGGTGCTGTGGTGTGCGTCCTGGGAGACAGCTCAGGCCAGATAAGCATGTCAGGATGGCCGAGTGGTCTAAGGCGCTGTGTTCAGGTAGCAGTCTCCCCTGGAGGCCTGGTTTCAAATCCCACTTCTGACAAATAAAACCATTGGCTAAACGTTAAGGCTCAAGTCTTTAAATCTCTGGCGCCATATCCATGTGACAAAGCGCAGCATCAACCTCTTTGCGCCAAAGTTCTTGCAGCGTAGTAATGTCCCTGGCAACCCTAATAGGCACTTTAAACTGCAAATTTTAAGGCGTTTGCGATTAAGGCATTGTCCACAGCAACTCGGAAAAGCATGTGAACAAAACAATGGACGAGGTCTTTAATGCAAGTGCACCGAAAAGGGATCGAAAGAACTGTCGTGGAATGTCCTGGGATGCTATTGATTTTAAGGCAATATGATTCGCAGGACTTTTCGTCAAATCCTTGTAAAATGTCATGTCATGGCATTTGACTGATTCACGCTGAACATCAAGCAATTACTTGACAGGAATGGGAGCATCTTGCCATCATTGCTTCAGACTCCAGAAATGTTCTTGGTACTTCACGCCTCCTGCCCTCCAGAGAAGCTGTAGCATTTTTTGCTCCCGGTAAGCATGAACCACATGGAAGTGGATAAAAAAACGGCGCCCAGTCATGTAAGCGCTCCCGTGTGCCAAAAGGTACCACCCTGCCCCATGTGAGGCTCGAACTCACGACCTTCAGATTATGAGACTGACGCGCTGCCTACTGCGCCAACGAGGCAGACTGCTGGAGTTGGGCAGGATGTGGAACAACAGCTTCCATGTCACAGTGCTGCGGTGTGCGTCCTGGGAGACAGCTCAGGCCAGGGAAGCATGTCAGGATGGCCGAGTGGTTTAAGGCGCTGCGTTCAGGTCGCAGTCTCCCCTGGAGGTGTGGTTTCAAATCCCACTTCTGACAAACCAATCCTTTGGCTAAACGTTCAGGCTCAAGTCTTTAAATCTCTGGCGCCATATCCAAGCAAGTGGTGCTCGCTGCAGAGTCATTTGGGCGAGCTGAGCTCCAGCGAGAGGGAGCTTGACCTCCTCCTTTTTTGCACTTCTTCTACGAGTGATGTCACTGGGGGTAGGTTTAGGGGTGGGGTTGGTGTACGCATTAAAACAGCTTACAGGAGAAGGAGCGAGAGCTCATGCTCCCCTTTGCTGGAGCTCAGCTCTGCTCAAATGGCTCTGCAGCGAGCACCCTCTCTATCCAAGTGACAAAGTGCCGCATCAACCTCTTTGCGCCAAAGTTCATGCAGCGTAGTAATGTCCCTGGCAACCCTAATAGGCACTCTAAAATGCAAATTTTAAGGCGTTTGCGATTAAGGCATTGTCCACAGCAACTCGGAAAAGCATGTGAACAAAACAATGGTCGAGGGTTTCAATGCAAGTGCACTGAAAGGAGATCAAAAGAACTGTCTTGGAATGTCCTGGGATGCCGTTGATTTTTAAGGCAATAGGATTTGCAGGACTTTTCGTCAAATCCTTGTATAACGTCAAGTCATGACATTTGACAGATCCACACCGAACGTTAAGCGATTACGTGTCAGGAATGGGAGCATCTTGCCATCATTGCTTCAGACTCAGGAAATGTTCTTGGAACTTCACGCCGTCTGCCCTCCAGAGAAGCTGTAGCATCTTTTGCTCCCGGGTAGTATAAACCGCACGGAAGGGACTAAAAATCGCTGCCCAGTGATCTAAGCGCTCCGAAGTGCCAAAAGGTACCACCCTGCCCCCTGTGAGGCTCGAACTCACAACCTTCAGATTATTAGACTGACGCGCTGCCTACTGCGACAACGAGGCAGACTGCAGCAGCTTGGAAAGCTGTGACACACCACGTTCCATTTCACTGTGCTGCGGTGTGGGTCCTAGGAGACAGCTCAGGCCATGCATGCATGTTAGGATGGCTGAGCGGTGTAAGGCGCTGTATTCAGGTCGCAGTTTCCCCTGGAGGCTTGGTGTCAAATCCCCCTTCTGACAAACCAAATCTTTGGCTATACGTTAAGGCTCAAGAATTAAACTCTCTGGCGCCATGTCCAAGTGATACAGTAACACTGACGAAGCGCCGCATCAACCTCTTTGCGCCAAAGTTCTTGCAGCGTAGTAATGTCCCTGGCAACCCTAATAGGCATTTTAAACTGCAAATTTTAAGGCGTTTGCGATTAAGGCATTGTCCACAGCAACTCGGAAAACCCTGTGAACAAAACAATGGACGAGGGCTTTAATGCAAATGCACCGAAAGGGGATCGAAAGAACTGTCTTGGAATGCCATGTAGTGGAATGTCCTGGGATGCCATTGATTTTAAGGCAATATGATTCACAGGACTTTTCATCAAATCCTTGTACAACGTCAAGTCATGACATTTGACAGATCCACGCTGAACGTCAAGCAATTACTTGACAGGAATGGGAGCATCTTGCCATTATTGCTTCAGACTCAGGAAATGTTCTTGGTACTTCATGCCTCCTGCCCTTCAGAGAAGCTGTAGAATTTTTTGCACCCGGGAAGCTAGAACCGCACGGAAGGGAATAAAAAACGCTGCCCAGTCATCTAAGCGTTCCCGTATGCCAAAAGGTACCACATTGCCCCATGTGAGGCTCGAACCCATGACATTCAGATTATGATACTGACAAACTGCTTACTGCGCCAACGAGGCAGACTGCAGCAGCTCTGCAAGCTGTGACAACACCAGCTTCCATGTCACTGTGGGTCCTAGGAGACAGCTTAGGCCATGCAAGCATGTCAGGATGGCTGAGGGATCTAAGGTGCTGCGTTCAGATCGCAGTCTCCGCTGGAGGCGTGGGTTCAAATCCCACTTCTGACAAACAAAATCTTTGGCTATACGTTCAGGCTCAAGCCTTTAACTCTCTGTCCAAGTGATACAGTAACACTGACAAAGTGCCGCATCAACCTCTTTGCTCCAAAGTTCATGCAGCGTAGCAGTGTGCCTGGGAAGCTTAATGGGCACTTTAGATTGCAAGTTTTAAGGTGTTTGTGATTAAGGCATTGTCCACAGCAACTCGGAAAAACATGTGAACAAAACAGTGGACGAGGGCTTTAATGCAAGTGCACCGAAAAGGGATTGAAAGAACTGTCGTGGAATGCCATGTGGTGGAATGTCCTGGGATGCCGTTGATTTTTAAGGCAATAGGATTTGCAGAACTTTTCGTCAAATCCTTGTACAACATCAAGTCATGACATTTGACATATCCACACCGAATGTCAAGCGATTACTTGTCAGGAATGGGAGCATCTTGTCATCATTGCTTCAGACTCAGGAAATGTTCTTGGAACTTCATGCCGCCTGCCCTCCAGAGAAGCTGTAGCATTTTTTGCTCCCGGGAAGCATGAACCGCATGGAAGGCAATAAAAAAACGCGGCCCTGTCATCTAAGCGCTCCCGCTCCAAAAGGTACCACCCTGCCCCGTGTGAGGCTCAAACTCACAACCTTCAGATTATGAGACTGACACGCTGCCTACTGTGCCAACAATGAGTACTGCAACAGCTCTGCAAGCTGTGACACAGCAGCTTCCATTTCACTGTGCTGTGGTGTGGGTCCTAGGAGATAGCTCAGGCAATACAAGCATGTCAGGATGGCCGAGCGGTCTCAGGTGCTGCGTTCAAGCTGAGGAATAATCATCCAACAAAGAAGGTGAAGAAGGAAAGAATAGGGTGAAGGAAGAAGAGGGAGGAAAAAACGAAGGTAAGGTGCATTCTTAGCTTCCCAGACATGCCTTCCTTGACCTGCTCTACGTCATGCATTAGCGATACTGTTCTGTGTTAAAACTGTGCATTTTGAGTTACATTGATTTCTATTGCAGGTGCTCACCAACACGGGGGTTCGAATCCAGCTAAAGACGCTTTATTGTTATTTGTTTCTTATTACTCAATAAACTAACAATTTGAATGTATAATGCTCCAAGGTAAATAAAATATGCCTAAGCACTTTGTTATTGTGTTTTTTGATATTCTTTTATGAAATATAAAGCATACTAACTTAATTGTGTTTTTATTTAGTAGTTGTTGTAGCATTGTTATGCTTCTGGTTATTATTGTTCTGTATTTTGACGTACAAATGATCTATAGAAGTGTCATAGAGCTACAGTGTTTATGGAATTAAAAGTCAAGGAGAAGTCAGTTATTTATATATGCATTATTTATCTAACAATTGTCAACAGAACAGTATTGAATATAGAGTAGAAAATATAAAAATAATAAATTAGTTATTAACAATACAATATTACCAATATAAATAAACAATATATATAAAATGTTCAATACAAACAGAAACCAACGAAAAGTGGACTTAAAAATCAAGGACCAGTCATTTTTAAATGAAATATTTATATAACATTGGTCAACAAAACAGTAATGAACATAGAATAAAAAATCCAAAAATAAATAAGTTAAATATTAACAGAATAAATACAAAATTAACAAATAAAATAAAATGCTACCCCCTACTGTACAAAAGGTGTGAAAAGAAGCAGGTCTCTAACAACACCTTAACTTTTTTATTGCTTTTTGTTCTTTTCTCTCTTATGTTTAGAACTTTGAATGAACTTTGAGCACCCTGAACACTTGAAACACTGAAATTGTCATTTCTTTTGATTTTTAATTTAAAAAAGTACCATTGACAATTGCGGTGAAATCTTTGATGCCACTGGTGGAGTAGACGGGGGCTGGGGCTGGGCCTTAAGTTATCTTGTCTCCATCACATCTTGAGCAGGTACAGTAGGGGCAGGTTGTTGCACCATTTGTGCTGGAGCAGCAGAAGCAGTACTCTGCTAAAAATAATCACAAAAATAAATATAATCATGAAGAAGGAAAGTCATTCTAGTAAATAATAATAATAAACACATATTAATTCATAAATATACATTTTGAGTGTGAAAAAAACCACATGTGTATTTCAGCACACCTCCAAGCAAGGTCCTCTGCCCACGATATTGCAATGAGCATTTCTCAGTCTGAAAAAATCATGAAAAACATAATAATTTTATACAATATTTTACAATAAAAACTTTTATAACTAAACAAGAATTTTAACTCAATGACTCCCTTAATGAAGCACACAATAGCTCTGTAAATTAATTTATCACTGTTTCTAGAATGTGTGTAATATTTATCTAATATGTAATTGTAGTTTGTTTCTCTAAAACGAAAAGAAAAAGATAGAGGTAAAGTTGGTTTTATATTCGCACATTCGTTCATTTAGCAGTCTCTATATTGTTTACCATATTACTTTGAATATTCGATTGGAATTAGCATGCAAGTATGATTTAAAAACAACATTTACACTATCTAATTCACTGTGAACAATGCTGTACTTTTATCATCATTAATCATTGTCTGCTAATATGATTTTCCTATTTAGAATTTGCAAAGAATACTTTTCTGAAATGATATTAATAAGGAGAATGTCTGAATATCCTAATATACAACCAACTTCACCTCTATAGGAAAAAGAATAAGAGGAACTGGACAGGAACATTTCAGGCCTTAAAACCACATGCTGTATACTGTACACTCATAATCCATTCCCCCACCTTTTCAAATCTCTCTCATAAACGGTCAAACTTACTAAATTATTCGACGTAAATCTCAAAATACATGCAATTTAAAACACATTATTGTTTAAAAACAAGTATGACATGTTTTACATAGATACTGTACTGAATGTACTAAAGCCTAACAAGTTAACGTTACTCTGTTAAGCAAATTTCAACAAAACAATATATCATGTAAACGAAATACACACTCTTTGATAAATCTCATGCCACTTTTTTGCAGAGGAGAGGCCTGATCCTGTTGCCCTCATTTGATGGCCAAACTCCTGTTCTGGCAAACTTTTTCAGACATGAAATCCAGTCAGCGTCTGACATGGCTTTATGGGATTTTCCAGACATTTTTTCTCCAAGAAATTAAACGGTTTTAGATTAAAGTATCAAAATTTGAAATACAACACACTAAAACATTAATACGAGCAATTATGTAGATTTTCTTACCTTTTTTTAAGAAATCACTATCAAAAAAAATCCAGTACTTTACACAAAACGATGCTGTGCTATGTCGAATGATGCTGATTGTCGAAAATCAATTAACTTTTTTGACCTTTGACCCACCCCCAGAGAACCGTGTCATTCTTTCGTGTACCTTCGGCTCAGTTCAGAAAATTGATTGACATCTGATTAACCTGTTTGACTGCACACCTAGCGGTGAATATTGGAACGGTTCCTTCCCTGGCTTTAACATTGTCTCGACTCTGATTGGTCAAATGTTGAAATTGTTTCCATTGAAATTTGAGTCCATTGAATCCCATTTCTGTCGTTCATATGGCAAAACTGAAAGTCATCTTACCGAAAATAGTTACAATAACATACATATAAAAATATGTGCCACAGTCCAGCCTCCACCAGTGAAAAAGGAAAATACGTGATGAGGTGGCCGAGTGGTTAAGGTGATGGACTGCTAATCTATTGTGCATTTGCACTCGTGGGTTTGAATCCCATCCTTGTCGCTCATATGTTCTGGCATTCGAGAGACTGGTGTTTCTGTAAAAGTTGTTAAACTCTCTTATCGTTTTGATTGTTGTTGCAAAATTTAATGTCATCTTTATAGAAAATAGCCGCAAATATATACATATATGCTATAGTCCAGCCCCCATCATGAAAGTGAGTACATACATGACGAGGTGGCCGAGGCCATCGAATCTCATCCTTGTCCTTCAAATGCTTTGGCGTTTGAAAGAGGCCGGTTCTTTCGTGGAAGGTGTTTTACTCGCACCCTCTTATCGTTTTGAAGGATGTTGTTGCAAAGTTTAATGTCATCTTTACCAAAAATAGCAGCAAATACATACAGAAATGCCATAGTCCAGCCCCCATCAGGAAAATGAGTACATACATGACGAGATGGCCGAGACCATCGAATCCCATTCTTGTCGTTCATATGCTCTGTCTTTCATATGGCAAAACTGAAAGTCATCTTACCGACAATAGTTGCAGAATCATACATATACAAATATGTGCCACAGTCCGGACTCCACCAGAGAAGGAAAAGTGTAGGAGTCCATCTATTAGCCCAATGACAAAACTAACAGCATGGTTGAAGGTTTAATGTATGTAAGCCTTTTCTAGTGCTTCTGAAAAGAATTTAATTATTTATTAGAATTAATTTTTATTAGTTTTTTACCTCCGAATTCAATCTGACTCCAATTTAAATGATCCTAAAATTTAGATTGTATTTCTAATTGTGAGAACGGATCACATTCATCATTTATGATTTAATTTAGAGTTTTGATATTTTCTGAGGTCCGATATTCTAAATTGTACGTTCATTAGGGACCAACATCGCTCAGAGTTCCACGCCCCGGGTTTGCGCTTCTTCTCACGGACAATATGTCGACACTCTGAAAATAGTCAGAGGATGCAGGATTAACTATATTTGAATAAGCTGGTCGCATTAACTCTTACCTAGTCTTAAAAAACCAGATCCTTAGCCAAGCCCATACAACTTGCTACTTCCAGTGGTTGAATGATTAAAAGGTCTACATGTTATCGGCACGCTATGGCTAACAATAATCAAATCCGCCTATTAATCAATTAAATTATGCCATACTATAAAGGTAATGAAGACTCCTCATAATCTACTGGATACAATGAAATCGCAAAACTCCAGAATTAATCAAAACTTAACATTTTATTTGTCAGGTAAAATTGTATTCTGCCAATTACATAATAAATCATCAGGAAGCCAATTCAGAGATGAGACTGTAACAATACAACATCCATTAATCAAAGATAAATCAAAGAGTTAGAGATGCATACATGACCAGAGAAATACATTGCAGCATAAGTCTCAATAAGTCTCAGAGATGCTGCAATGGGGTGTCTTTTTACAAGATCTCCCCCGTCCTAAAGCACATCTTACCTTATATACTCAAGTCAAAACAAACAGCCATAAATTCAAGACAATAAAAGTGTCACAGAAACCCTGGCCTGGTGAATTTGAGGACTTAACCATCTCTGAGGAGGGAGAGCATCTTATCAAGATCTTATAGAAGTCAAAAACCAAATCAACATATACTAGTGAACTATTACTGTAAAATTAAGACCACTTTACCAATCACACAGAGACATTTAAAATGATACCAAACATGAATATAACGCTGCAAGATACACCATGTTAAAACCTTGAACATTTTATGTGAAATGTGCTCTGATCAGCAAGTCGCTTAAAGGTCAAGAAGGGAGGCTTGGGGTGAAAGTAAGGGATGCATTCCTGCATTCTTCGATTCTGTTGTAGTGTAGCTCTGTTTCTCCAGTCTGTGTTTTCATTGTCAGCTGTGATTTGAATAGAACAGTGGAACAGTTGGTTTCTTCATCACTTCTCTTGTCTAATGAAATTTCATAACAGTTCTCAGGGTCTGATTTTTTAGATCCTTACAGAATAGTGCGACAAATAGAGTTAATTGCTTGCCATTTTTAGACTTGCTGTCTTTTTTTAGTCACTGTGTGCAAAAACGTCTTGCCTCCTTTTCAGCGTTGGCGCTGTGGCTTAGTTGGTCAAAGCGCCTGTCTAGTAAACAGGAGATCCTGGATTTAAATCCCAGCAGTGCCTAATCTACAGGTGCCAGGGTTGCTTTTTGTTAAGAGTAACGAGTGTTACGCAGCGGGATGTTAAGCAGTAGGTTTCTTAACAAAACTCAAATCCTTAAGAACGCTGCTCGTTCAAGAGGGCTTTGGACGATGGCTTTATATAGCATAGTGTGGTAATGCCTAACCAATTGGACTTTAATATTTCAAGTCCAGACATTCACACATGCAGCGCTACCGTTGTTTGTTTTTTTTTCTTTTTTCGAATTAAACAATTGGCCCCTTTCACAATCATTTGTCACTGTGGCTTAGTTGGTCAAAGCGTCTGTCTAGTAAACAGGAGATCCTGGGTTTGAATCCCAGCAGTGCCTTAGGTTGTTTTCCGCTTTGGCCTAGGGAAAATCTTACCCGTCTTAGGGAACCCCCCTTCGTGCCCATCGGTCAACTGCCACTCACACTGCAAGCTCCTGTGCAGGCTTCCTCCTTGATTTAGAATTTTCTGCAAACTTGGGAAAGCGCAGTCAAGAACCATGAAAGCCATTGAGACTACCTACTAGAATTTAAACATTGAGACAGGTTAATCAAACACTTAAATCAACTGAATATCAAGCTGAGATTATTCAGGGAGTTTAGATATCACCCTGATCCATTCAGTGTCATGGTCTGCTACCTCAGTATAGCCATCAGGCCCTGTATGTGATGGTGGAGACTAAGGATAAGACAAAAGTTACAAACAGTAATAAACCACTGAAGACAAGACAAGAAATTTCCAAACAGTAATAACAACTGTTCAAATTAATTATCTCTATAGCTCAGGGGGTATATTAGTGTTTTTCAAAGTGCGTTTAACAAAAGCATTTTCATTCACTCATTTCTCTGTTCACTTAGTCCCTTTATTAATCCGGGGTCGCCACAGCGGAATGAACTGCCAACCTATCCAGCACGTTTTTATGCAGCTGGTGCCCTTCCAGCTGCAACCCATCACTGGGAAAATAAACAAAAGCATTTTGCAATCTCTTATTTGTTAAATTTGATTTTTAATTACTAATACCTCCATGAGTGCATACAAATTAAAATGTAGAAACTCTGTATTCATTCTAACATTTCATTTGCATCTGTGTTTTGTGATTTCCAACTGAGCACTGTGCTTATCAATTGTTATGGAACAGGCAGATATCAGCTCTTAGCTGACATCTAATGAGAGAGAAAGAGAGTTTTGAGCAATCCAGAATGAAAATGCATGTTTACTGAATTTAAACATACATTAAACATAACATTAACTTCAATACATAATTTTGTTGTAATATCTTTTTACTCAAGCCCGTCCTAAAACATATAAAACAGAGTTGACTTGCATTTTCAAAGTAATGCTGTTACAGTCAACAATAGTTTTAGATCTTTCAGGGGTTAACTGCATCCATCAAAGTATTATTTGAAACCCCCATTTATGTTACATATATATTATTAAAAAAATATATATCCAACCATAAAGCTGCTTGTTTGCACAGACTTACATGGCACATTATTATTTTTTTATTCAGACATGTCTCTGTTACTTTTACAGCCAAAACCAAGCTCATGTTGAGGTCTAAACCAAGATAGCAGTGCAGTCACACAGAATCGTATCTTCTAAGACAAAACATAAGCTATTCTTTATTCCCATAATGTTACTGTCAGTTTCTGTGCTTAGTTCTTGCTACTAGCCCCTCAATATTTAGATTTTAGCTTTTCAATGACAATTAAATACCAAAGGAATACTTTTTTTCTTCTTACAATCAGTTCTAAAATCATTTTTAAACCTGAGAGCTTAGCTGAGCCATTTACTGCATTCTGCTCTCATCTATTTCTTTTTATATCTGAGTTCAACACCAAAAGCAACAAGAAATTGAGAGGGCACTCTTACCAACAGCGCTTGGCTTCTGCTTGATGAATCTGCAAACCATCCCAAGATGTGCAAACTGTCCAGACCGGTCCAATCCAGTTAGGGTCATAATTTTCTCGGGATTGCTCCTGGTGCATCATTGATCAATCAACCTCACCCTGATATTTCTAGGTATCTTATCTGACTTTTGTGGCCACTACTATTTAATGGATCCCTATTATAATGTTATTTTGTTATTTTTATTCAATTATTTCTTACCCTAATAATCTGACCTACACTATTCTTATGGCATGCCTTTTGTCTGTGATGCAGTTAGATAGCAGTGGTGGAACTCAATTACAATCTCGGGTTAATTTAGTCCACTACTAAATAGAAAACCAGTCCAGGTTTTATGCCCGAGAATGTCCCAAAAGCCTCCTAAACACCCATCAAATGAGTACTCTAACTCCGGGTGAAGGAGAAGGTACACCTCTCATCTACTGTTACACTTATCAGTATCGCTATAGGTGTAGCACAAAATGCACCAGCTCGCTAAGGGATTCCACAGCAATCTACCACAAAATCCTGTGAATCCACTGGTGCCTTTTATTCACGTCTGAATAAGAACCAACAACATTCATTCACGTCTGAATGAGAACCAACAACGTTCCGTTACTACCCACTACTTCACAGACAATCCCTAGTCTTATAATTTTTTAATCTTCCTACCTTCATTTTGTTGATTGATCAATGGTGTTACCAGTAAACAAGTGCCCGCATCCTCCACCAAAACTGTAGGGATAGTTTACAGTTTAACCCAAAGAATGACCAGTCTGGTAGATGAAGAGGAGCCGGAGTCAGAGATTTAAAAAAAAAATAAATTAAGTTTACTGAAGATAGTTTGCAGTTTCATTCGCAGAAGCCAGCTTCAACACTCGCAATGAGTTCCTAGGCCGCTCTGCTTACAGTTTCAACAATCGAACAATTATACTCTTTACACAAGTCCAGAAAGGGTGGGATCCAGGTAAACAGTTCTCATTGGTTACAACAGAAATAGACAATTCCAAATACATGCGTCAAAGAAACATAGTATCTACTTCCAGATATGGATGGCCTTAGTGTGTGCGTCAAAGAAAGCCTTGTATTTGTATCCAGATGTGGATGGCGACCTGATGCCTAGAGGTGAGGTCGCCCTAAGTTATTAGGAGCTGATCTCCAACCTGTAAAAAGCTAAACCAGGAACACAATAGACACAAAAGACCATCTGTGTTAAAGACTCAAGGATGTTTCTTGTACGTTCAGCTGTGTTATCAGGCTGGTTCAAGACTGTTTCCATCAACAGTCTGCTGCAATATCTTGGCTACACACAGTCACAGTCTGTCTCCACACAAAAAGGAATTACATAACTATTAATTATACTCAAAAACAGATCAATCAAAATGGCTATAAAATTATAGGCAATATATCAGGACAATAAAACAGGTGTCTTCTTCTCCTCTGTATTGGACCTCTAGTCATAGGAACAGATAGAGAGAGAGAGAGAGAGGTCTCCATGACCTATGACCTGGTTTGTGTGTCTCCTGAAAACAAAGTTAAAACAGACAGGCAAAAAGAGAAACAAGGACACAGAACATTCTTGCAGTAAGCAGTTTTAACTTATTCATTAGTTCAAATCAATTCACAGTTAAATACTGAGAAACAGGATGATGAAAAGGATAAACGGTGGTCCATGATGAGACGGATTGGAAAGCAGAAATCCGAATCCTTCATCCTTACACTGGCTGCCTGTTAAGTTTTGTATTAAATTTAAAATAGTAATTCTCACCTATAAAGCTCTAAATAATCTAGCTCCTGTTTATCTTCTGTCTCGCTACAATCCAACTCGCTCTTTAAGATCTCAAAACTCAGGGCTTCTGGTAGTACCTAGAATAGCAAAGTCGAGTAAAGGAGGTCGAGCCTTCTCTTTCATGGCTCCTACACTCTGGAATAGCCTTCCTGATAACGTCTGAGGCTCAGACACACTCTCTCATTTCAAAACTAGATTAAAGACCTATCTGTTTAGTAAAGCATACACTCAATGCATCACTTAGCGGGTTTCCAAACAAGTTTCTACATCTTGCTTATATACACTATGAACAGCAGCTACGCTAATTATTCTTTTTTTTATTTTCTTCATTTCCACCTGGGGATACTCATCCCGAGGTCCTCAGATTATGCGGAGTCACTGATTGGATCTAAGACCAGCGACGAGATGATCCCAAGGTTTCCATATCCGGGACCAGGCCGTATCCTGAGCTGCTGCTGCGCTGATGGTCGTGGGGAGTGGAGAACATGAGACTGATTCCAGCGATGCTCCAGGGACAGACGAGTCTTCGCTGAGGCCAGCTTCCAGCCTCCACTACTGAGACTGAAGCTCTGCACAAGACTTTTGGCCAGCGGAGAAATGAAAATGGTCGTGCCCAACTGAGTCTGGTTTCTCTCAAGGTTTTTTTTCTTCACTCCTATCAGTAAAGTTTTTTTTCCCTCTCCGCTGTCGCCACTGGCTTGCATGGTTCAGGATTGGTAGAGCTATGCATCAATGGATTTGCTCTTCAGTGTTTGGACTCTCAGTAATGATTAAAACCACACTGAACTACCCTGATCCAATTTATTATGACCATTTATGTGAAGCTGCTTTGACACAATCTACATTGTAAAAGCGCTATACAAATAAAGCTGAATTGAATTGAATTAAGTGCAAGTGAATGGTTTCTTCCCAGTGTGGCGCATCATGTGTAGAGTAAGGGATGATGATTCACTGAAACTCTTCCCACACTGAGTACACGTGAATGGTTTCTCTGCAGTGTGGATCCTCATGTGTCGATTAAGGTGTGATGATTTGTTGAAACTCTTCCCACACAGAGTGCATGTGAATGGTTTCTCTCCAGTGTGGATCCTCATGTGTAGATTAAAGTTTGATGATTGGCTGAAACTCTTCCCACACTGAGTGCATGTGAATGGTTTCTCTCCAGTGTGGATCCTCATGTGTTTATAAAGGGATGATGATTGGCGAAAACTCTTCCCACACTGAGAGCACGTTATTGGTTTCTCTCCAGTGTGGATCCTTATGTGTTGATTAAGGGTTGATGAGCGGTTGAAACTCTTCCCACACTGAGTGCAAGTAAATGGTTTCTCTCCAGTGTGGATCCTCATGTGGTGATTAAGGTGTGATGAGCGGTTGAAACTCCTCCCACACTCAGTACATGTGAATGGTTTCTCTCTAGTGTGGATCCTTATGTGTTGATCAAGGCGTGATGAGCGGTTGAAACTCTTCCCACACTGAGTGCAAGTAAATGGTTTCTCTCCAGTGTGGGTCCTCATGTGTTTATTAAGTGATGATGCTTGGCGGAAACTCTTCCCACACTGAGTGCACGTAAATGGTTTCTCTCCAGTGTGGATCCTCATGTGTAGATTAAAGTTTGATGATTGGATGAAACTCTTCCCACACTGAGTGCATGTGAATGGTTTCTCTCCAGTGTGGATCCTCATGTGTAGATTAAAGTTTGATGATTGGCTGAAACTCTTCCCACACTGAGTGCATGTGAATGGTTTCTCTCCAGTGTGGATCCTCATGTGTTTATTAAGTGATGATGCTTGGCGAAAACTCTTCCCACACTGAGTGCACGTTATTGGTTTCTCTCCAGTGTGGATCCTTATGTGTTGATTAAGGGTTGATGAGCGGTTGAAACTCTTCCCACACTGAGTGCAAGTAAATGGTTTCTCTCCAGTGTGGGTCCTCATGTGTTTATTAAGTGATGATGCTTGGCGGAAACTCTTCCCACACTGAGTGCACGTAAATGGTTTCACTCCAGTGTGGATCCTCATGTGTAGATTAAAGCTTGATGATTGGCTGAAACTCTTCCCACACTGAGTGCATGTGAATGGTTTCTCTCCAGTGTGGATCCTCATGTGTTTATAAAGGGATGATGATTGGCGAAAACTCTTCCCACACTGAGTGCACGTTATTGGTTTTTCTCCAGTGTGGATCCTTATGTGTTGATCAAGGTGTGATGAGCGGTTGAAACTCTTCCAACACTGAGTGCAAGTAAATGGTTTCTCTCCAGTGTGGATCCTCATGTGGTGATTAAGGTGTGATAAGCGGTTGAAACTCCTCCCACACTGAGTGCAAGTAAATGGTTTCTCTCCAGTGTGGATCCTCATGTGTTGTTTAAGGTATGACGAGCAGTTAAAACTTATTCCACACTGAGTGCATGTGAATGGTTTCTCTCCAGTGTGGATCCTCATGTGTTTATTAAATGATGATGATTGGCGGAAACTCTTCCCACACTGAGTGCACATGAATGGTTTCTCTCCAGTGTGGATCCTTATGTGTTGATCAAGGTGTGATGAGCGGTTGAAACTCTTCCTACACTGAGTGCATGTAAATGGTTTCCCTCCAGTGTGGATTATCATGTGAATCTTAAGTTTGCTTTTGCTTGCCAAAATCTTTCCACACTGAGTGCAGATGAAACAATTCTTGTCTCTCCTTTTCAAAATACCATCAGTCTGTAAATGAGTTTTTTCCTCAATTTTGACATGATGTTCCTCCTCTTTACTCTCATTCTCTTCAATTAGGTCTGGAATAAATAAATAAAAGATTAGTTTTCATCAAGTCTAAAAATCTCTCATCAAAAGCTGAAAAGTAAAAAGACACTGGAAACATTGGCTACACACACTTATTTTGATGCATGTTAAATGTAAAATAAAATCAGATCATATTTTGTTCAGTCATTAATATGTACACATTTAAGCAGATTAAATTCATCTTTATTTATCTACTGCTTTTACAATGTAAATTGTGTCATAGTCGCCTAACATAGAAGTCATTGTAAATTGAAACGCTGTCAGTCTAGTTTTCAGAGTTTCTTACATAATTGATCATAAAAGTAATTTTGGTCACATTGATAAGACACAGATTTGAAAGGTGTAAATGGTGTGACGACAACGGTTTTCCAGTTTGGATGTGGCAGATCCTGATTAGGTGCCATGGTTGCTCCCCAATTGGTTCAAAGCATATAAATGCGAGAGTGAGCTAGCTTCTGTAGGATAGTTTGGCTACTGGCCGTCCTTGCATCAAGACCATCTCTTTATTTTGGCAACCTTATGGTTTTGTTTGACATTATTTATATGTGTAGTTAAAGTTTGTTATTTTCATCATGTTCCCCTAGACATTTGTTTGTTTCTTGATTTGTTGTTTTATTAGTTGTATATAATAAATAAGTTGCATATATAATTTTTTTGTTGTCTGAGCTCTTTTATGTTGCACCTCGAACGAGGGGTTCGTAACAATGGCCTATTTTTATTTGTATATATTCATAATTACAACAAAATGTTTTTCTAACATTTGTTTAGCAGACAGGGAATACTATGGATAGAATACTATGGATAAGATACTGTGGATAGAATGAAAGAACCGACAGGGGAAAGCAAAGAAGGAGGTGTTTGTTTCTTTATTAAGTCATGGTGAGATAAGAGAAACATACATCCAGTTAGATCATTTTGTTCTCCTGATCTGGAATACCTTATGCTTCGGTGCCAACCACACTGGCCACCAAGAGAGGTCACAGCTGTTATAAATACAGATGTTTGCATCCACCCTCAAGCCAACACACAGAGAAGGGGCTAAGGGAACTGAATGGGAGCATAAGCGAGCAGGAAACCACACACCCAGAGGCAGCGTTTATTGTTACAGGGGACTTTAACAATGCCAATCTCAGGAAAATCACTCCAAAATACTATCACCATATCACCACAAACATGCGTGGTGACCGAAATTTGGACAACTGCTATGCTCCGTTCCGGGAAGCCAACAAATCCCTCCCCCGCCCACCGCTAAGCAAATCAGATGACTCTTTTGTTCTGCTCTTGCCTGCTTACAGACAGAAACTGAAACGGGAACCACCCACCCTCAAGACGTTTCAAAGCTGGACGGACCAATCGAGTTCCATACTTCAAGAATGTTTTGATCATGTGGACTGGGAGATGTTCCGGGCAGCTTCTGATGACGACATTAAAGTTTACTCAAGACACCGTTACATGCTTCATCAGAAAGTGTATAGAAGACATGGTCCCAACAAAAACTGTTCGTATCTACCCCAACCCAAAACCATGGATTGATGGCAAAGTTCGAACAGCCCTATCAGTGTGAACCTCCGCCTATAAATCCACAAATGCTGAGGAACAAAAACAAGCAAACTACAACCTCAGGTAAACTATCAAAGCAGCAAAACATCAATACAGAGGTACAAGGTAGAGGGGAGGAGTATGTGGCAGGGACTTAATTACATCATAAACTTTAAAAGTAACAAACCCGCCACTGTAAACATTTCTGCATCTCTCCTGGACGAGCTCAACTTGTTCTACACCTGCTTTAAAGCCCAGGACAGCACCCACACACTGTGCGCTCCCGCGGCCGATACCAAAACCGCCAGCACACTCTGTTTCTGTAGCAGACGTAACAAGATCTTTCCGGAACATCCGGAAAGCTACGGCCCAGATGGCATCCCTGGACGTGTACTTAAAGCATGCGCACACCAGCTAGCGAGGGTTTTCACGGACCAAGGAGCTGGGAGAAGAGAGAACACACCCCCATCACCATCAACGGGACACCAGTGGAGAGAGTCAGCACTTTCAAGTTTCTTGGAGTACACATCGCTGAGGATCTGACATGGACTGTTCACACAGACGTAGTGCTAAGGAAGGCACAACAACGCCTCTTCTTCCTCAGGCGTCTCAGGAGGTTTGGAATAAGTCCTCACATCCTCCGCTCGTTCTACACCTGCACTGTGGAGAGCATCCTGTGTGGCTGTATCACCACCTGGTATGTAAATAGCACCAGCAGCAATCGCAAAGGCCTACATAGGATTGTGTGAACTGCTGGACGCGTAGTAGGAGGTGAGCTTCCCTCCCATCACGACATCACCAGGCGGTGCATGAGAAAAGCCAAGTGAACTATAAGCGACTCCAGCCACCCAAGCCATAGACTTTTCTCTCTGCTACCCTTAGGCAAATGGTTCTGCAGCATCCGGTAACGCACCAGCCAACTAAAGGAAAGCTTCTTCCCTCAGACTATCAGGCTGATGAACACTTAATACCCCTCACTGCACACAATGTATATGTGGCATGCACTGCACTTGAACCAATACATACCTAAAACAATACTGCCTACAACTATGGGTACACATATTCATTATACATATCGCTGTCAACAATTATAATGCTGCCAAATTATTTTGTACTATCTGTATTTTGCACTGTCATTATATTTGCACTGTCTGTATTTTGTACTGTCTAGAGCCAGCACCTAAGCTTTTCACTCATTATAGCACACGTGCTGCTGATGATGTGACAATAAAAGTGATTTGATATTCATGGCCATTTTTTCTTCTTTGGCCTTTATTATAGCAACATTTATATATACCCCTACATACAAAACCCACAGATACCTTTCGGGTGCTTCGGATGCTTCTGATAAATTTTTTCAACAGCCCATAAAATGGGTGGAGTAAAGACAAACTTTACCAGTTGGAATGTGCAGAGGCTAAATCACCCAGTGAAACGAAACAATTAAAATCAGTTAAAAACAGTTCAAATCCGATATTGTATATTTACAGGAGACACATCTGTTGAAAAAAGACTATTCTAAACTTAATAGAGGAGGCTATACACAAATATATTATTCAAACTTCAATAGCAAAAGTAGGGTCGTTGCTGTACTCATACATAAGAATGTAAAGTTTGTCATTGAGTCAAATGTGCTGGATAAAAATGGCAGAAACATAATAATCCAAACTTTTAACATGTCTGTGGTCCTGGCCTATGTGTATGCTCCTAATTGGGACAATGTACACATTTTCATTGATTTATTTTCAATTTTGCCTAGTCTTGACACACACAATTTAATTTTAGGAGGCGAACCTCCTGAATTTTATTCACCTGTGCATCAAACCTATTCCAGGATTGACCATTTTCTCCTGGACAAGCAGTTACGTCCCTTACGCCCCATTCACAAGGGGCATCAGCGTCAACGCTTCCCGTTCACTTTGAATGGGTGATGTCAGGCGTTGCCGAACTGCATTGTGGATTCGTTGACGCTGCTTCAGAAGCATTGTTCGCTGCAAAAGTTGGGACTTGATCAACTTTTCAAGCGGCGATGGAAGCATCAGCCAACAGATCGCTGTATGCAAATGCACCAGCTCAGACTGTGGCCTATTGCTGTGTAAATTCATTGGCTAAAGCTGCTATGACGATCACGTCAGCCCCAACTTCAGACACGCTTTCTGTCAAGCGTTGACGCTGAAGCCCCGTGTGAATGGGGCAATAATGTCAGCAGTAGTGTATGGTAGTATTGTTATTTCGGAACATTGTCCAGTCTCACTAAAGCTATGTTTTCAGGCAATGGAATCCTCCAACATGCATGGCGGTTTAACTCAAGACTCTTGGCAGACGACGATTTTGTAAAATTTATTGATGCTCAAATTTATTTCTTCCTTGAGATAAACGAATCCCCAGAGATAAGTTTGAGCATCCTATGGTATACTCTGAAAGTATTTATAAAAGCACAGATTATTTAATATCAAGCTAGCGCAAATAAAAGAATGTCAAAACGGCTTACAGAGATTATGAATTAAATAATACAATTGATCAGCTACTTGCCAGCTTACTTGCCAGCTACTTGATCAGTTTACTGCCAAGCTAACACCACTGTTGTGCAAGGTATTTGATGAAGCTCTTGTTTTGGAGACAATTTTTTTAGGTACTTTCAAGTCCATAGTTTCGTAAAAAAACACTTCTCTCCTTCACTGAACCAACCATAAGCATGTTGGATAGATAAATTGGTAAATATGGACTCATATCAAAGGGGTATGATGTCCATGTTATATGAAGTGGTCTAAAGAACTGCCTCCCCTTGCCTAAATTGTATAAAGCTAAAATGGGAAGACGGACTGGGACTAGAAATATCAGATACAGCCTGGCAATATGCCATAGAACTGGTACACTCATCCCCTGTATGTATTAGACATGGTCTTCTTTAGTTTAAGGTGCTTCTTAGGCTTCACCTATCTAGGAGCAAGCTGGCAAAAATGTATCCAGGGTCAGATTCATCTTGCCCCAGATGTGGTTTGGAGCAGGGGCGTTGCGAGGGGGGGGCTTTGGGGGCTTAAGCCCCTGATGTATTGTCAAAAGCCCCTGATCTCTTGGAATATATTGCACTTAAATAAAAATATGTTGTATAACATTTATTTTGTTATCTAAGTACTAAAAATGACCACATACATCACGAACATTCCACTTAACGCAGCGTTTGTGTTAGGTAATTAAATCGTCAGCTGTTCAGCAGTACCTGTTTCTACCGGCAGGTGGGAGTGGCTCTGTTGTCACATGGTGTTAAAAAAAATCCCGCCACTGCACTTCATTTATTCATTATTTTGAGGAGCTGAAGCTAATGAGGTAATACAACTCTTTCGCGAAACTGAATAGTTTTAACTACTGATGAAACTTGTTTCCCCAGTATAAAATGTGTGTAGTTCTGGTGATTTTAAAATAACTATAATCAGTAAAATGGGCATCATATCAATGTAAATACATGCGAGTAAGTACAAAAAAAAAAACGTAAATTGTTCTAGCTTTCTAGATATAATATATATATGAGATAGCAAGTCACATCTGTTTCTGTAATAGTTAAATCACAGTGAGTTTATTCATCTAGCTTATTGTTATATAGCTATATTCTAGTGTAACATGCTATGTCAATTTGCATCAAATTATACATCGACTTTCTTATGAAAATACATAAAATGGTTGGAAGAGCACATACAGTTGAAGTCTGAATTATTAGCCCCCGTTTATTTTTTTCCCCAAATTCTGTTTAACGGAGAGAAATTTGTTTTCAGCACATTTCTAATCATAATAATTTTAATAACTCAACTCTAATAACTGATTTATTTTATCTTTGCCATGATTACAGTCATATTTGACAAGACATTTTTAAAAACACTTCTATACAGCTTAAAGTGACATTTAAAGGCAGGTTAGGGTAATTAGGCAAGTTATTGTATAACAATGGTTTGTTCTGTAGACTATCGAAAAAAATATAGCTTAAAAGGGCTAATAATTTTGACCCTAAAATGTTTTTTTTTTAATGTAAAACTGCTTTTATTCTAGCTGAAATAAATCAAATAAGACTTTCTTCAAAAGGAAAATATTATCAGACATAGGCTACACTGAAAATTTCCTTGCTCTGTTAAACATAATTTGGGAAATATTTAAAAAAGAAAATAAAATTCAAAGGAGGGCTAATAATTCAACTGTATAAAACATTTATTGTTGCAGTCGTGTAAATGATCAGTTAAAGCCTTTTTATTTTTATTCAGATCTTATTTTCATTCTACTACAGCAACAGCTGGTTGCCTTCATCCATATTAGGGATTTCCTAGAATGTTCTACTTTTGTGAGGCATATATGGAATTTCTGCTCAAGTATGATTAAAACAGGCATTACATGCATTTAAAGTGCTACAATGCCCACATCACCCTATTTTGAGGAAAACTGAAAAAAAATTCCCTGAAGAAATTTAAAGTAAACATATTTCTAGCATATAGATCTTTATTTTCATTTTTTGTAGCCTACTACTTTTGATAGAATTGTTATTATATAAAAAAAATAGTAGCCTATTGAATATCAATATTTTGCAAGGTATTGAATTTAGAAATTCCATTATCTTGACAACACTACACCTCAGTTAATCACTCTGTCCAAATGAACATGTTTGTAGCTTTGTATCACATTGGATAACAACTCACACTATAAAATAAATCATATTTTCAGATTTGAAGACATGCAGAAAATTACATTTTCAAAAAACAAACAGAAAGTTCAAATCAGGAGGAGATAGGAGGCTCAAGAGGATTGATATGGCTCATAACAGACTATTAAATGAGAAGTGGGTTCATTTATCAATGTTTTTTTTCCTATTTGGATTTTACAAGTCTTAAAAACCCCTTATTTATTATTAACCATTTTTAATCCTGTTAATAAGATTAGAGTAGGTATATTAGTTTGGTAAATTAAAACTTCTTTTTTTATATAAATTTTTTATTTTGGGTGGGGGGGGGGAGGGGGGGGGGGCAATTTCTTTGGGGCTAAGCCCCTTATCCCTTTCGACCCTAGCAACGCCCCTGGTTTGGAGCCAGCAGATCTGATGTTCTGGCGATGCCCTAGATTGCATAAATTTTGGGCCAATATTTTTAGATCATTTTCATCTATATGTAATAGAGATCATTGCCTTTTCTTCTTTATTGGCCAGACGCCTGATTCTCCTAAGATGGAAAAAACAAACCCACCATCCCACAAACATTGGATATTAGAATTGTTATCACATCTTAAACTCGAGCACCTTAAGTACATCATCCGAGACTCAACAAAAAAGTTTTAGAGGTTTGGCAGCCTTTCCTCTCCTACATTGAACGCTCAGAGGTTATTATATCCTTGGTGAGAGTTTATCCCTAGTTTCCTAATTTATTTGATCTATTTTTATTAATTAATTTATTTTTATCTTTCACCCTTGTTCTTTATGGGGTGTATGTCTGTAACTATGTACCATGTTAATTTGTTGTTCAATATGTGTGTTGTTTAAAAATTAAAGACTTTGGAAAAATCAATTAAAATAGTTGAATAATAAGAAAGTAAGAAGTACTAAAACATAGTTTTAAGAAGTGTAATAATCCAATTAATCTACTTACAGTAGATGTCTCTGTTGAAGGTCTGTGAATTTAAGATAGTTATTATTTAAAGAAGAACAAGCCTTTCTCGTACGTGACTTTGTTCTTTGTGTGACTAAAATGTAGGTAATGGGTAAGCAGGATGAGAAAAAAATTATATATTCTTCAATTATATATTCCTTCTATGCTAATCAAGGACTTCTGAGACATTGCAAGCATGGGATAGGTCCTCCTGGCTTGGCAGAGTTGATCACAGCTCCAGTACACATCTCTGCCATTTGCTTGCAGTAACCATGTGCTTTTCACCATACACAATTCTTCTGCTTGTGATCTTCCTTCAAATAGCTTTATCATGTTTGGTGTCATTTGACAGTTTATGACTTAAGCATTGTAGTGCTAAAATCAACAGAGACATTGATTGCTTGTATTTCAATATACAATATATTTACTATTGTTGAGTCATGGCCTGAGGAGAGTATGTTAATGTTCTTCTCACCCACTTTATCTCCTCAACTGTGCTCTCTCATGTTCAGTTCGTTTTGGGGGTTGATTTTCACTCATCTTTAACAATGCTTTGCTCAGGGTATAATACGTAAAGGTAAGTGTTGATCTGGGAGAATGGCTTTTACTCTGCATCTCCTGCACACGGCTGCGTAGCCTCATATGCTAACAAAGACAGTTTCACTGTTATTGTTGCTCAGCAGTGCACGTACAGCTAATTTCTTTATACTGTATGCTAGTTTGTTTCATTCTACTGTCTGTATATTCAAACATGTAACTTAATAATCAACTTTACCTGCTTTAAGTTTGAGATTCTTTCTCTTTATCAATGATAATAACAACTTTGATGGAGTCAGATAAATAATGGATTTAAACACGCCATCCTTCAACTGCTTTCTGTTTCTGATTATTGGTTCAGAATAGCAGTGTAAGCTCCAAACCTTACAGCTATGTTTCCATCCAAAAATGCCAATTAAATTTATTTGCAAAACTGGAATATCGCATAAAAAATATGCAAATAAATCAGTGTTGTCGGGCAACAAGGAGGCAAAGTAGGTGGTGCTGTCGCCTCACAGCAAGAAGGTTGCTGGTTCGAGCCTCGGCTGGGTCAGTTGGCATTTCTGTGTGGAGTTTGCATGTTCTCCCTGAGCTTGCGTGGGTTTTCTCTGGGTGCTCCGGTTTCCCCCACAAGATCAAAGACAAGCAGCATTACACTGTTTTAAGGATCTAAAAATGTATTCTTTAAAAAGCAAAAAGATTCCAATGGTGGCGCCTGCTGGTACGTGAAGAATATGGTCAATACTGATGAACTTTACACTCAAATCTCTGCATTATATCAGCATGCTGTAATCCATTTCTTAAGCAGCAGAAGTCTTTTTTAGACTAGTTTGTTGGCCAGTTGTAGTCAGTGCAATGCTAAACGTTATTGTTCCACTATAATTTGTTTTGTCTCACATATTCCCACATCATCATATAGTTTCGAATACTGTACAATGTTTTATAATAATTTATTATTTTAGAGTCCATTTCATTTAGCATATTTAAATTAGAGTCATCCACGTTTTCTGACATACTTTAAATCAGGGTTTCTACAGGTGTCACCAAGTTAAATTTAAGACTTTTTAAGACATTTTTAAGACCATTATGAATAAAATTTTAGACTAAGGAATTTTTCAAATGGCCCAGAAGAAAAGGTTTTTTATTTGTCATATCAAAAAATATTTTTTATATAAAATAATTAATAATACAATAATAGATCAATGATAACAATATTAAAATATTTTAGATATTTCTTAGCAAAAGATCTTAAATATTGTGTAAAAACAAGAGAGTTCGACTTGGATCCACACACTTTTTTCCAAAATAAACTTTCTTTAAAATAAAAAAAATAATTAACAAATTTTTAAAAAAAATTTTTAAAAACTTTAATAAACTAAATCCATTCAAAACAATCTGTCCAGGTGGATATCCTCAACAGTCTTTACCATTATGATAAATAGAGTAAAAATGACCTTTTAAATAAAAGTTGAAAGTTTTATTGAGATGGATTGTTGGTGATTGTGTGGGTTTTGACCAAATTGGGTAACAAAACATGAACACAGGAAAATGAAGACTTGTTTAAAAAAGATTTAAGACCTACAACAAAACATTTCAGCAAATTTAAGACTTTTTAGGGCCAAATTTTTGATTTTTTAAAACATTTGAGAATTTAAGACATTTTAAGACTCAGCGAAAACCCTGTTTAAACACAATAGCCCTGATAATTAGTTATTATAATAAAGGTTTAATTCTAACTCTGATACTATCTCTGAGAACTAGTAACAACTACTAGAAAGTTTAAACCCATAAAGAAGTTGATGAAAAAAAGGGAATTGTGATCAACCTGACATATGCAAATGGAAAGTACCAAGCCAACACTATCACTGTAATAGCAGATATCTTCTATGAGAACACTGTAGGTCAAATGTCATCAGCTCAGTTAAACTTTTTTTAAATGTATTGTTTTTATAGCGCCAGTGCTCAAGGGCGCTTTACACAAAGTAGGAGAACAAGAAAAGCAACAACCTTAAGAAGGTACAGAAAATGGGAGACTAATAATACATAAAATAATGACTAAAGACAAGAGAACAAGTAACAAAAGAAACTCATTCTTGTCTTTCAATAAGTGCTTATGTGCATTTAGGAGAACTAGGCAGCACACTCAGGGCTGCAACATGGATTTAATTTAGTACTCTTATTATTAAAATATATAAAATATAACCTGTTTGTTCCTGCAGATCTTCCTGTTTGACTGTGAATGTTTCTTCAATCTTCACATCTTCACTCTCCTCTTTAATAAATGCCATCTTTATAACAGTGTGGAGATCAGTCACTTCAGCAGGAGTTTTTCTCTGTGTTTGGACACTTTATTCTGTTTAAAATGAACAGAACAGAATGACAATGAACAGAAACAAAATAACTTCTCTTCAACACTTGCTTCAACAGTTTCTTTATATGAGAGTGATTGACAAAAATAAATCAGGTAAGTCTGAGCAAGAAACAATAGCCACAAACAAATGATCTGATAAAAACTAGTCCTCCATTTCTTATATATATATATATATATATATATATATATATATATATATATATATATATATATATATATATATATATATATATATAATGTATACTTGTATTGGAATGACATTATGCTAGTAAATAAATAAAACCTTCATTAAAACACACATTTCTGTTGTTCAAACAATAGCCCTCGATTACTGTTATTAAAATAGTACTTTGTTGTATAAAGGATTAAAATAATAGTCAACCGCAGGTATATAATATCGAAAGAAAAACCTGAAACTTTAATCAATCGGTTTATATTTGTGTAAAGTTGTGAAACAAACCTTCCTCCGGTTGAACCACAGCGCGGAAGCGGCGCAGCCTTATGACGTCACACAACACGCCAAAATAAAAGTCTTTTTTGTTCAGCTTTTTTTTTTTTTGCCACTTACTGTTGCAGTCAGGACATGATAAATTTCACACTCCTTTTCACATCTCACACGACATATCTGCTCTCTCTCTCTCTCAAATGCACAGACATTCAGTATGTGAAGTTGATCAAAACTTTTAATCCAAACATTTTTACACAATTTTGAAAAACTTGTTTAATCCACTAAGCATAAGTGTTTTTTTTTTTTGTTGCAAAAAGTTTACATCACAAAACAGGGGACAATCAACATCGCAAGGCATATTTACCATTAAAATAAATAAAATCAATCTAAATTGTTACCACTGCAACAAGGAGCAAGGAGCTGCACAAAAGATCTACATCAAAGGACAAACAAAACATTATGAAAATAAATGTTTTAAAAATTAAGTAAAGAGAGCTTCAGCTATTTTTTTCTTTGATTTCTGAAGTATTTGAAGCTTTGAGCCACTTTCTCTACCTCAGAAAAAAAACATCTAAAAGAGGGTCTGCACTTTTTCCACTCACAGCAATGAATATGATATTTACCCAATAGTAAAATAAAGTTCACAACATCAGAGAAAGAAAAATGTAAATCCCATTTGTAAAATAAAAAATCTTCTAGAACGATAGGGGGGACTGAAATAATCTTTAGTGAAAGCCAAGGATGGATGTCAAACCAGAATTTAAAAGTAAATTCACAAGAAAAAAATAAGTGATCGAGTGTTTCTGGAGCAGAAGCTACACTTGTCAACATCAAAGTTAAATCTTTTTTGAATAAACTCATTCACATGGTACATCCGGAATAAAATTATGTAATTTACCCCAGGTAACCTCAGGTGCTACTGGATATTTAGGATAAAAGGTAAAAGCTTTGTTCTCTACTAAGGGTTTAACAACTCCTAGATGATAACACTTATACTCACCCATTATAAGGCATGTTGTAAATAAGCTTGTTGTTATATTTACTATCAAAAGTATCAACATTTGATATTTTTAAAGACGGAAGAGAAGTTACAAGTGTACAAGGGGATCAAAATAATTACTTTGAATGAACCTAAACAAAGCAATAGGTATAGCCACGCAAATTATAACCTTTATCTGTGATTTTAACTCTATATTTATTTAATAATCTGTTATGAGATATTAGCAGTCCATTTTTGTCTAACAAATCATTAATAAATATAATGCCTTTATTGTAGCTGTCACTTTTAAACAATGATTTTCTGTTAATAATAACAGCCCTTCTATTCCAAAGAGTGGATTTATGAGGGGAAAATTATGGGTAAATATCACTTTCCAAAAAAGTAGTTCTTGCTAATGAAAATTAGATAGCTTCAAAGTAAGTTTTGAACAATCATAATCACATCTTAATACAAATTCAAGGCCACCATTTTTTTAAACAAATTATTTGGGAAATGATACCACATTGAATAAGGCTTAAACACTGTTTCAACCATTTAACTCTAAAAGTGCCAAGAAGACATTTAAAATCGATTGCTTTCAAACCTCCATATTCACACTCTTTGACCATATGATTCTTACGTAAATAATGTGATTTATTTTTCCAAATAAATTTAAATAATATTGAATTTAAAGATTTAACTATTTTGGGGGAAGTATGTAAAGGATAAGTTAAATATATAATTTTAAATAATCCCAGTCAAAAGAATTTTACCCTATATGGAAAGGTCTCTAGCTAGCCAATGATTTAGGGATTTTTCCATCCCTTCCATTTTAATATTAACATTTGCACATTCTCTATTAACAGAATTTTTGGTGATGGTAACTCCCAAGTATTTAACTTGTTCTTTTATTTGAATACTCTCTAATTCTCTTAAAGTACAATTCTGAATAGTTAATATTCCACATTTTCTTAGGTTTAAGGTGAATTCAGAAACTTTAGGAAACAGAAACTTTGACAAGAGCTAAAGGGAGCACCTCCCTATTTTTAAGAATTAATAGAGTGACATCAGCAAACTGACTTAAACTAAAAAGTTCAACAGCTATATTAAACAGTAAAGGTGAGATGGGACATCCATGATGAATTCCTCTTTTAATGTAAACTCTAGGACATGATCCTGAATTCAGGGATTTACTACTGAATATATCAGTATAGAACAGGGAAATTACCCTACAAAAGCTCGGACCAAACCCAAAAGTTTCTAAAGACTTTCTAAAGACAAAAAAGGATGCTCAAGGGTATCAAATGCCTTGAAAAAGTCTAGAAATAGAAATAAACTTGTCTGAGGAATTAAATACCTATAATCGAGCATATCAACTATCAGTCTGAATACTTCTCCCTTTAATGAAAGCTGATTGTGTTTCATTTATTATCTCGCCTATACTTTTTTTTGAGTCTATTAGCAAATACATGAGAGAGCAATTTAAAATCATTGGACAAAAGAGTTATGGGTCTCCAATTGTCTAAAAATAATTTGTCTTTGCTTGGCGTTGGAACTAATGATTAAATTCTGCTTCATAGAACTTGATAGTTCTGCTTTCTCTATACATTCCTTAATTGCTTCAAAAACTAAAAATCTCATCTCTGGCCAAAAATGTTTATAAAACTCAACTGTAATTTCGTCTATACCTGGGGAACATTTCAGAAATAGCAACATCAAGTTCAGAGATAACAATTTTAGATTCCATCATTTTACGGAAGCTGTCATCTATAATAGGAACTTTATCTTTTAAAAAGGAAAAGAAAAAGTCACAATCAATCTCTTATGCTACGTTTATTAATAGTTTTTGAAGCTTGCCTTTGCTTTACTGAATTAAAAAAAAATATGAAGAATTTTTCTCCCCCTCCTTTATCCATTTCACTCTAGATCGTAAAGCTCCTTTAGCTTTCTCTGTATAATAGTAATCCAACTCTGATGGCAAAATACGAAGTTCATTTTGTTCTATATCTCCAAGAAAATCTTTATCACCAAGGTCATTTAATCTAGATAAAACTGTTAACTGTCTTTTTTTCCTAACAGAGGAAAACAATAGCTCATTACAGCAGAGCCATTTTTTAACTCGATTAATTTTCAACTTGAGAAAAGCATGTGGCAGAAGAAAAAGAAAACCAAGCAGCAAATAGGGAGAAAAGCATTTGCCAAATGCTTATTTAAAAAGCTGTTTAAAATGTGTTTTGTGATTTATTAATAACATTTTTTACTGTTTGATTAATCAGCCTTTAAAACATGGATTAAATAATAATACAGTAATAAAAGTGTCAATTTATTTATACATTTAAAATGTATTTGTGATGCATTGTTTTATTGCTTAATTAAATGACATTTAAAAACACAATTCAAACATATCTATTTATTTGTCCATTTAAATTGTGATTTATTTATGTACATTTTTATGCTGGGCGAAGCAGTGGCGCAGTAGGTTGTGCTGTCCCCTCACAGCAAGAAGGTCGCTGGTTCGAGCCTCGGTTCAGTTGGCGTTTCTGTGTGGAGTTTGCATGTTCTCCCTGCATTCGCGTGGGTTTCCTCTGGGTGCTCCGGTTTACCCCACAGTCCAAAGACATGCGGTACAGGTGAATTGGATATGTAACACACACACACTGGAAAATACCAATAATATCCAGCTCGTGTGTGACTTTGTAGACAGGTTTCCACAAGTCTACAACTATAAAAATTATGGTTTGACTAACTGCGATAAAACATTAGAGCTATTCTGAGAAAATATCAGCGTAAGAGTGCATAGAAACATGTAAATGCAAGTACATGGAAACAATTCAAGCACGGCACATGTTGACTGCTAATATACCAAAACCGAGTTCAACTTGTACACTGGAGTAGCTCAGTTGGATAAATTGGTTGTTACTCATGCAGAGCCTTTTGACTTGGGTGAAAAAGTGAAAAAGTGCTGTGAAAATCTTAGAGGGGGCCTCAGTTAACATGGACGCCAGTTAAACCATAACACAGGCTTCCCTCAGTTTACTGTTAAGAGTCCTCAAGCAGATGTTTATGCCGTGTAGACTTGACATCATGTTCACGATTACAGCGTACGTGTGGATCTCGTAAAAATATTGAAAACACTGATGCAGCATGTCTGGTGTTTCCGTCTGTTCCGCGTCCTTTATAAACTCTAAACACCGACCACTTGCAAAGCAAAACCGTGTCAAGCTGCTCATGTGTTTGCCACAAAACGGGCAAAACAACCCTCGACCGCTGTCCATGTTCAGTCACCATAAACTTTGTTTACGCCATGTACTCCACAGCGCGAATTTACCGCGCTCACCAGCAACAACAACAACTTTCCCCCGCGTCACTACCGGTGTTTGGTTCATTCTACGTCCTTTCCGTAGGGAATGTAATTGTAAATTTGTTTCGGGATTTGTAAAAGTGTTTTGCGTCTTGTTTATTTGTTTTCTCAAATGTAAATTTGTTTCGTCCTTGGTAAAATTGTTTTCCCTATGTAATTGTGTCTGATGACAGGTAAACATGTTTTTCAAAATGTAAATTTGTCTCGAGCTTTGTAAAAGTGTTTCAAACTTTGTAATGTTGTTTTGCACTTCCCGGCCACCGTACTCTTGGGCCTCCATAATCATGACACTGAAGACTTATCATGCGTACAATTCAGGCTTAAACGTGAATAAATAAAAATTTATAGAACATTTAATAAAAGAACAGTGATGTAAAAATGCAATAACGTTGTAGTGAGCACAATAAGCTTATTATAAAATATTCCAAACTTTTAAAGGGGCTGTATATTATAGTTTTTACAACTATTTGTTGTACAACATTTTTTTTTTTTTTACATGAGTGGAAACCTTTGCTGAACCCACCTGTTTCTGATGTTTGCTGGGGAGCGATTCTGATTGTCTGGCAACTGTGCAGAGCTAAAAAAAAAAAAAAAAAAAAAGATAACTGTAAGTAGTTTGAGGGGGCACATGGTACATTGTCCAGTGGCTTCCAGTGCTTCAGCATCTCTGTACATGTTGCCGGAGGAGCTGGTGGTACTGCTGGTGCTGGTTGTGGCCAAAATCAAAGTGGGAACTATAGTAAAAGCTCAGTGGCATCTGAGGTAACAGGTGGATATTCTATTGATGGAGCAGGTGGAAGAAGTGGCTTTGGTGCTGTTCATCTCATCAAAATTAAATGGAAACTTGTTAAAATAGATTATAATCACATTTGATTTTTTTTTACTTGAAATGACAATCTTTTTGCTAAATTAAAATTATTCAACCCATTCTTTAAACAGGGTTTTGCTTGTCACCCTAAAGAGTTTAAAACAATAATTAATATTATCCCTAAAAACATCACAGTATTAATCAGAGGTTTTCTTTCACACTATTCTGTAATGTTTTCTCTTCCATCTTTATTTTTTAGAAATTATTTTCCAAAATGTAATAAGTTTTAAAGGAATATTCTTATTCAAAGGCTTCATCCTAATCAGCTCAGACCTCATTTATTTTTAAAGATTTTAATTCACAGGAATTAGAAAAATAAGACAAGTTACATTTCTTATTCAATTCTCCCCAAAATTAGAGAACTTCACTTTAAATGATTAATGATGTGTGTCCATCAAAAGAATTTCTGAGATTAAAAGTTGATAAGCAGGAGATCTTGTCAATGTTATGAAAGTCATATTGAAAACACTGAGCATGTTTTCTATAATTGCATATACTCATGTCTCATGTCAATATCCATGTAAACCCTTTTAGCAATAAACAAGTTAAATTTAATGTGACTAAAGAAAATTGTACACAGCATTAAGTAGTTAATAACCGTTTATGCTTTGCAAAAAATTCTTCAATCATAAATATATAAATTTATAAATGTTGGTTTTTAAACCTTTTAAAGGGTGACAATGAGATTTATAGACCCATACTAGTTTAAAAAAGTATCCTTTTCAGTTTTATATTGCACACTTAACATTGCTGTTAGTAATAGTAGTCACACACACACACACACACACACATATATATATATATATATATATATATATATATATATATATATATATATATATATGTGTATATATATATATATATATATATATATATATATATATATATATATATATATATATATATATATTAGGGATGTGCGGAGCAGCCGGTATTTGTATTTGTATTTGTTGAGGGGGAAAAGTATTTGTATTTGTATTTGTATTCGAGTAAAATTCAAAATGGCGCAAAAATATATATTTTTTCTATTACACTTCTAATTTACATTATAGTGAAAGTATTGTTTAATTATACCCATTATATAAATTATAGACATGCAATATTGGTTGTTGTTTTTGAACATGTGACAAGAAATGTCATTGAAAAGAAAATAACACAGAAGCCATTATCTCATCCATGATTAAACCAACAACTAATAAAATACCATTGTGAATATTATGAACCCCACCACCACCGTTCTTGTTGAAGGACACTGAATAGACAGAATAAAAACAAATAATACTTCAAAAAACTGTTCTTCTTCTGAAAGAACTTCATTCCAATGGACAGAATTCCAAAAACTAATATTAACTAAATAAATCTAAATAAACCCCTGCCTGGGAGATCTGGCAGAACAAAAGTATTCTATATATTACTAAAAGATACAGCACTGCTATTGTCATCTGCCTGCCACAAAACAGACACAAAGTTTGTTTTTTTAGTTTTTTATGTTTGAAACTGACTTGCTGGGGCAGAATGTGGCTGTGTTGATGGTTTGGTGCTTGTGGAGGATTTAGCAGAACATAGCTGTGCTGATTGAGGGGATTGATGCTTGTGGGGGGTTCACAGACAGTATCAGGAGAGGATGCTTTTAGTGCATGTGATAATACATTACATAGAAGGTTGCGCAGTGGCACAGTGAGTATTACTGTCGCCTCACAGCAAGAAGGTTGCTGGTTCGAGCCATGACTGGGTTCTCCCCATGTTGGCGTGGGTTTCCTACGGGTGCTCCGGTTTCCCCCACAGTCCAAACACATGCAATACAGGTGAATTGGGTAAGCTAAATTGTCCCTATTGTGTGTGTGTGTGTGTGTGTGTGTGTGTGTGAAAGAGAGTGTATGGATGTTTCTCAGTGCTGGGTAGCAGCTGGAAGGGCAGCCACTGCTTAAAACATTTGCTGGATAAATTGGTGGTTCATTCCACTGTGGCAACCCCAGATTGATAAAGGAACTTAGCCGAAAAGAAATGAATGATTATGCATAGGAGATGTTGACAGATGTTTAATATCTCTGCCGATTTCACTTTTGCACACATTATAACGTTACAGTATCAGTTTGTTTTATCTGCAGCACCACTGACTGTAAAATTCTTCCACAAAGAACATGTTTTTTTTTTTTTTTTTTGACTGGTGGAGGACCAAGAAATGGCTCAGAAGCAGTCTCACTCTTTTTCTATTCGGGTGCCCAAATGTATTTGAGGAGTTTCAAGTTAATAAAAAGTGACGGGAAGCTATGCTAAGGTTAACTAGCCTATAGCATATATCTTGCTGTCTGCAAAAGACAGTAATGTAGACGTACCATATAACTCCCATAAGTGCATACTATTCGACACAACTGCAAAAGCATCATTTTAACCTTTATAATTGAACGTTAACGTTACTCTGTCAACAGTCTATTGTCTAAATTACCGCGCTAACAGAGCTAACGTTGCGTAAACAGAGCACCCGGTTGCAAACTTCCCGATCCCGATCAAATTCCGCTACAAGTTTATAAACTGCATCTGGAACCCAATTAAGGTACAAAAATCTATTTAACAAAAATAGTGATGCAGATAAGATTTTTTTTCGCTCAGCCGAGCCTTCTCTGTCTGTATCTGTGGAGAAGATTGTGCCAGACACCTCCGCCCCGCCCTCCGACTGAGCGTCTCTCTCGCTCGCTCGCTCTCTCGCTCTCTCTCTCTCTCTCTTTCTCTCTCTCTCTCACTCACGCGGGCATGCACTGTGGTCTCATGAGGAAACGCTGCTTTTTGATATAGTGTTTTTCTTGCTCCCGAATACAAATAATTTTTCAAGTATTTGTTCGAAATAAGTATTCGTAAAAACACGCTATTCGTGCCTTTCCGAATACCGTATTCGGGTTCGGCTCCACCCTTAATATATATATATATATATATATATATATATATATATATATATATATATATATATATATATATATATATATTAGTGCTGTCAATCGATTAAAAAAAACTAACTAATTTAATCGCACCTTTTTTTTAAAAAATTAATCGCGATTAATCACATTTAAAATACTGAAACTTGTAATTTTGGCTATTTAAATGTCAAATTAATGTAAACGCAAGACAAAAAATATTTAAACTCAAAATATTATTGTTAAATAGAATTTTTGTTTAACTTGTAACACAGATTTCTTCATGTAAACAACATACCCACAATAAACCATCAAGATCCTGGCTTGACAGCCCTATTTATTACAGAAATTAAAACACAGGCATGTTAATGACATTTAAATTTCAAAACAATCAATGCCAATAAAGAAAACATTGATTTCCATGTTGGATTCTAAGTGGACTGCAAAAAGAAATGCCAAAATACAGGAATTGCAGATATGAAAAATTAAAAATTATAATAATAAACTATAGAATACAAACTGTTGCGCTCATTGTAAAGTTTTATTGCTGTGAGTTGAGAACATTAATTATACAGTAGAAACAATTTTGCTTAATCCTCCTTTACATTCATCCAGTTGCTAGGAATATCCCGCAAGTGCACAGAGACTCCCAAATGCCCGCAAATGAATGATCATTTCTTGCAAACCAGTCGTTAAATACATTGCACACCCCTCTCGCCCCTACTCAGATACATCGCTCACTCCACCCCTGACACCCCTCAACAGGCCTGACACAGACACACACACAGACAGACACACACAACGCGCTGCAGACGTTTTGGCCCCAATGCCCTTCCATACTGGAGCGACTCCCCTCAGATTCAACACGCATGATCACGTTCATCAAATTTGCTTAAACTAAGCGTCCTAAAGTATTACTGTATTTCACAAGGATTCTGACACAACAACGCGAAGCATACGCTTTCGTTGCGTTTAATGAGGAAACACGCTAAACTTGGAGGGCGCATGCTGAAAGGTTGAGTAATGTCTTTGACAGCTCGCGACTTCACCAGACGTTCTGAGTACATTTACATAAGACACCAATACTCCGATTTTAATATGATTAAGATTATACTCTCATTAAAATTCTACCATGTAGCCTTAAAAGGAACCTTACCTTAAAGGAACACCGAGTCACGAAATGCGGAGGATTTTCTTTCTGTTCGCTATGCGGTATCAACTTACAACAGATGTCGAAAGTTAAAAATGAAACACCCGAAACTGCATGAAACTCTGGAGAGCCTGGTGATGCAACTAATTGTTTTATACTGGAACTTGCCTTCAAAAAGTGCTTCCTTGGTCTTATCCACATTTATTGCATGTTGAACACGTCCACCACAACAGGAAGTAAAAAAACCTGAACTGCGTTAATTGCGTAATTTTTTTTTAACGCGTTAATTATTTAAAATTAATCGCATGCGTTAACGCGTTAATTTTGACAGCGCTAATATATATATAATATATATATATATATATATAATTTGAAAGAACGGATAGCTGAAGTGCTTCAGTAGTCTCTGTTGAGTACTGGAATTAGCATTTAAGCTAACAAATCACTCATATTCTCATTCACAATAGAGATACTGGGTTTCCCATACACAGATTTATTTGTAGAGTTTTCACATGAACATTTCTTCAAAGGAAACCAGTTGTTTACAGAAAGTTTAATTGTCTTCATGAGGAAAACTTTTTTATTTTCTAAAATCAGTCCATCAAAATAAATGTGTAGTGTTTTGAAACCAAAGTCTTCATTTGTTACCCACAACACATTAAGATTTGATCAAGTCAAAATCTCATAATCTGACACAAATCTGATCTGTTGTAAATGGCAAATGGCATTGTGTAGTCTGATCAGGGTTTTATGGAGTCTGCATTAGTCTCTCACTGTCATTGCAAGTTCACACCGGCCGAGTTTAAGTGGATTTTTATTCACCACCAAGTTTTGTGACACTGCAGACAAAAGCCAAAAATTGGAGGCAAATCGGTGTTTGTTCCAGGGAGTGACAATCAAAGAATGTGAATAATCAAAAACACAATGTAAGGGTGTAGGACCGTTTTCTCTGCATCTCCACAAACATTTTCTCCTCCCTAATCTTTCTAATTCTCGTTTGAGTGCAGACCATTTGATTGCAGTGTGCAAAAAAAAACACATATAGAGTTATTTTGCTTTCTTGCAGCCCTGTAGAAACTCTAACAACCTGGCACATCTTCACCCTTCTTCAGTTATTGAGTTTAAATCTTCAGGTTCAAAGGGTTTCATTCCAGTAACTTGAGATGTATTCAAGAGTTCACACTTGTCCCGAGATGCTATCCCATGCTATCCCGGGTGAGAGCCTTAAGCTCCGCTGGACAAGGCCTCATTTTTTCTCTCCATTGTGAAGCTTCATGTGATTGATGAGGCTTCTTTTATGTTTAAAGACCTTTCCACACTCACTACATCGAAAACGCTCTCCTAAGGGAGTCTTCATGTGTTGCTTAATGGAGTCTTTGCATGTGAGACTTTTTCCACAATGATCACATGTGGTTCCAGTGTGACCATTCGTGTGATTCATGAGCCTAGCTTTGGTTGTGAAGCTCTTTCCACAATGAGCACATGCAAACGGCTTCTCCCCGGTGTGACTTATCATGTGGTGTTTGAGTGAGCCTTTATGTGGGAACCTTTTACCACACTCTGTGCATGTGTAAGGTTTCTCTCCAGTGTGAATCCTCATGTGGATGGTAAGGTTTTGTTTTTGAGAAAAACCTTTCCCACACTGTGTGCAAATAAAGCTTCTCTCTCCAGTGTGAGTTCTCATGTGGACTTCAAGGTTGCCATTTTGCTTATAACTCTTTCCACAGTGAGGGCAAGAGTAAGGCCTCTCCCCAGTGTGAATTATTCTGTGCACTGCCAAGTTTCCTGTAGAATAGAAGCTTTTTCCACAGTGTTGGCATGCGTACGGCCTCTTTCCAGTGTGAATTGTCATGTGCACTGTTAAGTTTCCTGTATTATAGAAGCTTTTTCCACACTGTTTGCAGGTGTTAGGTTTCTCCCTAGTGTGGTCAAGGTTTGGCTTTTGACTGAAACTCTTTCTACTCTGTTTACAGCTGAAATTACACCTAGACTTGGATTTCCGAGGTTTTCCGTGAGATGAAGTCTTTTTAGTAAGTGTGGGTTTTTCATCAGTCGTTATTTCTTGTTGTTTCTCTTCCATTTCATTCCATTGATGTGTCTCTTCTTTCAGCACTATCAGGTCTTCAAAAAAGAACAGAAAAGTGAACTTTAGTATGAAGGCCTAAAGTGGCAAGCATGAAATTGATGTTTACCCTAAATATTAAAATGAGCTTACTATTTACTCTCCATCATGTGGTTTTAAACATTTCCTGTCTTCTGGAACACAAAGTAAGCCAGCATTTTTATCACAATATCTTATTTTGTCTTCAACAGAATCAAGAAACTCATCAAGGTTTAAAACCACACAATGGAAAGTAAATGGTGAGGCTATTTTCATTTCTGTGTCAGAAAGTCATACCAACACTGACTCACATAATCAACACATCTCTTGACTCTGGTTTATTCCCCACTGTATTACTACTGTAATTGTGAATCTTTACTGTTCCTGTTTCAACAGTGTGCTCTTGCTAAAAGGAGCAATAGCAGAGAGAGACTTCCAGTGCAGACTTTGTTAAGATGCTGCAATCTAATCGTGGGAAAGACACTTGCTCCTGAGCAGATTCGAGCTTGGGGATGTGTTGCTGTCACACCAACAAGTCTGCCGTGAGTTTCAAAGAACACATTATACTGACTAGTTGCCCACTTAAATGTACTTTCTCATTTCCAGCATTCACTGAGACTCACACACACACTCAAGCAGTTTGGCCATGTTTAAAACCTCTTCTGGCAGCTGTGGGATTCGAACCCACACCCCCGAAGAGACAGGAGCCTAAATCCAGCGCCTTAGACCACTACGAGCAGAAGCGTGCAGTATCACTTTGCAAGTCTGTTTGCTCAAGCAGAGAGGTCATTCTCAAGCATCCTAAAAGGACTGCCTGGCAGCGTTGGAATTCGAACCCACGCCCCTGAAGAGACTGGAGCCTTAATCCAGCGCCTTAGACCACTCGGCCACACTACCTTGCCAAGCTGCTTTCCCTGAGCAGTTTTCGCACCAACTTGTTTCAAGTAGCACAACAACACTGGGAAATCAGTTGAATTTGGCCATGCATTGCTGGAGCTCCTCCACAAAGAAAGAGAGCTGCTTAATACTAGCTTAGGAAGCACTCCCACCTTCCTGTCAAGCACAGTTCTGTCTCTATTAGAGCACACCTCAAGGCATTTGAAGTCTACTCCAAACGGCAGCCAGCTGCAATGCATTTAAGCACCTGATTACAAGGTATCTGTTATTTCACAAAAGAGTGAAAGTTACTGATTCCATCACAGCAGACCCCACATTGCTGTTGTTATTATATTCAAATCCAGTTATAGAGTATTACTACTCTAATTGTGAATCTTTACTGTTCCTGTTTCAATAGGGTGCTCTTGCTAAAAGGAGCAATGGCAGAGAGAGACTTCCAGTGCAGACTTTAAGATGCTGCAATCTTATCGTGGGAAAGACACTTGCTCCTGAGCAGATTCGAGCTTGGGGATGTGTTGCTGTCACACCAACGAGTCTGCCGTGAGTTTCAAAGAACACATTATACTAACTAGTTGCCAACTTAAATGTGAACCCCTTAAACTTTGGCCAAGGAGTCTACATTTGGATGTGAGCTGAAGCGTGCAGTATCACTTTGCAAGTCTGTTTGCTCAAGCAGAGAGGTCATTCTCAAGCATCCTAAAAGAACTGCCTGGCAGCAGATGGGATTCGAACCCACACCCACAAAGAGACTGGAGCCTAAATCCAGCGCCTTAGATCCCTTGGCTACGCTATCCCAGATGACTCCATGCAGTGGTCCCTTTTCTGCCCACTTTTACGGAAGCAAAGAGGACGCCGAGCTTCCTAGTGAAGCCCTTCAACTTTGGCCAAGGAGTCTACGTTTGGATGTGAGTGAAAGCATGCAGTATTACTTTACAAGTATGTTTGCTAAAGCAGAGAGGTCATTGTCAAGCATCCTAAAAGGACTGCCTGGCAGCGGATGGGATTCGAACCCACACCCACAAAGAGACTGGAGCCTAAATCCAGTGCCTTAGATCCCTTGGCTACGCTATCCGAGATAACTTTTCCAGCGTTCACTGAGAACGCGCACACACTCAAGCAGTTTGTCCGTGTTTAAAACCACATCTGGCAGTGGTGGCAATCGAACCCACGCCCCCTAAGAGACTGGGGCCTAAATCCAGCGCCTTAGACACCTCGGCCACGCTACCCTAGATGTATCCATACAGTGGTCCCTTTTTTGCCCAATTTTATGGAAGCAGAACAGCTGAGAAGACGCAGAGCTTCCTAGTGAAGCCCTTAAACTTTGGCCAAGGAGTCTACATTTGGATGTGAGCTGAAGCGTGCAGTATCACTTTGCAAGTTTGTTTGCTCAAGCAGAGAGGTCATTCTCAAGCATCCTAAAAGGACTGCCTGGCAGCGGATGGGATTCGAACCCACCCCCACAAAGAGACTGGAGCCTAAATCCAGTGCCTTAGATCCCTTGGCTACGCTATCCGAGATAACTTTTCCAGCGTTCACTGAGAACGCGCACACACTCAAGCAGTTTGTCCGTGTTTAAAACCACATCTGGCAGTGGTGGCAATCGAACCCACGCCCCCGAAGAGACTGGGGCCTAAATCCAGCGCCTTAGACACCTCGGCCACGCTACCCTAGATGTATCCATACAGTGGTCCCTTTTTTGCCCAATTTTATGGAAGCAGAACAGCTGAGAAGACGCAGAGCTTCCTAGTGAAGCCCTTCAACTTTGGCCAAGGAGTCTACATTTGGATGTGAGCTGAAGCGTGCAGTATCACTTTGCAAGTCTGTTTGCTCAAGCAGAGAGGTCATTCTCAAGCATCCTAAAAGAACTGCCTGGCAGCGGATGGGATTCGAACCCACACCCACAAAAAGACTGGAGCCTAAATCCAGCGCCTTAGATCCCTTGGCTACGCTATCCCAGATAACTTTTCCAGCGTTCACTGAGAACGCGCACTCACTCAAGCAGTTTGTCCGTGTTTAAAACAACATCTGGCAGCGGTGGCATTCGAACCCACGCCCCCGAAGAGACTGGAGCCGAAATTCAGCGCTTTAGACCTTTCAGCCACGCTACCCTAGATATATCTATGCAGTGGTCCCTTTTCTGCCCAATTTTACGGAAGCAGAGCAGCAGAGAAGACGCAGAGCTTCCTAGTGAAGCCCTTCAATTTTGGCCAAGGAGTCTACATTTGGATGTGAGCTGAAGCGTGCAGTATCACTTTGCAAGTCTGTTTGCTCAAGCAGAGAGGTCATTCTTCAGCATCCTAAAAGGACTGCCTGGCAGCGTTGGAATTCGAACCCACACCCCCGAAGAGACAGGAGCCTAAATCCAGCGCCTTAGACCACTACGAGCAGAAGCGTGCAGTATCACTTTGCAAGTCTGTTTGCTCAAGCAGAGAGGTCATTCTTCAGCATCCTAAAAGGACTGCCTGGCAGCGGATGGGATTCGAACCCACACCCACAAAGAGACTGGAGCCTAAATCTAGCGCCTTAGATCCCTTGGCTACACTATCCCAGATGACTCCATGCAGTGGTCCCTTTTCTGCCCAATTTTACGGAAGCAGAGAGGACGCCGAGCTTCCTAGTGAAGCCCTTAAACTTTGGCCAAGGAGTCTACGTTTGGATGTGAGTGAAAGCATGCAGTATTACTTTACAAGTATGTTTGCTCAAGCAGAGAGGTCATTCTCAAGCATCCTAAAAGGACTGCCTGGCAGCGGTGGGATTCGAACCCACGCCCCCGAAGATACTGGAGCCTTAATCCAGCGCCTTAGACCGCTCGGCCACGCTACCTTGCCAAGCTGCTTTCCCTGAGCAGTTTTCGCACCAACTTGTTTCACGTAGCGCAACAACGCTAGGAAATCAGTTGAATTTGGCCATGCATTGCTGGAGCTCCTCAACATAGAAAGAGAGCTGCTTAATACCAGCTTAGGAAGCACTCCCACCTTCCTGTCAAGCACAGTTCTGTCTCTATTAGAGCACACCTCAAGGCATTTGAAGTCTACTCCAAACGGCAGCCAGCTGCGATGCATTTAAGCACCTGATTACAAGGTAACTGTTATTTCACAAAAGAGTGAGTTACTGATTCCATCACAGCAGACCCCACATTGTTGTTATTATATTCAAATCCAGTTATAGAGTATTACTACTCTAATTGTGAATCTTTACTGTTCCTGTTTCAATAGGGTGCTCTTGCTAAAAGGAGCAATGGCAGAGAGAGACTTCCAGTGCAGACTTTGTTAAGATGCTGCAATCTAATCGTGGGAAAGACACTTGCTCCTGAGCAGATTCGAGCTTGGGGATGTGTTGCTGTCTTACCAACGAGTCTGCCATGAGTTTTAAAGAACACATTATACTGAATAGTTGCCAACTTAAATGTACTCTCTCATTTCCAGCGGTCACTGAGAACACGCACGCACTCAAGCAGTTTGTCCGAGTTTAAAATCACATCTGGCAGCAGTGGGATTCGAACCCACGCCCCCGAAGAGACTGGAGCCTAAATCCAGCGTCTTAGACCCCTCGGCCACGCTACCCTAGATGTATCCATACAGTGGTCCCTTTTTTGCCCAATTTTACGGAAGCAGAACAGCTGAGAAGACGCAGAGCTTCCTAGTGAAGCCCTTCAACTTTGGCCAAGGAGTCTACATTAGGATGTGAGCTGAAGCGTGCAGTATCACTTTGCAAGTCTGTTTGCTCAAGCAGAGAGGTCATTCTCAAGCATCCTAAAAGAACTGCCTGGCAGCGGATGGGATTCGAACCCACACCCACAAAGAGACTGGAGCCTAAATCCAGCGCCTTAGATCCTTTGGCTACGCTATCCCAGATAACTTTTCCAGCGTTCACTGAGAACGCGCACTCACTCAAGCAGTTTGTCCGTGTTTAAAACCACATCTGGCAGCGGTGGCATTCGAACCCACGCCCCCGAAGAGACTGGAGCCTAAATCCAGCGCTTTAGACCTTTCGGCCACGCTACCCTACTTATATCTATGCAGTGGTCCCTTTTCTGCCCAATTTTACGGAAGCAGAACAGCAGAGAAGACGCAGAGCTTCCTAGTGAAGCCCTTCAACTTTGGCCAAGGAGTCTACATTTGGATGTGAGCTGAAGCGTGCAGTATCACTTTGCAAGTCTATTTGCTCAAGCAGAGAGGTCATTCTTCAGCATCCTAAAAGGACTGCCTGGCAGCGGATGGGATTCGAACCCACACCCACAAAGAGACTGGAGCCTAAATCTAGCGCCTTAGATCCCTTGGCTACACTATCCCAGATGACTCCATGCAGTGGTCCCTTTTCTGCCCAATTTTACGGAAGCAGAGAGGACGCCGAGCTTCCTAGTGAAGCCCTTAAACTTTGGCCAAGGAGTCTACGTTTGGATGTGAGTGAAAGCATGCAGTATTACTTTACAAGTATGTTTGCTCAAGCAGAGAGGTCATTCTCAAGCATCCTAAAAGGACTGCCTGGCAGCGGTGGGATTTGAACCCACGCCCCCGAAGAGACTGGAGCCTTAATCCAGCGCCTTAGACCGCTCGGCCACGCTACCTTGCCAAGCTGCTTTCCATGAGCAGTTTTCGCACCAACTTGTTTCACGTAGCGCAACAACGCTAGGAAATCAGTTGAATTTGGCCATGCATTGCTGGAGCTCCTCAACATAGAAAGAGAGCTGCTTAATACCAGCTTAGGAAGCACTCCCACCTTCCTGTCAAGCACAGTTCTGTCTCTATTAGAGCACACCTCAAGGCATTTGAAGTCTACTACAAACGGCAGCCAGCTGCGATGCATTTAAGCACCTGATTACAAGGTAACTGTTATTTCACAAAAAAGTGAGTTACTGATTCCATCACAGCAGACCCCACATTGTTGTTATTATATTCAAATCCAGTTATAGAGTATTACTACTCTAATTGTGAATCTTTACTGTTCCTGTTTCAATAGGGTGCTCTTGCTAAAAGGAGCAATGGCAGAGAGAGACTTCCAGTGCAGACTTTGTTAAGATGCTGCAATCTAATCGTGGGAAAGACACTTGCTCCTGAGCAGATTCGAGCTTGGGGATGTGTTGCTGTCTTACCAACGAGTCTGCCATGAGTTTTAAAGAACACATTATACTGAATAGTTGCCAACTTAAATGTACTCTCTCATTTCCAGCGGTCACTGAGAACACGCACGCACTCAAGCAGTTTGTCCGAGTTTAAAATCACATCTGGCAGCGGTGGGATTCGAACCCACGCCCCCGAAGAGACTGGAGCCTAAATCCAGCGCCTTAGACCCCTCGGCCACGCTACCCTAGATGTATCCATACAGTGGTCCCTTTTTAGCCCAGTTTTACGGAAACAGAACAGCTGAGAAGACGCAGAGCTTCCTAGTGAAGCCCTTCAACTATGGCCAAGGAGTCTACATTAGGATGTGAGCTGAAGCGTGCAGTATCACTTTGCAAGTCTGTTTGCTCAAGCAGAGAGGTCATTCTCAAGCATCCTAAAAGAACTGCCTGGCAGCGGATGGGATTCGAACCCACACCCACAAAGAGACTGGAGCCTAAATCCAGCGCCTTAGATCCCTTGGCTACGCTATCCCAGATAACTTTTCCAGCGTTCACTGAGAACGCGCACTCACTCAAGCAGTTTGTCCGTGTTTAAACCCACATCTGGCAGCGGTGGCATTCGAACCCACGCCCCCGAAGAGACTGGAGCCTAAATCCAGCGCTTTAGACCTTTCGGCCACGCTACCCTAGATATATCAATGCAGTGGTCCCATTTCTGCCCAATTTTACGGAAGCAGAACAGCAGAGAAGACGCAGAGCTTCCTAGTGAAGCCCTTCAACTTTGGCCAAGGAGTCTACATTTGGATGTGAGCTGAAGCGTGCAGTATCACTTTGCAAGTCTATTTGCTCAAGCAGAGAGGTCATTCTTCAGCATCCTAAAAGGACTGCCTGGCAGCGGATGGGATTCGAACCCACACCCACAAAGAGACTGGAGCCTAAATCTAGCGCCTTAGATCTCTTGGCTACACTATCCCAGATGACTCCATGCAGTGGTCCCTTTTCTGCCCAATTTTACGGAAGCAGAGAGGACGCCGAGCTTCCTAGTGAAGCCCTTAAACTTTGGCCAAGGAGTCTACGTTTGGATGTGAGTGAAAGCATGCAGTATTACTTTACAAGTATGTTTGCTCAAGCAGAGAGGTCATTCTCAAGCATCCTAAAAGGACTGCCTGGCAGCGGTGGGATTCGAACCCACGCCCCCGAAGAGACTGGAGCCTTAATCCAGCGCCTTAGACCGCTCGGCCACGCTACCTTGCCAAGCTGCTTTCCCTGAGCAGTTTTCGCACCAACTTGTTTCACGTAGCGCAACAACGCTAGGAAATCAGTTGAATTTGGCCATGCATTGCTGGAGCTCCTCAACAAAGAAAGAGAGCTGCTTAATACCAGCTTAGGAAGCACTCCCACCTTCCTGTCAAGCACAGTTCTGTCTCTATTAGAGCACACCTCAAGGCATTTGAAGTCTACTCCAAACGGCAGCCAGCTGCGATGCATTTAAGCACCTGATTACAAGGTAACTGTTATTTCACAAAAGAGTGAGTTACTGATTCCATCACAGCAGACCCCACATTGTTGTTATTATATTCAAATCCAGTTTTAGAGTATTACTACTCTAATTGTGAATCTTTACTGTTCCTGTTTCAATAGGGTGCTCTTGCTAAAAGGAGCAATGGCAGAGAGAGACTTCCAGTGCAGACTTTGTTAAGATGCTGCAATCTAATCGTGGGAAAGACACTTGCTCCTGAGCAGATTCGAGCTTGGGGATGTGTTGCTGTCTTACCAACGAGTCTGCCGTGAGTTTTAAAGAACACATTATACTGAATAGTTGCCAACTTAAATGTACTCTCTCATTTCCAGCGGTCACTGAGAACACGCACGCACTCAAGCAGTTTGTCCGAGTTTAAAATCACATCTGGCAGCGGTGGGATTTGAACCCACGCCCCCGAAGAGACTGGAACCTAAATCCAGCACCTTAGACCCCTTGGCCACACTACCCTAGATGTATTTCTGCAGTGTTCCGTTTTCTGCCCAATTTTACGGAAGCAGAACAGCAGAGAAGACGCAGAGCTTCCTAGTGAACCCCTTAAACTTTGGCCAAGGAGTCTACATTTGGATGTGAGCTGAAGCGTGCAGTATCACTTTGCAAGTCTGTTTGCTCAAGCAGAGAGGTCATTCTCAAGCATCCTAAAAGGACTGCCTGGCAGCGGATGGGATTCGAACCCACACCCACAAAGAGACTGGAGCCTAAATCCAGTGCCTTAGATCCCTTGGCTACGCTATCCGAGATAACTTTTCCAGCTTTCACTGAGAACGCGCACACACTCAAGCAGTTTGTCCGTGTTTAAAACCACATCTGGCAGTGGTGGCAATCGAACCCACGCCCCCGAAGAGACTGGGGTCTAAATCCAGCGCCTTAGACACCTCGGCCACGCTACCCTAGATGTATCCATACAGTGGTCCCTTTTTTGCCCAATTTTACGGAAGCAGAACAGCTGAGAAGACGCAGAGCTTCCTAGTGAAGCCCTTCAACTTTGGCCAAGGAGTCTACATTTGGATGTGAGCTGAAGCGTGCAGTATCACTTTGCAAGTCTGTTTGCTCAAGCAGAGAGGTCATTCTCAAGCATCCTAAAAGAACTGCCTGGCAGCAGATGGGATTCGAACCCACACCCACAAAGAGACTGGAGCCTAAATCCAGCGCCTTAGATCCCTTGGCTACGCTATCCCAGATAACTTTTCCAGCGTTCACTGAGAATGCGCACTCACTCAAGCAGTTTGTCCGTGTTTAAAACCACATCTGGCAGCGGTGGCATTCGAACCCACGCCCCCTAAGAGACTGGAGCCTAAATCCAGCGCTTTAGACCTTTCGGCCACGCTACCCTAGATATATCTATGCAGTGGTCCCTTTTCTGCCCAATTTTACGGAAGCGGATGGGATTCGAACCCACACCCACAAAGAGACTGGAGCCTAAATCCAGCGCCTTAGATCCCTTGGCTACACTATCCCAGATGACTCCATGCAGTGGTCCCTTTTCTGCCCAATTTTACGGAAGCAGAACAGCAGAGAAGACGCAGAGCTTCCTAGTGAACCCCTTAAACTTTGGCCAAGGAGTCTACATTTGGATGTGAGCTGAAGCGTGCAGTATCACTTTGCAAGTCTGTTTGCTCAAGCAGAGAGGTCATTCTCAAGTATTCTAAAAGGATTGCCTGGCAGCGGATGGGATTCGAACCCACACCCACAAAGAGACTGGAGCCTAAATCCAGTGCCTTAGATCCCTTGGCTACGCTATCCGAGATAACTTTTCCAGCTTTCACTGAGAACGCGCACACACTCAAGCAGTTTGTCCGTGTTTAAAACCACATCTGGCAGTGGTGGCAATCGAACCCACGCCCCCGAAGAGACTGAGGCCTAAATCCAGCGCCTTAGACACCTCGGCCACGCTACCCTAGATGTATCCATACAGTGGTCCCTTTTTTGCCCAATTTTACGGAAGCAGAACAGCTGAGAAGACGCAGAGCTTCCTAGTGAAGCCCTTCAACTTTGGCCAAGGAGTCTACATTTGGATGTGAGCTGAAGCGTGCAGTATCACTTTGCAAGTCTGTTTGCTCAAGCAGAGAGGTCATTCTCAAGCATCCTAAAAGAACTGCCTGGCAGCAGATGAGATTCGAACCCACACCCACAAAGAGACTGGAGCCTAAATCCAGCGCCTTAGATCCCTTGGCTACGCTATCCCAGATAACTTTTCCAGCGTTCACTGAGAATGCGCACTCACTCAAGCAGTTTGTCCGTGTTTAAAACCACATCTGGCAGCGGTGGCATTCGAACCCACGCCCCCTAAGAGACTGGAGCCTAAATCCAGCGCTTTAGACCTTTCGGCCACGCTACCCTAGATATATCTATGCAGTGGTCCCTTTTCTGCCCAATTTTACGGAAGCAGAACAGCAGAGAAGACGCAGAGCTTCCTAGTGAAGCCCTTCAACTTTGGCCAAGGAGTCTACATTTGGATGTGAGCTGAAGCATGCAGTATCACTTTGCAAGTCTGTTAGCTCAAGCAGAGAGGTCATTCTTCAGCATCCTAAAAGGACTGCCTGGCAGCGGATGGGATTCGAACCCACACCCACAAAGAGACTGTAGCCTAAATCCAGCGCCTTAGATCCCTTGGCTACACTATCCCAGATGACTCCATGCAGTGGTCCCTTTTCTGCCCAATTTTCGGAAGCAGAGAGGACACCGAGATTCCTAGTGAAGCCCTTAAACTTTGGCCAAGGAGTCTACATTTGGATGTGAGTGAAAGCATGCAGTATTACTTTACAAGTATGTTTGCTCAAGCAGAGAGGTCATTCTCAAGCATCCTAAAAGGACTGCCTGGCAGCAGTGGGATTCGAACCCACGCCCCCGAAGAGACTGGAGCCTTAATCCAGCGCCTTAGACCGCTCGGCCACGCTACCTTGCCAAGCTGCTTTCCCTGAGCAGTTTTCGCACCAATTTGTTTCACGTAGCGCAACAACGCTAGGAAATCAGTTGAATTTGGCCATGCATTGCTGGAGCTCCTCCACAAAGAAAGAGAGCTGCTTAATACTAGCTTTGGAAGTACTCCCACCTTCCTGTCAAGCACAGTTCTGTCTCTATTAGAGCACACCTCAAGGCATTTGAAGTCTACTCCAAATGGCAGCCAGCTGCAATGCATTTAAGCACCTGATTACAAGGTAACTGTTATTTCACAAAAGAGTGAGTTACTGATTCCATCACAGCAGACTCCACATTGTTGTTGTTATTATATTCAAATCCAGTTATAGATTATTACTACTCTAATTGTTAATCTTTACTGTTCCTGTTTCAATAGGGTGCTCTTGCTAAAAGGAGCAATGACAGGGAGAGACTTCCAGTGCAGACTTTAAGATGCTGCAATCTTATTGTGGGAAAGACACTTGCTCCTGAGCAGATTCGAGTTTGGGGATGTGTTGCTGTCACATCAACGAGTCTGCCGTGACTTTCAAAGAACACATTATACTGACTAGTTGCCAACTTAAATGTACTCTCTCATTTCCAGCGGTCACAGAGAACACGCACGCACTCAAGCAGTTTGTCCGAGTTTAAAATGACATCTGGCAGCAGTGGGATTCGAACCCACGCCACCAAAGAGGCTGGAGCCTAAATCCAGCGCCTTAGACCCCTCGGCCACGCTACCCTAGATGTGTTTCTGCAGTGTTCCGTTTTCTGCCCAATTTTACGGAAGCAGAACAGCAGAGAAGACGCAGAGCTTCCTAGTGAAGCCCTTAAACTTTGGCCAAGGAGTCTACATTTGGATGTGAGCTGAAGCGTGCAGTATCACTTTGCAAGTCTGTTTGCTCAAGCAGAGAGGTCATTCTCAAGCATCCTAAAAGAACTGCCTGGCAGCAGATGGGATTCGAACCCACACCCACAAAGAGACTGGAGCCTAAATCCAGCGCCTTAGATCCCTTGGCTACGCTATCCCAGATGACTCCATGCAGTGGTCCCTTTTCTGCCCACTTTTACGGAAGCAAAGAGGACGCCGAGCTTCCTAGTGAAGCCCTTCAACTTTGGCCAAGGAGTCTACGTTTGGATGTGAGTGAAAGCATGCAGTATTACTTTACAAGTATGTTTGCTAAAGCAGAGAGGTCATTGTCAAGCATCCTAAAAGGAATGCCTGGCAGCGGTGGGATTCAAACCCACACCACCGGAGAGACTGGAGCCTTAATCCAGCACCTTAGACCGCTCGGCCACGCTACCTTGCCAAGCTGCTTTCCCTGAGCAGTTTTCGCACCAACTTGTTCCAAGTAGCGCAACAGCGCTGGGAAATCAGTTGAATTTGGCCATGCATTGCTGGAGCTCCTCCACAAAGAAATAGAGCTGCTTAATACCAGCTTAGGAAGCACTCCCACCTTCCTGTCAACCACAGTTCTGTCTCTATTTGAGCACACCTCAAGGCATCTGAAGTCTACTCCAAACAGCAGCCAGCTGCGATACATTTAAGCACCTGATTACAAGGTAACTGTTATTTACCTTGGATTACAAGCCTTAATCCAGCTGCCGAAGGATAGTCCGACAATATTTCACAAATGTTGAAGATTAGAGCCAATCAGAGCGATTCGCTCCAACATTGTTGCGAATCACGTTGCAGCGCCTCAACATTTGCAGCCATCCGCATTTCGGAATTCTCAACATTTTCAACATTTGACCAATCAGAGTCGAGACAATGTTGAAGCCGGGGGGAAGGAACCGTTCCAAGATTCACCGCTAGGTGTGCAGTCAAACAGGTTAGTCAGATGTCAATCAATTTTCCGAACTGAGCCGAAGGTACACGAAGGAATGACGCGGTCCTCTGGAGGCGGGTCAGAGGTCAAAAAAGTTCATTGACCATCAGTGATATTCATCGAACAGCATCATTCGACAGAGCACAGCATCGTTTTGCTTAAAGTAAAGGATTTTTTCTAATAGTGATTTCTTAAAAAAGGTACGAAAAGCTACACAATTGCACAAATTAATGTTTTAGTGTGTTGTATTTCAAATTTGAATACTTTAATTCAAAACCTTTTATTTATAGGAGAAAAAATGTCTGAAAAATCTCATAAAGCTATGTCAGACGCTGACTGGATTTCACGTCTGAAAAAGTTTACCAGCACAGGAGTTTGGCCATCAAATGAGGGCAACAGGCCAGCTCCTCGACAAAGAAAGTGGCATGAGATTCATCAAAGGGTGTATTTCGTTTAAATGATATAACGTTTGTTGAAATTTGCTTAACAGAGTAACGTTAACTTGTTAGGCTTCAGTACATTCAGTACAGTATCTGTGTAAAACATGTCATACTTGTTTTTAAATATTAAAGTGTTTTAAATTTCATGTATTTTGAGATTTACGTTGAATAATTTAGTAAGTTTGACCGTTTATTAGAGATATCTGAAAAGGTGGGGGAATGGATTATGAGTGTACAGTACACAGCATGTGGTTTTAAGACCTGAAATGTTCCTGTCCAGTTCCTCTTATTCTTCTTTTCGTTTTTGGAGATACAAACTGTACGATTACATATTAAATAAATATTACACACTCTAGAAACAGTGATAAATTAATTTACAGAGCTATTGTGTGCTTCATTAAGGGAGTCATTGAGTTAAAATTCTTGTTTAGTTATAAAAGTTTTTTGTATTGTGTAAAATTATTTAATATATTTTTCATGATTTTTTCAGATTGAGAAATACCCATTGCAATCTCGTGGGCAGAGGACCTTGCTTGGAGGTGTGCTGAAATGCACATGTGGTTTTCACACTCAAAAGGTACATTTTTTAATCAATATGTGTTTATTTTTATTTACTAGAATGGCTGTCCTTTTTCATTATTATATGTATTTTTGTAATTATTTTTAGCAGAGTACTGCTTCTGCTGCTCCAGCACAAACGGTGCAACAACCTGCCCCTACTGTACCTGCTCAGGAGGTGATGGAGACGAGACAACTTGAGGCCCAGCCCCAGCCCCCGTCTACTCCACCAGTGGCATCAAAGATTTCACCGCAATTGTCAATGGTACATTTTTTTAAAAATCAAAAGAAATGACAATTTCAGTGTTTCAAGTGTTCAAGGTGTTCAAAGTTCAGTTTAAAGCTCAAACATAGGAGAGAAAAGAACAAAAAGCAATAAAAAAGTTGAGGTGTTGCTAGAGACCTGCATAAATTAAATTGAGTAAATTAGTTTAAATTAGGTGGTAGTTTCTAATTGCTTGAAATGTAATGTGATATACACTAAAAAAAAATTATTATGTAATATAATAATATATAATATAATTAATATTATGTTCAAAAAATTATTACTGTTAAAATATAAAAGCTTAATATTAATCATATATAACAAGAATTATATTGTGTTTGATTTGCTCATAAATTAAATCGATTTTTTTTTATTTAAATTGTTTGAATAAATTATTTTTTATTTATTTAATTTGCCTATATTATTATTTCACATTATTCCAGTTTTTACTAAATATTTGATCAAATAAATGTAGCCTTGATAAACATAATTAAAACATTTAAAAAAAATTACATTGAGCAGATCGCAAACCTTTGAACAGTAGTGTACATTTTGCCCTTGTGAACACAGTGTTTTTAATGAAATGCTTTTTGTCTTTCCCTTTTTGAGTTCACCAAACCAATATTTTCCGGATCCCACATTGCTGCAGCAAAGCCAAATCTTAGTGTGGCTACACTGTTAAAAATTGTCCCGTTAAAAAACAGTAAAATACTGGCAGCTGCAGTTGCCAGCAATGTACTGTTATTTTACAGTATGTTGCTGTAAAAATACATGGACTACATTGATTTACACAATACTCAAGTGAACTCATTTTGCTCACTGAAAGCAACTGCCTCAACTTGGTCAACTGCTGAATGGGTTTATGAAGTAATGTCCTATATATGCTTAGAAGCATAATCATAATGATAACTTATTTTAGTTAATTAGAAAAGTTCGGTTTAACTCTAATGTCTTATTTTTCACAACAGCACACAAACATGTAAATCTGGAATCACCAGAGAGATTCTGACTGCATCAGCCACTAAACAGCCGCTATCTTTAAATAGAGAAACATGCAGAATAACATCAGCAGTTCATTGTTCATCTTTAACTCATACACTGACTCTACTCTCCTCCACAACGGTGACACACAGAAGAAATTAGCTTCAGGTTTTACAGTAAAATACTGTTTTTTCCTTGATTTAACGGTAATCTACTGGCAGCTGTGGTTGCCAGCAATCTACTGTTTTTTTACAGTCTACTTCCGTTGTGTAAATTACCAGTATATTACTGTTAAAATACATTTTTACACTGTGTTTTTACCTCTCACACCTTTAACCCTTTAAACCCCAGAGCCTATACTTCAGTTTTAATTGAAGTGTCCACACTACTGAGTGTTCAAGAAACATGGAGCAAAGCTGAAGTAAATTCATTAATTAACTGACTAATTAAATGATAATTGAGGATTAACAATGAACAAATGAAGAAATATTGAAGGGAAAAAACAAGAACAGAACATACAAAACTTTAGTCACAGCTTTATAATGAAATAACCTGAAGAACAACAAATGATTAAATCATTTAAATGATCAGCGGATGATTAAACAACTCTACAAACATCATCACCAGCTACACTTATTACTTAATACATGTATTTTTGTATAACATTTACTAAAGTTCTTCTTGAGAAAAAAGTTAAAGTTTTACGTCACCATTATGGAGAACAGAGTTTGCTTTAGTTGGGCTCTTAGCCCTGTCATTTTTAACATTTATATATCTTGGCTGCTGCAATTGTTAAGAACTTTGTTTAAAAAGCTCCTTTGTTGTGGACAGCCAGCCAAAAACCTAAATAAGATCTGGTGATGTTCATGTTGCTATTAAATGGCAGAGTCTGTTCTCATTTAGTATAATAAAATTTACTGCTCCTATTAAATGTTAAATCTATTGTCTTACATTATATGTATATATATGGCAATGATTTCTGGAAGTTTTTAAGAATATCTTGGACAATAACACTGCTCTATGATGTAAATCGCACTCAAAGAGACATCAATAATCAGCATATGAACCTCAATAATGGTGACAACTAACAAAATTAACAATTTAACTCACAAACAGGCAACTGAAAGTCTAAACATAAACAACAGCAGAATCAAACACAAATAAAGAAAACTGTTAGACCATTATACAACATTTATTTATACCGCAATGCATGCTGGGATATTTGTACCGTGCCACTCCCAGCATGCATTGCAGCATGAAACATTTGAGATGTTACCATTGTTGTGATACAAGGTCAGATTCATGAGGTCTGAGTGTGTATTTGTCATAACTGAACTGTTTTTGTATGTTATTTCTTAACTGTTAAGTAATTACGGAGGTATCTTTTCTGTTTCCACTTCTCATTAATTAAATTAATACCTGCAACTAAGCAAAATATCTATTCCATGAGGCCATTCTTCCAGATTTATAATAAAACATTTATCAGAACTAATTTCAGACAAATAGATTTCTCTATTTATTGACTTCCCAACTTTATTGCAATAGTACAAACATTTTGTAAAGTTTGTATTACAGCAGTTGGAATGTCTTATTAAATGAGTTCAAGGGTGAAGAGCCCAACTAAACCAGCCCCTCACTCCATTACGGTGACACAAAAAACACCTTAATTTCTGTTGGATCTCAATGAGAATTGTATGGAAGTCAAATCAGTCAGTAATAAGTGTGTGTCTGCTGTTGTTTGTGGAGTTGTTTAATGATCCTCTGCTGAGACTGAAGCTGTTTTATTTTATTTGATTTTATTTAATGTTGTAACTCAAGTCACTGTTTTTGTTTCTTGTTTATTTTCTTCAGTAATTGTGATTATAAACAGCAGGTGGTCATCAGAATGGTGGTGTCTGAATTCACTCATTAGTGTTCATTAAAACTGTCAGGTGAACTATATTAGTTAACTAGTGTATGAAATAGTGAACAAGGACACAAAGTGTGATTTCAAACACAGACTTCAAAACATCGAATCTGAACTCTATTAGCTCACAGTTTTCTGCAGTTGGTTACTTTCTCGAAAACAAAAATGTTACCCAGAAAGCACTGTTTTTAACAGAATATTACTGTTTTAGTGAAAAAACATTATTTTACCGTAGAATCTGACCGTTTTTTAACAGCAATTTTTTACAGTGTAGAAGACCATCACAGGTTGACGTTCAGCCCAGTTCAGCAGTGTGTGGTGCTTCTACACCAAGCACGGCTGTAAGTATTGTCATAATCCACATAGCTTTCGGAGAGAATTTGGTATAAGCATTTGTTTTACGTAAATTCGAATTTTTATTAAGTACAGTCACATTAAATCTCAATAAAACATCTCTGTAGTATTCTTTTAGTGCATAAAAACATATATATTAAAAATAAGCACCATTCTTTAAACTTTTTGTTCTGCATAGAAGCGCTGTGACAAAATTTTACAGTTTAGCAGCAATCATTCATTTCCAATGTATTTTATACATTAATGTTCAAATAAAGTAATGGTTGCAAAAAATTCTGATTAGTTAATGTTACTTATAGATATATATTTACAAAATGCACTTTGTTATACTGCTTGTTTGTACAGACTCAGGACCTTCAAGTTTCTGCCCCCGTCCTCACATCCACTGCGGCAGTGACCAGTTCCACAGAGCCGTCCAGCATTGTCTCAGTAAGTAATTTCATATTTTCTGTCCAAAAAAAGGTAATTTGGTTTGCATATTTGCTGCCCCAGCTGAATTCACACAAAGTGGTTTTAAGACCAGCCAATTAAATTGACTTGATGTTAATTAACTAAGCTTGATATATGTATAAATGTTAACAAAATAAAGAGAGGAAAAAATAAAGCAAATAGTCACAAAAATTACGCCTTCTGTTGTTGATATTTTATGTTCACAGTAGTAAAAGAAAAGAAAATGGATGGAAAAGAACTAGAGAGGAAAAAGAGAAATAACTATATTGGAAATACTTTTGCTTCTTTAAAGAAAATGTTTATTGGTGAAATTCTATTCATGATTTTTGGAACTGAAAAACATAATAAGGTATTTAAAAACAATCACTTAAAATCAAAGATATTTAGATTATAATCATGATAACATCATGTGAGGATACTCACTCAAATATGTAAGGTGCATTTACATTACCAGACTAAAGGTTTGATCTATTTTCCTTCACAGACTGCACCTTCTGGGTCATTGTTGCAAGCTCCATCAGCTGTTCCACTTCTGCGCCTTTGGGCTGAAACCTTGCCACCAGAGGACCACAAGTGGATTGCCAGCAGGCTTTTTAAAATGGGGTCCAAAGGAAAGCCAGAGCTTCGAGACAACCTCCAGCTCTGGTATTACCCTCCACAGCCTGCACTTACATACAATCAGGCTCCAGCTCCAGACAGATTTTTCTGTCATTCACTTTTGCTGAGGATGCCATACAAGCTGTGGAGGGTCAAAGTCCTTTGCCCTAATCCTGCATGTGGACAGCATCAGCTGACAGGTGGAGGTCTGCACAAAAGGGCACGGCAGGTTCTGGACATCGACAGGATGTACAACATGGTTACAGAAACCCTCATCTGTACCAAGTGCAAAGCCTCGCATGTGTCCTGGAGTCAGACTGTCTTGCAGCAGCTGGATCTTGGCCATCGCTCAGAGTTTTGGGTCATTCTCACACAGAAGTGAGTAATTGAACACCTTTATTCCTCGTGGAGTTGTTAACCTATCATCACACATATATGAAAATACATTACAAATTATATATATGTATGTTTATATTAATATTCTTCTGTTCCTAAGGTACGCCTGTGATATAAGAGTCATTCGCCTACTGCGTGAGCGTGGACTAGGCAACAGCCCCACAAGGGTCATCAAACAACTGAAGGAAAACCACAGTGAAGAGTGGCTCCAGCGTCTAGCCCGCTACACCACTCAGTGTGTGGATTTCCTCAGTGGACCTGGGGTGTTGCCGATCACCTTCCAGGAGCCCCCAGCATCTACAGTTGTGCCAAGCTGCAAGTGGCTCCTCACTGTCTACAGCCAGGACATCTTGACAAGGTTGAATGAAATCCATGCCAGGATAACATCGACCCATGGGTCCATCTTGAAGATGGATTCAACTAAAAAGGTTAGTGGATATTCATCAATTTATAATTTCTTTTTTATATTCCAGCATTGGTAAAAACCCTTTGTGTAGTCTGCTTGATCTGACGATACACCATGGTTCTTCTCTTGTCTAATCTAGATCACAAAAAAGCTGGCCGGGACAGCAAAAGGAACAGGACTCTGGCTCACCTCTGTTGGCAATGAGTTTGGTCAGGTGCTGATAAGTGTGCTCACTGCCCAGGAAGGAGCAGGACTGGACAGGATGGTGGATGGGCTGGTCAGAAGATACCAGGAGGCTGGTGTGGATCCACCTGCTGTTTTGTATGTGGACTGTGGGTTCTGCACTGATGTGGGTGAGACCAAACTCAAAGCCAGGTTCAGAGGATGGCCGAAGTTGACTGTGAAATTGGACATCTGGCACTTTATGCGCAGGATTGCTGTGGGATGTACAACTGATGCTCATCAACTGTATCCCATCTTCATGTCATGGATCTCTGCGTGCATTTTTGAATGGGATGCGGCTGATGTTTCTTTGCTACGCCAAGCAAAGCGAGCACTGTTGATGTCCCAGGGTTGGCCTGCGTTGACAGATGCTGATGTCAACAAGCATCTCACCAGGGAGGAGCTGGCTCTCCATTGCCGGAGGAGGACCCATGGGAAGGAGACTACCATCCTTCTCCTTGAACAGCTTCTTACTGAGCTCATGAGCAACAAGGGCAATGACTCGCTGGGCGTTCCTCTTTTAGACAAGGAAAGGATGGAGCACATCTGGAGTGTCCAAAAAAAGCATATAAAATGCATTCAGGACCCCCCTGGTGTCGCGCTCTATACTGAAACGGGGAGCATAGCTAGGGAGGTGTTCTGCTACGGACCTACAGATGTGCCAGGGGCTCCACGTCTCTCTCATCTTTGTGTGTTTGTTTTTTTAATTAAGTCCTAAACATTGTTTTTAATATTTACAGGGTACAGCGCAAATAGTCTGAACTTTCAGATTTATTTGCTGGAGGGACTAAACAGGTGGAACCAGGACTGGGAGGCTGCTTCCTTGGCATCTGAACCATCAGCTTTACACAGCTACACAGGGGAACTTGTTCACTGTGTAAACTGCAACTTTGAAAAGCTGTTTGGGAGAAATGTGGTGCCCAACTTTTGTCCGCCTGCACGTTACACTGGTAAGAGATTTTGCTATTGTTAATAAGCCTGCAATTTCTGTGTTCTCTCCATCTACTGTATCCAGTTTGATACAGTAGGTCAATGTTCATGAGCTTTGTGCTGTGAAATCTTTACTTGTCTTTAAATATTTGTATGAACAAATGTATTGTTTTATGACTATTTACTGAAGTAAAGCAAGATACAAAATTATTATTACATTATTATTACATGTCATTATCAAACATAATGCTACAAGCTTTGAGGGAAATTTATTTCTCTGTATTCGTTGTATTTCCATTACATTTCATTAGATGTTTTGTCCAGAATATTCATTATGTTTTGGATCTCTGATTAAAATGTATGTTTTTGTTTGTTTCTTCCTTGACGTTGAGCTTTTAAAACTACTTGCTACTTCAACACCCAATCAAACATGGCTCTTAAAATTTGTTTATTTATGTTTCATTTATTTTTTTCAGGTGAGCTCATTGGAGTGCAGTATCTGTTCCAGCAGACTGGTCAGGCACTGCAGAACATGAACCCAGACTGTGAGCAGACTGCTGAGCTCATTGAGGATCTCAATGTGGATGAGCGAGAAGAAGATGAGGGCTTCTGTGACATCAGTGAGGATCACACTATTGTTGATCCGGAGGCTGCTCTGTCACCATCCTCCTCCACATTGAGATCGGGTTCCTCCACTGCAGTCACCAGTAGTGTCGCTTCTTTGCCCGTCTCCACATGCCCTGCACTGGTCCCTGACCCACCTGCGCAGCCTGAAGAACCAATTTCACCTGTGCCCTTAGAGCCAGAAGAGGCTATGGAAGATGATGACGAAGATAATGATGATGACGACGATGATGATGGTGATGAAGAGACTGTAAGTCCCACTAATTTCTGTCTTTACAATGATCTAGTTTAATTTTAAAATAAAGTGTAAATTCAAACACGCATCAGGTTTATTTCCGTAGTGCAGCTTCAACATGATAACAGAAACAATTATGGAATTATGCATTGAACAATTTAATGTGCTATTTTTTTTTTTTTTGTTGTGCTTTCATCAGGCTGTTGACTACCAAAATATTCCGGGCTTCCAGCATGTGGACAGGCTGGCTGAATATCTGGTTGAGCTTCGGACCCACAAAAGCCTCAGCCTCACCAACCAGGAGGCCAACGAGATTATTGGTCTTTGGCAAAGCCTGCATGACCAAGACAAGAAGCGCGTGGTGTATGCAGCTCGACACCAGAAGCGACTGCTGAGTGGGCGATTTAAAACACCCAAGAAGCCCACTCACACCCCTGGCATGGAGAGCGCTATCAGATGTGTGCTGGGTGCAAGCAGTGCTCCTGCTCAGTGGCCTGACTGTTGCCGTCTTGTGGAGACCATCTTTATTAGGCTTTGTACCATCCACCCTAGTCCCAAGCGAAAAGGCAGGGGAACCCTTTCAAGATGGTCTCTGATCCTGCAAGACTACCGCAGGATTAGGCAACTCGTACTGGGCAACAGCTTGGTAATGGGAGGTACATCCATGCAGCTGGTTGAGGTAAACCAGAATACCCTGATTCAGTGGTTTAATAACAGACAGAAGAAGCAGGAGCTGTCTGTGCTGCTTCAGGGTATTCAGTTGCCTCAACCCCTCCCAGAAGCCCAGGAACCTCTCCCAGTTGCCAAAAGTCTTCGGACAGAGCCAGACCAACCAGGAGAGCAGCACCAGTATGTGTTGCCAGAGAGCACAGCAGGTCAGGCAAGGCAGACATCTGTTGGACGACCCCCACTCAGACCCAATGCACCAGTACAGACCCAGGTCATATTTACACCACCAGCACCTGGAGCATCGCTGCAGATGGTACCCAACATATACATCCCAGCTACACCAGGGTACCAGGGTATGCCGATGTTTCAGGGTGTACCAATGTTCCAGGCTGTGCCAATGGTCCAGGGAATCCCTATGGCCCAGGGTATCCCGATGATGCAAGGAGTGCAGATAGCCCAGGGTATCCCAATGGTGCAGGGGATGCCACTCAGACAGCCACCACTTCAGCCAACAATGTCCAGTACCAGCTCACAGCCTGCTGCATCACCGTCCACATCTGGAGCCATTCCCAAAAGACCGTACCATAGAACTGTTCAAGCGAACACTTGTAAAAAGTGTGGGCAGTTCAAAACAAATGCCACAGGCCATAGCCAACTCAGGGGCAGGGTGTACTGCCCACAGACTGAAACTTTAACTAAAGAAGAGTGGCTAGAGGAAATGAAAAGGACCAACCCAAAATAATGTGTTTGTTTGTTTGTGTATGTATATAGTGTAATAGTTATTCAGTTTATTCAATTTCACTTGCTGTTAGTTTATATTTTTATTTAACATTTTCTTTAAATAGTGTATTTATTTTGTTGACATTTTTTTTGACTTTTATATTATTTATGTGTGTGTGTGTGTGTGTGTGTGTGTGTGTGTGTGTGTGTGTATAGTGTTTACAGTTTATAACCATAATAATTCAATTTATTCTATTTCACTTGTTTTTTTGCACATTTTACTTTTTAATAATTTATTTTGTTAACATTTTATTTAACTTATTTATTATTTATATATGTGTGTGTATTTATATAGTTTATAACCATAATAGTTCTACAGTTTATTCTATTTCACTTGTTGTTGGTTTCTATTTTATTGCGCATTTTATTTAAATAGTGTATTTATTTTGTTAACATTTTATTTAATTTATTATTTATATATGTGTGTGTGTGTGTGTGTGTGTACAGAGTGTATAAAGTTTACAACCATAATAGATCTTCAATTTATACTATTTCACTTGTTGGTTTCTATTTTATTTCACATTTTATAAAAATAATTTATTTTGTTAACATTTTATTTAACTGTTTATTATTTATGTGTATGTCTATAGTTTATACACTTTATAACCATAATAGTTCTTCAATTACCTTGTTTGATTCTGTTTTATTGCACTTTTTATTTGAAGTTTATTTATTTTGTTGACATTTTATTTAACTTATTTATTATTTATATGTGTGTGTATGTATAAAGTGTATACAGGTTACAACCATAATAGTTAAATTTATTCTATTTCACTTATTGTTGGTTTCTAAATTTATTTAACATTTTATTTAATTTGTTAATTTTGTATTTATTCTGTTAATATTTAACATTTAATTTTTAAGAATTTTTATTCCATGTTCATTACTGTTTTGTTGACCATTGTTAAATAAATATTGCATTAATAAATGTCCTTGACTTTTAAGTCCACTTTGTGTCGGTTTCTGTTTGTATTTAACGTTTTATTAACATTGTTTATTTATATTGTTAATACTGTATTATTAATAAATAATTTATTATTTTTACATTTTCTACTCTATATTCATTACTGTTCTGTTGACAATTGTTAGATAAATAATGCATATATAAATAACTGACTACTTGACTTTTAATTCCATATACACTATGCACACTATAAACACACACATATATATATATGTATATGTGTGTGTGTGTGTGTGTGCGTGTGTGTGTACACTATATACTCTATGACATTTCTATAGATCATTTGTACATCAAAATACAGAACAATAATAACCATAAGCATAACAATGCTACAACAACTACTAAATAGTGACACATTCAAGTTAGTATGCTTTATTTTTCATGAAAGAATGTCAAAAAACACAAGAATAAAGCGCTTAGGCATATTTTATTTACCTTGGAGCATTACACATTTAAACAGTTAGTTTATTGAGTAATAATTAACCAATAACAATAAAGCGTCTTTAGCTGGATTCGAACCCCGGTCTTGGTGAGCACCTGCAATAGAAATCAATTTAACTCAAATTGCGTTGTTTTAACACAGAACAGTATCACTATGCGTGACGTAAAGCAGGTGCAGGGAAGGCGTGTCCGGGAAGCTTAGAATTCGCCCTTTCCTTTCTTCGTTTTTTCCCCCTCTTCTTCCCTTTTTCTCTTTCTTTCTTCCCCCCTTTCTTCCCTTCTTCCCCTTCTTTGTTGGACGATTGTTCCCCAGCTTGAACGCAGCGCCTTAGACCGCTCGGCCATCCTGACATGCAAACTTGGCATAAGCTGTCTCCTGGGAGCCACAGCGCAGTACCGTGACATGGAATGTGGTGTTTCACAGCTTGCCCAGCTCCGGCTGTCCAGCTCATTGGCGCAGCAGGCAGCTAAGCTGTGCTCGCCTCCGGGGGCTGCGCCTGGTTTCAATAGCCAACACTTGACAGCTGTCATTGCTTACGGCCACACCACCCTGAGGGCGCTATAGAGCAAACAGGAAGTGAGTTGGCAGCAGTAAGGAGAGAAAGGCTCTCCCCATTTTGTTTGTCTACCTTTTTGTTTATTGACCTTGAGCGTCTTTGTTGGTTTGTTTTGTTTTTGTCTTTAAAAACCACCTAACAGCAGCATTTCGCTGACTTGAGGGTGGTTATGTTGTGTGTTTTATTTTTAATCATGGACAGATTACCCGGCAACGACATGGAAATGGAGGGACTTGCACGAAAGGATAAAGAAAATGGGCTGGATGATAGACGAAGAGATAAAGAAAATGGACTTGACAACAGACAAAGAGATAAATAAAATGAAGAGCCCGGCCAACGAAGAGGTGAAAAAGGTAAGGATAAGCAAGAGATACAAAGAAGAGTATGCACAAAGAAAGCAACAGTAACTGTAGACGTAGAAATGTAAAAGATGCAAGAAGATTTGATATAATCAAAGCAGTCACGGAGCTGATTGGAGAAGGAAGAATTCTGGCGGTGAGACCCAAACAAACAAGGGAGTATGAAGTAACAATGGAGACTGAAGATGACACCGAAATTTTAATAGACAATGGATTGACAATTAAAGGAGTGAAATCTGAAGTACGGACGTTACAAAACACAGACTATGTTGTTTCGTTCAAGCATCTGCCTGTTTACCTAGCTGATGAAGAAATTTTAAGCAAGCTAGAGGGATAGGGAGTTTTCCCCATATCTAAAATTAAAAGAAGATTGTATCCAGGCACAAACATAGAAGATGGAACAAGGTTTGTAAAAAACAGATTTCCAGAAGAGACGGTCTCCTTACCATACAGTACCAAAATCGAGACGGCGGAAGGGCCACAGCACTTTAGAGTCATGCACACCAATCAGGTAAAAACCTGTCGACTATGCATGAGCTCAGAAAATGTGATGAAGGAACGCCCAGAATTCAGGTGCTTCAAATGTGACGAAAGGGGACATTTTGCAAGGACCTGTACAGCTGTGTTGGGCCCGGATTGTAAATTGGCCCTAATACCTGCAGGGAGCTTGTCAGGCTGAGTTGGCTTTGTCCGCTTGATTGACAAACGCGTACACCTTGTTTTATCCTTGCAGGCCTAACTTCGCTGGTGCAAGCACTTGTGGGGTTTCTGTAGCGTAGTGGTCATCACGTTCGCCTAACATGCGAAAGGTCCTAGGTTCGAAACCGAGCAGAAACAGTATTCTTCTTTTGGCGAAAAAATAATAGCATCCACTGCCGCGCTAGCAATGATCGTCGACAGGCACCCAATCAAAAAGGCTTATCTGCTTGTTGTGCCTGTAGGTTTCCGTAGTGTAGTGGTTATCACGTTCGCCTCACACGTGAAAGGTCCCCAGTTCGAAACTGGGTGGAAACAACCTCTGGCTTTTATGACAATAGTCAAATCAGGCTTCTGTTGAGTACTGACATTCACTGAAAAGATTCTTTCTGCTGAGCGGTGTGAGGCTAGAAGTTTGAATTTAACTCAGTGTTTACCGCCCCTCGCGGTGTCGCAAACTTGCGTAGAATCTGATTTCTTTTAGCTTTATGTTGTGCATGAGCAGGTGGCCAGTTCGTTTGCTGGCCCTCCACGGTGCAGACCGTACAAGACAGCTCTATAAAAAAAGTCTATAAATACTTGAAGCAGCACTGGCCTATTGGTTTTCGTAGTGTAGTTTTTTTTATCATGTTTGCATTACACGCTAAATGTCTCCTGTTCGAAACTGGGCGGAAGCATACAATTAGCGAACACTTTTGTCCAAAGCGACATACAATAGTGGAGGTATTCAACAAGACGAGGCAATGCATATGAAAAAGGGCTATTTATTCCAAGTAATTTGTTTGTGTTCAGAGAATTTAGTGCTGGAGTAGGAGTTTCGTTTTCTTTAGAGAGAGGGATATTCACCGGGGTTCGGGTGTACTCCGAAAAGATGGGTGTTAGCTGTCGTTTGAAGGACACCAGTGTATCCGTAATCCGAGTGGGAATGGGAAGGTGATTCCTCCAGCGTAGAACATTGAATGAAAACATTGCGGAAAGTGACTTTCAGTCTCTCTGCGATGGCACCACAAGACAGTGCTCTCACCCTAACCGGAGGCTCCTGTGGCTATCACGATGGCTTTACAAGCGGAGGGTCTCCTGTTAGAAACTGTGCGGAAACGTTCAGATTTGCTTTTACGCACATTCTCCATTGGCTCTCTGCTCACTGGATGATCAACGATACAAGAGCGTGGATCTGTCAAATGTCATGACTTGACGTTGTACGAGGATTTGACGAAAAAATGCCCTGCAAACCTTAAAAATCAACGCCATCCCAGGACAATTCTTTTGATCCCCTTTCGGTGCACTTGCATTAAAGCCCGCGTGATGCGGCGCTTGGTCAGTGTTACTCTATCATTCGGACATGGTGGCAGAGAGTTAAAGACTTCAGGCTGAGCGCACTGCCGCAGATTCGGTTTGTCAGAAGTGGGAATCGAACCCACGCCGCCAGGGGAGACTGCGACCTGAACGCAGCGCCTTAGACCGCTCGGCCATCCTGACATGCAAACTTGGCAGGAGCTGTCTCGTGGGAGCCACAGCGCAGTACCATGACATGGAATGTGGTGTTTCACAGCTTGCCCAGCTCATTGGCGCAGCAGGCAGCTAAGCTGTGCTCGCCTCCGGGGGCTGCGCCTGGTTTCAATAGCCAACACTTGACAGCTGTCATTGCTTACGGCCACACCACCCTGAGGGCGCTATAGAGCAAACAGGAAGTGAGTTGGCAGCAGTAAGGAGAGAAACCAGAAGATTTCCAGAAGAGACGGCCTCCTTACCATACAGTACCAAAATCGAGACGGCGGAAGGGCCACAGCACTTTAGAGTCATGCACACCAATCAGGTAAAAACCTATCGACTATGCATGAGCTCAGAAAATGTGATGAAGGAACGCCCAGAATTCATGTGCTTCAAATGTGACGAAAGGGGACATTTTGCAAGGACCTGTACAGCTGTGTTGGGCCTGGATTGTAAATTGGCCCTAATACCTGCAGGGAGCTTGTCACGCTGAGTTGGCTTTGTCCGCTTGATTGACAAACGCGTACACCTTGTTTTATCCTTGCAGGCCTAACTTAGCTGGTGCAAGCACTTGTGGGGTTTCTGTAGTGTAGTGGTCATCACGATTGCCTTACACGCGAAAGGTCCTCGGTTCGAAACCGAGCAGAAACAGTGTTCTTCTTTTGGCTAAAAAATAATAGCATCCACTGCCGCACTAGCAATGATCATCGACAGGCACCCAATCAAAAAGGCTTATCTGCTTGTTGTGCCTGTAGGTTTCCGTAGTGTAGTGGTTATCACATTCGCCTCACACGTGAAAGGTCCCCAGTTCGAAACTGGGTGGAAACAACCTCTGGCTTTTATGACAATAGTCAAATCAGGCTTCTGTTGAGTACTGATGTTCACTGAAAAGATTCTTTCTGCTGAGCGGTGTGAGGCTAGAAGTTTGAATTTAACTCAGTGTTTACCTCCCCTCGCGGTGTCGCAAACTTGCGTAAAATCTGATTTCTTTTAGCTTTATGTTGTGCATGAGCAGGTGGCCAGTGCATTTGCTGGCCCTCCACGGTGCAGACCGTACAAGACAGCTCTATAAAAAAAGTCTATAAATACTTGAAGCAGCACTGGCCTATTGGTTTTCGTAGTGTAGTTTTTTTTTATCATGTTTGCATTACACGCTAAATGTCTCCTGTTCGAAACTGGGCGGAAGCATACAATTAGCGAACACTTTTGTCCAAAGCGACATACAATAGTGGAGGTATTCAACAAGACGAGGCAATGCATATGAAAAAGGGCTATTTATTCCAAGTAATTTGTTTGTGTTCAGAGAATTTAGTGCTGGAGTAGGAGTTTCGTTTTCTTTAGAGAGAGGGATATTCACCGGGGTTCGGGTGTACTCCGAAGAGATGGGTGTTAGCTGTCGTTTGAAGGACACCAGTGTATCCGTAATCCGAGTGGGAATGGGAAGGTGATTCCACCAGCGTAGAACATTGAATGAAAACATTGCGGAAAGTGACTTTCAGTCTCTCTGCGATGGCACCACAAGACAGTGCTCTCACCCTAACCGGAGGCTCCTGTGGCTATCACGATGGCTTTACAAGCGGAGGGTCTCCTGTTAGAAACTGTGCGGAAACGTTCAGATTTGCTTTTACGCACATTCTCCATTGGCTCTCTGCTCACTGGATGATCAACGATACAAGAGCGTGGATCTGTCAAATGTCATGACTTGACGTTGTACGAGGATTTGACGAAAAAATGCCCTGCAAACCTTAAAAATCAACGCCATCCCAGGACAATTCTTTTGATCCCCTTTCGGTGCACTTGCATTAAAGCCCGCGTGATGCGGCGCTTGGTCAGTGTTACTCTATCATTCGGACATGGTGGCAGAGAGTTAAAGACTTCAGGCTGAGCGCACTGCCGCAGGTTCGGTTTGTCAGAAGTGGGAATCGAACCCACGCCGCCAGGGGAGACTGCGACCTGAACGCAGCGCCTTAGACCGCTCGGCCATCCTGACATGCAAACTTGGCAGGAGCTGTCTCGTGGGAGCCACAGCGCAGTACCATGACATGGAATGTGGTGTTTCACAGCTTGCCCAGCTCATTGGCGCAGCAGGCAGCTAAGCTGTGCTCGCCTCCGGGGGCTGCGCCTGGTTTCAATAGCCAACACTTGACAGCTGTCATTGCTTACGGCCACACCACCCTGAGGGCGCTATAGAGCAAACAGGAAGTGAGTTGGCAGCAGTAAGGAGAGAAACCAGAAGATTTCCAGAAGAGACGGCCTCCTTACCATACAGTACCAAAATCGAGACGGCGGAAGGGCCACAGCACTTTAGAGTCATGCACACCAATCAGGTAAAAACCTATCGACTATGCATGAGCTCAGAAAATGTGATGAAGGAACGCCCAGAATTCATGTGCTTCAAATGTGACGAAAGGGGACATTTTGCAAGGACCTGTACAGCTGTGTTGGGCCTGGATTGTAAATTGGCCCTAATACCTGCAGGGAGCTTGTCACGCTGAGTTGGCTTTGTCCGCTTGATTGACAAACGCGTACACCTTGTTTTATCCTTGCAGGCCTAACTTAGCTGGTGCAAGCACTTGTGGGGTTTCTGTAGTGTAGTGGTCATCACGATTGCCTTACACGCGAAAGGTCCTCGGTTCGAAACCGAGCAGAAACAGTGTTCTTCTTTTGGCTAAAAAATAATAGCATCCACTGCCGCACTAGCAATGATCATCGACAGGCACCCAATCAAAAAGGCTTATCTGCTTGTTGTGCCTGTAGGTTTCCGTAGTGTAGTGGTTATCACATTCGCCTCACACGTGAAAGGTCCCCAGTTCGAAACTGGGTGGAAACAACCTCTGGCTTTTATGACAATAGTCAAATCAGGCTTCTGTTGAGTACTGATGTTCACTGAAAAGATTCTTTCTGCTGAGCGGTGTGAGGCTAGAAGTTTGAATTTAACTCAGTGTTTACCTCCCCTCGCGGTGTCGCAAACTTGCGTAAAATCTGATTTCTTTTAGCTTTATGTTGTGCATGAGCAGGTGGCCAGTGCATTTGCTGGCCCTCCACGGTGCAGACCGTACAAGACAGCTCTATAAAAAAAGTCTATAAATACTTGAAGCAGCACTGGCCTATTGGTTTTCGTAGTGTAGTTTTTTTTTATCATGTTTGCATTACACGCTAAATGTCTCCTGTTCGAAACTGGGCGGAAGCATACAACTAGCGAACACTTTTGTCCAAAGCGACATACAATAGTGGAGGTATTCAACAAGACGAGGCAATGCATATGAAAAAGGGCTATTTATTCCAAGTAATTTGTTTGTGTTCAGAGAATTTAGTGCTGGAGTAGGAGTTTCGTTTTCTTTAGAGAGAGGGATATTCACCGGGGTTCGGGTGTACTCCGAAGAGATGGGTGTTAGCTGTCGTTTGAAGGACACCAGTGTATCCGTAATCCGAGTGGGAATGGGAAGGTGATTCCACCAGCGTAGAACATTGAATGAAAACATTGCGGAAAGTGACTTTCAGTCTCTCTGCGATGGCACCACAAGACAGTGCTCTCACCCTAACCGGAGGCTCCTGTGGCTATCACGATGGCTTTACAAGCGGAGGGTCTCCTGTTAGAAACTGTGCGGAAACGTTCAGATTTGCTTTTACGCACATTCTCCATTGGCTCTCTGCTCACTGGATGATCAACGATACAAGGGCGTGGATCTGTCAAATGTCATGACTTGACGTTGTACGAGGATTTGACGAAAAAATGCCCTGCAAACCTTAAAAATCAACGCCATCCCAGGACAATTCTTTTGATCCCCTTTCGGTGCACTTGCATTAAAGCCCGCGTGATGCGGCGCTTGGTCAGTGTTACTGTATCATTCGGACATGGTGGCAGAGAGTTAAAGACTTCAGCCTGAGCGCACTGCCGCAGGTTCGGTTTGTCAGAAGTGGGAATCGAACCCACGCCTCCAGGGGAGACTGCGACCTGAACGCCAGCTGCTGAAGGATTGTCCATCAATATTTCACAAATGTTGAAGATGAGAGCCAATCAGAGGGATTCGCTCCAACATTGTAGCCAATCACGGTGCAGCATCTCAACATTTGCAGCCAATCGCTGACTGTAATTCTCAACATTTTCAACATTTGACCAATCAGAGTCGAGGCAATGTTAAAGCCGGGGAAGGAACTTTTCCAAGATTCACCGCTAGGTGTGTAGTCAGACAGGCTAGTCAGATGTCAATCAATTTTTCGAACTGAGCCGAAGGTACACGAAAGAAAAAACGGGGTCCTCTGGAGGCGGGTCAGAGGTCAAAAAAGTTCCTTGACCTTCAGTGATTTTCGACAAACAGCATCATTTGACAGAGCACAGCATCGTTTTGTTTAAAGTATAGGACTTTTTTCCGATTATGATTTCTTAAAAAGGTAAGAAAATCTTCATAATTGCACATATTTATGTTTTAGTGTGTTGTATTTCAAATTTGGATACTTTAATCTAAAACCGTTTAATTTCTAGGAGAAAAAATGTCTGGAAAATCTCATAAAGCCATGTCAGACTGGATTTCACGTCTGAAAAAGTTTGCCAGCACAGGAGTTTGGCCATTAAATGAGGGCAACAGGCCAGCTCCTCGACAAAAAGGTGGCATGAGATTTATCAAAGGGTGTGTATTTCGTTTACATGATATAACGTTTGTTGAAATTTGCTTAACAGAGTAACGTTAACTTGTTAGGCTTCAGTACATTCAGTACAGTATCTGTGTAAAACATGTCATACTTGTTTTTAAATAATAATGTGTTTTAAATTGCATGTATTTTGAGATTTACATCAAATAATTTACTATAGTTTGACCGTTTATGGGAGAGATTTGAAAAGGTGGGGGAATGGATTTTGTGTAGAATACAGCATGTGATTTAAAGGCCTGGAATGTTCCTTTCCAGTTCCCCTTATTCTTTTTCTTATAGAGGTAAAGTTGGTTTTATATTCGGATATTCAGACATTCTCCTTAATAATATCATTTCAGAAAAATATTCTTTGCAAATTCTAAATAGGAAAATCATATTAGCAGACAATGATTAGTGATTATAAAAGTACAGCATTGTTCACAGTGAATTAGATAGTGTTAATGTTGTTTTCAAATCATACTTGCATGCTAATTCCGATCGAATATTCAAAGTAATATGGTAAACAATATAGAGACTTCTAAATGAACGAATGTGCGAATATAAAACCAACTTTACCTCTTATCTTTTTCTTTTTGAAGATACAAACTGTACAACTACATATTAGATAAATATTACACACATTCTAGAAACAGTGGTAAATTAATTTACAGAGCTATTGTGTGCTTTATTAAAGGAGTCATTGAGTTGAATTTCTTGTTTAGTTATAAAAGTTTTTTGTATTGTGTAAAATTATTTATTATAATTTTCATAATTTTTTCAGATTGAGAAATGCCCATTGCAATCTCGTGGGCTGAAATGCACATGTGGTTTTCACATTTAAAAGGTACATTTATGAATCAATATGTGTTTATTATTTACTAAAATGGCTTTCTTTCTTCATGATTATATGTATTTTTGTGATTATTTTTAGCAGAGTACTGCTTCTGCTGCTCCAGCACAAACGGTGCAACAACCTGCCCCTACTGTACCTGCTCAGGAGGTGATGGAGAAGAGACAACTTAGGGCCCAGCCCCTGTACTCCACCAGTGGCATCAAAGATTTCACCGGACCAACCAGGAGAGCAGCACCAGTACGTGTTGGCAGAGAGTACAGCAGGTCAGGCAAGGCAGAGGCAGACATCTGTTATGCGACCCCCACTCAGACCCAAGGCACCAGCACTGACCCAGGTCATCAGGTCATATTTACACCACCAGCACCTGGAGCATCGCTGCAGATGGTACCCAACATTTAAATCCTGGCTACACCAGGGTACCAGGGTGTGATGATGTTTCAGGGTGTACCAATGTTCCAGGCTGTGCCAATAGTCCAGGGAATCCCTATGGCCCAGGGTATCCCGATGATGCAAGGAGTGCTGATGGCTCAGGGTATCCCAATGGTGCAGGGGATGCCACTCAGACAGCCACCACTTCAGCCAACAATGTCCAGTACCAGCTCACAGCCTGCTGCATCACCGTCCATATCTGGAGCCATTCCCAAAAGACCGTACCATAGAACTGTTCAAGCGAACACTTGTAAAAAGTGTGGGCAGTTCAAAACAAATGCCACAGGCCATAGCCAACTCAGGGGCAGGGTGTACTGCCCACAGACTGAAACTTTAACCAAAGAAGAGTGGCTAGAGGAAATGAAAAGGACCAATCCAAAATAATGTGTTTGTTTGTGTATGTATATAGTGTAATAGTTCTTAAGTTCATTCAATTTCACTTGCTGTTAGTTTATAATTTTATTTCACATTTTCTTTAAATAGTGTGTTTATTTTGTTTACATTTTATTTAACTTTTATATTATGTATGTATGTGTGTGTGTGTATAGTGTTTACAGTTTATAACCATAATAATTCAATTTATTCTATTTCACTTGTTGTTTTTTTGCACATTTTACTTTTTAATAATTTATTTTGTTAACATTTTATTTAACTTATTTATATATGTGTGTGTATTTATATAGTTTATAACCATAATAGTTCTACAGTTTATTCTATTGCACTTGTTGTTGGTTTCTATTTTATTTCACATTTTATAAAAATAATTTATTTTGTTAACATTTTATTTAACTGTTTATTATTGATGTGTATGTCTATAGTTTATACAGTTTATAACCATAATAGTTCTTCAATTACCTTGTTTGATTCTGTTTTATTGCACTTTTTATTTAAATAGTTTATTTATTTTGTTGACATTTTATTTAACTTATTTATTATTTATATGTGTGTGTATGTATAAAGTGTATACAGGTTACAACCATAATAGGTAAATTTATTCTATTTCACTTATTGTTGGTTTCTAAATTTATTTAACATTTTATTAACATTGTTTATTTATATTGTTAATACTGTATTATTAATAACTAATTTATTATTTTTATATTTTCTACTCTATATTCATTACTGTTCTGTTGACAATTGTTAGATAAATAATGCATATATAAATAACTGACTACTTGACTTTTAATTCCATATACACTATGCACACTATATATACACACACACACACATATATATATATATATATATATGTATATATGTGTGTGTGTGTGTGTGTGTGTGTACACTATATACTCTATGAGATTTCTATAGATCATTTGTACATCAAAATACAGAACAATAATAACCATAAGCATAACAATGCTACAACAACTACTAAATAGTGACACATTCAAGTTAGTATGCTTTATTTTTCATGAAAGAATGTCAAAAAACACAAGAATAAAGCGCTTAGGCATATTTTATTTACCTTGGAGCATTACACATTTAAACAGTTAGTTTATTGAGTAATAATTAACCAATAACAATAAAGCATCTTTAGCTGGATTCGAACCCCGGTCTTGGTGAGCAACTGCAATAGAAATCAATGTAACTCAAATTGCGTTGTTTTAACACAGAACAGTATCACTATGCGTGACGTAAAGCAGGTGCAGGGAAGGCGTGTCCGGGAAGCTTAGAATTCGCCCTTTCCTTTCTTCGTTTTTTCCCCCTCTTCTTCCCTTTTTCTCTTTCTTTCTTCCCCCCTTTCTTCCCTTCTTCCCCTTCTTTGTTGGACGATTGATCCCCAGCTTTTAACCAGCGCCTTGGACCGCTCGGCCACGCTACTTTGTCAAACTGCTTTTTCTGAGCACTTTTCGCACCAACTTGTTTCAAGTAGAGCAACAGCGCTTGGAAATCAATTCAATTTGGCCATGCATACTAGAGCTCCTCCACAAAGAAAGAGACTGGATCCTAAATCCATCGCCTTAGACCCCTCGGCCACGCTACCCCAGATGGCTCTATGCAGTGGTCCCTTTTCTGCCCAATTTTACAGAAATAGAACAGCAGAGAGGATGCAGAGCTTACTAATTATGCCCTTCAACTTTGGCCAAGGAGTCTACATTTGGATGTGAGCGGAAGCATGCAGTATCACTTTGCAAGTCTGTTTGCTCAAGCAGAGAGGTCATTCTCAAGCATGCTAAAAGGACTGCATGGCAGCGATGGGATTCGAACCCATGCCTCCGAAGAGACTGGAGCCTTAATCCAGCGCCTTAGACCGCTCGGCCACACTACCTTATAAAGCTGCTTTTTCTGAGCACTTTTCGCACCAACTTGTTTCAAGTAGAGCAACAGCACTTGGAAATCAATTAAATTTGGCCATGCATAGTAGAGCTCCTCCACAAAGAAAGAGACTGGAGACTAAATACAGCGCCTTAGACCCCTCGTCCACGCTACCCCAGATGCCTCTATGCAGTGGTCCCTTTACTGCCCAATTTTACGGAAGCAAAACAACAGACAGAACGCAGAGCTTACTAATTATGCCCTTCAACTTTGGCCAAGGAGTCTACATTTGGATGTGAGCGGAAGCATGCAGTATCACTTTGCAAGTCTGTTTGCTCAAGCAGAGAGGTCATTCTCAAGCATGCTAAAAGGACTGCATGGCAGCGGTGGGATTCGAACCCATGCCTCCGAAGAGACTGGAGCCTTAATCCAGCACCTTAGACCGCTCGGCCACAGTACCTTGTCAAGCTGCTTTTTCTGAGCACTTTTCGCACCAACTTGTTTCAAGTAGAGCAACAGCGCTTGGAAATCAATTCAATTTGGCCTTGCATACTAAAGCTCCTCCACAAAGAAAGAGACTGGAGCCTAAATCCTTGCCTTAGACCGCTCGGCCATGCTACCCCAGATGGCTCTATGCAGTGGTCCCTTTTCTGCCCAATTTTACAGAAACAGAACAGCAGAGAGGATGCAGAGCTTACTAATTATGCCCTTCAACTTTGGCCAAGGAGTCTACATTTGGATGTGAGCGGAAGCATGCAGTATCACTTTGCAAGTCTGTTTGCTCAAGCTGAGAGGTCATTCTCAAGCATCCAAAAAGGACTGCCTGGCAGCGATGGGATTCGAACCCATGCCCCCGAAGAGACTGGAGCCTGAACGCCAGCTGCCGAAGGATAGTCCGACAATATTTCACAAATGTTGAAGATGAGAGCCAATCGGAGCGATTCGCTCCAACATTGTAGCCAATCACGTTGCAGCGCTTCAACATTTGCAGCAAATCGCGGACCGGAATTCTAAACATTTTCAACATTTGACCAATCAGAGTCGAGACAATGTTGAAGGGGGGGAGGAACCGTTCCAAGAATCACTGCTAGGTGTGCAGTCAAACAGGTTAGTCAGATGTCAATCAATTTTCCGAACTGAGCCGAAGGTACACGAAGGAATGACGCGGTCCTCTGGAGGCAGGTCAGAGGTCAAAAAAGTTCATTGACCATCAGTGATATTCAACGAACAGCATCATTCGACAGAGCACAGCATCGTTTTGCTTACAGTAAAGAATTTTTTCCGATAGTGATTTCTTAAAAAAGGTAGGAAAAACTACACAATTGCACAAATTAATGTTTTAGTGTGTTGTATTTCAAATTTGGATACTTTAATTCAAAACCGTTTAATTTATCGGAGAAAAATGTCTGGAAAATCTCATAAAGCCATGTCAGACGCTGACTGGATTTCACGTTTGAAAAAGTTTGCCAGCACAGGAGTTTGGCCATCAAATGAGGGCAACAGGCCAGCTCCTCGACAAAAAAAGTGGCATGAGATTAATCAAAGGGTGTGTATTTCGTTTACATGATATAACGTTTGTTGAAATTTGCTTAACAGAGTAACGTTAACTTGTTAGGCTTCAGTACATTCAGTACAGTATCTGTGTAAAACATGTCATACTTGTTTTTAATATTAAAGTGGAGCGAATAACTATGTATTTTGAGCTGTATTTATCATGTAACTATGTATTTATCATGTATTTTGAGATTTACGTCGAATATTTTAGTAAGTTTGACCGTTTATGAGAGAGATCTGAAAAGGTGGGGGAAGGGATTATGAGTACAGTATACAGCATGTGGTTTTAAGGCCTGAAATGTTCCTGTCCAGTTCCTCTTATTCTTCTTTTCGTTTTTGGAGATACAAACTGTACGATTACATATTAGACAAATATTAAACACATTCTAGAAACAGTGGTAAATTAATTTACAGAGCTATTGTGTGCTTTATTAAGGGAGTCATTGAGTAAAAATTCTTATTTAGTTATAAAAGTTTTTTGTATTGTATAAAATTATTTAATATATTTTTCATGATTTTTTCAGATTGAGAAATGCCCATTGCTATCTCGTGGGCAGAGGACTTTGCTTGGAGGTGTGCTGAAATGCACATGTGGTTTTCACACTCAAAAGGTACATTTTTGAGTCAATATGTGTTTATTTTTATTTACTAGAATGCCTTTCCTTTTTCATGATTATATGTATTTTTGTGATTTATTTTCAGCAGAGTACTGCTTCTGCTGCTCCAGCACAAACGGTGCAACAACCTGCCCCTACTGTACCTGCTCAGGAGGTGATGGAGACGAGACAACTTGAGGCCCAGCCCCAGCCCCCGTCTACTCCATCAGTGGCATCAAAGATTTCACCGCAATTGTCAATGGTACATTTTTTTAAAAATCAAAAGAAATGACAATTTCAGTGTTTCAAGTGTTCAAGGTGTTCAAAGTTCAGTTCAAAGTTCAAACATAGGAGAGAAAAGAACAAAAAGCAATAAAAAAGGTGAGGTGTTGCTAGAGCCCTGCTTCTTTTCACACCTCTTGCACAGTGGGGGGTAGCAGACACTTGCTGATTGGTCGGTTTGAGTTTCTGTGATCTGGATTAAATTACATGGTCAGGTCATGGTCAGGGTCACAGTTTTTAAAGCTACATTTTAACCTCTTGTCTTCAGATAATGATACATACACTGTAAAAAAATGCTGTTAAAAAACGGTCAGATTCTATGGTAAAATAATGTTTTTTCACTAAAACAGTAATATTCTGTTAAAAACAGTGCTTTCTGGGTAACATTTTTGTTTTCGAGAAAGTAACCAACTGCAGAAAACTGTGATCTAACAGAGTTCAGATTCAATGTTTTGAAGTCTGTGTTTGAAATCACGATTTGTGTCCTTGTTCACTATTTCATACACTAGTTAACTAATATAGTTCACCTGACAGTTTTAATGAACACTAATGAGTGAATTCAGACACTGATGAACACCTGCTGTTAATAATTACAATTACTGAAGAAAATAAACAAGAAACACAAACAGTGACTTGAGTTACAACATTAAATAAAATCAAATAAAACAGCTTCAGTCTCAGCAGAGGATCATTAAACAACTCCACAAACAACAGCAGACACACACTTATTACTGACTGATTTGACTTCCATACTATTCTCATTGAGATCCAACAGAAATTAAGGTGTTTTTTGTGTCACCGTAATGGAGTGAGGGGCTGGTTTAGTTGGGCTCTTCACCCTTGAACTTATTAATTCAGACTCTCCAATTACTATAATAAAGAGGTAACAAAGTGCTTGTATTATAGCAATAAAGTTGGAAAGTCAAAAAATAGAGAAATCTATTTGTCTGAAATTAGATCTGATAAATGTTTTGTTATAAATCTGGAAGTAGGGCCACATTCAATAGATTTTATGCTTAGTCGCAGGTATAAATTTAATTAATGAGAAGTGGAAACAGAAAATATCTCCGTAATTACTTAACAGTTAAGAAATAACATACAAAAACAGTTCAGTTATGACAAATACACACTCAGACCTCATGAATCTGACCTTGTATCTCAACAATGGTAACATCTCAAATGTTTCATGCTGCAATGCATGCTGGGAGTGGCACGGTACAGATATCCCAGCATGCATTGCGCTATAAATAAATGTTGTATAATGGAAAACAGTTTTCTTTATTTGTGTTTGATTCTGCTGTTGTTTATGTTTAGACTGAGAGTTGAGAGTTGCCTGTTTGTGAGTTAAACTGTTAATTTTGTTAGTTGTCACCATTATTGAGGTTCATACGCTGATTATTGATGTCTCTTTGAGTGCAAATTACACCATAGAGCAGTGTTATTGTCCAAGATATTCTTAAAAACTTCCAGAAATCATTGCCATATATAGACATATAATGTAAAACAATAGATTTAACATTGAATAGGAACAGTACATTTTATTATACTAAATGAGAACAGACTCTGCCATTTAATAGCAACATGAACATCACCAGATCTTATTTAGGTTTTTGGCTGGCTTGCCACAACAAAAAAGCTTTTTGAACAAAGATCTTAACAATTGCAGCAGCCAAGATATATAAATGTTAAAAATGACAGGGCTAAGAGCCCAACTAAAGCAAACTCTGTTCTCCATGATGGTGACGTAAAACTTTAACTTTTTCTCAATAAGAACTTTAGTAAGTTATACAAAAATACATGTATTAAGTAATAAGTGTAGCTGGTGATGATGTTTGCAGAGTTGTTTAATCATCCGCTGATCATTTAAATGATTTAATCATTTGTTGTTCTTCAGGTTATTTCATTATAAAGCTGTGACTAAAGTTTTGTATGTTCTGTTCTTGTTTTTTCCCTTCAGTATTTCTTCATTTGTTCATTGTTAATCCTCAATTATCATTTAATTAGTCAGTTAATTAATGAATTTACTTCAGCTTTGCTCCATGTTTCTTGAACACTCAGTAGTGTGGACACTTCAATAAAAACTGAAGTATATGCTCTGGGGTTTAAAGGGTTAAAGGTGTGAGAGGTAAAAACACAGTGTAAAAATGTATTTTAACAGTAATATACTGTTAATTTACACAACGGAAGTAGACTGTAAAAAAACAGTATATTGCTGGCAACCACAGCTGCCAGTAGATTACTGTTAAATCAAGGAAAAAACAGTATTTTACTGTAAAACCTGAAGCTAATTTCTTCTGTGTGTCACCGTTGTGGAGGAGAGTAGAGCCAGTGTTAGAGTTAAAGATGAACAATGAACTGCTGATGTTATTCTGCATGTTTCTCTATTTAAAGATAGCGGCTGTTTAGTGGCTGATGCAGTCAGAATCTCTCTGGTAGTTCCAGATTTACATGTATGTGTGCTGTTGTGAAATATAAGACATTAGAGTTAAACCGAATTTTTCTAATTAACTAAAATAAGTTATCATTATAAGTATGCTTCTAAGCATATATAGCACATTACTTCATAAACTCATTCAGCAGTTGACCAAGTTGAGGCAGTTGCTTTCAGTGAGCAAAATGAGTTCACTTGAGTATTGTGTAAATCAATGTAGTCCATGTATTTTTACAGCAACATACTGTAAAATAACAGTACATTGCTGGCAACTGCAGCTGCCAGTATATTACTGTTTTTTAACGGGACAATTTTTAACAGTGTAATAAACACTAATAGTAAATACTTTGTTTTGATTTTAAGTGTCAGCTAAAATTTGTACTTTTTCTAAACAACGAGTCTGAGGTATTATCTTGAAAAAGTACTTATTTAAAAAAAAAAAAAAAAAAATATATATATATATATATATATATATATATATATATATATATATATATATATATATATATATATATATATATATATATTTGCTACCACAGGTATGATAATATTTTTTCTTCTGGGAGAAAGTCTTATTTGTTTTATTTCGAAAACATTTTTCAAGGTCAATATTATGAGCCTCTTTAAGCTTTTTTTTTTTTTTTTTTTTTTTTTTGGCATAGTCTACAAAACAAACCATCGTTATACAATAACTTGCCTAATTACCCTAACCTGCCTAGTTAACCTAATTTACCTAGTTAAACCTTCAAATGTCACTTTAAGTGGTATAAAAGTGTCTTGAAGAATATCTAGTCTAATATAATTTACTGTCATCAGGGCAAAGACAAAATAAATCAGTTATTAGAAATGAGTTATTAAAATTTTGATGTTTAAAAATTGTGCTAAACAAATCTTCTCTCCATTAAACAGAAATTGGGGGAAAAAAATAAACAAGCGGGCTAATAAATCAGACTTCAACTGTATATAACACATAGTGTGATTTTGTAATATACAATGTATGTTTTTGTTGAAATGCATGATGTAATAATAGTACAATAATACTGTATATAACATAATGCAATACTTTATTCCTTTGGTATTAAAAAAATATTTGTTTGCATATTGCTCCTTGATCCAGAAAACTATATTTTTAATCAAAGCCTAACGTGTCACATTTATTTGCAATGAACCAGTTTTCTAATGAAAGGTTCAGGAGACCCCGGAGAACTTTTTTTTAACATTAACAGATGTGTGTGTGTTGAGCATTAGTTTAGACAATGTTAGCACCTGTCAGCTTTAATTGTGGGGAAAACTGGATAATTTTGAGCTTTTGTCAGCTAATTTCAGCTTCCGGATTTAAAATGATTTTAGGGGCGGGATCAAAATCGGCGACGTAGCGCAGAACTGCAAGTACAATGATGACGCGTCGGTTTCTCATTATTATTCATAGCGGAGTTTTCTTATCCTATGAGAAGAGCCGGCTGCTTAATTATTCATGAGACCTGCCAGACCTGCCAGTGTCAAGCCCGAGCTGAGAGACACGGAAACCACGGCACAGTATTTAGCCGTTCATGAAGGCTCATATGCGTTTGTTTCCATCATTCATGGGGTTTGTTGCATGCTTTCCCCCGCGATCTTGTCAGGGCCGATCATACAGCAAAGCTGTGTGTGTGCTGCTAGCATTTTTGTCGGGAGAGCAGCACGAGAATTGGAGAATGGCGGACGCTGTCTTTTATCAGGAGTTCGTTCACATTCAGACACATCGCCGTGCTGCTGTGTTTGCCTAAATCCTCCAGATTACCAGCAGGGTTAATGGTTAAAATAGAAGGGTCAGGAGACCTGCTGCACTGAGTCTGCTGGATACGGGGAATGAGAAGTCCTCATTTATAGTGTTTATATGAACACGATTATCTTTATAATGATATAAATTGTGGTTGTCTGTATATGAAATTACGAATAACAAATGTAGCAGGGCATTAAATCACTGTTCATTTCTTTGCATTTTAACTTTGTAAACTATAAACTCATGCGTCTCCTCTTTGTGTCTCATTTTGTGAGCTAAATGACAACAGCAGTTATTCGCTCCCCTTCTCCCATGCTGGCCACGCCCACTCCTGCCTGATGCTCGCGGAGCTCCACGCCCATTAATCATGCATCTTTTGAAAAAATTCTGAAGTAGACTTTAACCGAAAGAGGGGGGTGTCATGGCCCTTTAAATCTATTCTAACTTCTATCTTATTTCTACCTGTAAAAGTAGCAGAGGGTGGTAGTAAAAAACAGCTTGAACTTGAAACACTGTAGAGAAAACAAACTGATTGTACAACAGACATATAGAAATATAGTTTCTAATTGCTTGAAATGTAATGTGATATACACTAATGTTCAAAAAATTATTATTGTTAAAATATAAGAGCTTAATATTAATCATATTGTCACCGACTCGGTCCCGGTCATTCCCCTCGCTGGCCAGCAATACTGATTGCGCATACACCTGATCTGAATCTTGTTAACGACCCACGTACCTCATATAAGCCGCTCTCAAACACTCAGTCAGTGCGAAGTCTTGTTCAGCCCCGGCCAGCATTACTGAGCGTTATATCCAGCCTGATCTCCTGTGTACGACTCCAGCCTGTCTCTTACTTTGCTTCGCCTTCTGCCTGCCCTCGACCCAAGCCTGATACACGGACTCTGATTCTCGCTGCCTGCCTTTGACCCAAGCCTGATACACGGACTCTGATTCATGTCCACTGCTCTCTACTCATGCCTGGTAACTCGCTCTGTGTCTGTTCACCGTCATTCTTGATACCATTACTACTACTGTGGATGTGTGTGTGCACCCAGGTGCACATTGTGTGTTTGAGTGAAGTTGTGATTTAATAAATACTGCATAATGGATCCCTCCGTGTCAGTCTCCCTGTTACACATGTATAACAAGAATTCTATTGTGTTTGATTTGCTCAAATTAAGTCGATTTGAATAAATGATTCTTTATTTTTTTTATTTGCCTACATTATTATTTCACATTATTCCAGTTTTCACTAAATATTTGATCAAATAAATGTAGCCTTGATAAACATAATTAAAACATTAAAAAATACATTGAGCAGATCAAAACCAGAGCACTATTATTATTTTTTTCATTGACATAATAGACTATTTGGCAAACAAAGAGAAACCGGACCAGAGTCCAAGTAAAGCAGCTACTGGTCTCCTCAATGGTGACAGCTTAAACACAAAAAGGTTGGGTTTTTTTAATTGTTGTTGTAAAAAAATTACTAAATTCTTAATATTATCACTATATGTAATTTTGTAGAGTGTGGCAGAAATAAGGCCAAACAGGTTTTTAATAAGTAAAGCTGCTGTTTGTGGAGTTGCTTAATGATGCTCTGCTGAGATTTTGAAAGATTTGATGTGTTTTATTTAGTTTATTTTATGAACTGCTGTGACTGAAGGTAGATGTAGTTTTGTGTTTCTCTTCTCTGTTTGTGCTTGTTAACAGCAGGTGTTCATCATCAGTCCTCCAATCATCACTTAATTAACCCCATCATTGTCTCATTAACTTTAACTTTGCTGCTGAGTAAATTTTGCTCAATTTAGAGAGTCACCAAATATTCTCTGAACTGAGTAAATTTTACTCTGATTTTACTGTGAAAATAGTAATACTTTTACTATTAGTAATTATTTTAAATTTCATTTAATTTAGAGTATGCATAATTGTGTTCTGTGGTGGGAATGGGATTATCCAGCCTGATCTCACGAGAAAACGTAAGTATTTTATGTTTTGCCAGTTAAGTGGCTAATTCGTATGAATTCGTACGAGTTCAGTCGTACGAAATTGTACGATTTTAAAAAGGAGGCGTGGCACCTGACCCCACCCCTAACCCCAACCGTCATTGGGGGATAAGCAAATTGAACTAAATTGTATGAATAAGATCATACTAATTCATACGAATTAGCCTCTAAATGAAAAAGTTACGAATTGCAGTGAGATTGTGTTGGATTATCCTATCTGACAAGCTTTAAGGGATTTATTATTGCATTTTTTAATGTTCTGTACCATAATATGCCTCGGGGACTCAAATGACACCGGATAGTAGGAATGACCCAGTTGGGTTTAGGCACTGGGTAGGATTAGGAATGTAGAATAAGATCACACTTCATAATTGCTAATCAACTGTTAATATGTTACGAAATGGCAGGTAATAAGCCAATATTTAATAGTGTGAATTGTTACTTAAACTAAAGTGTCAAATGAATTGAGAAGGACCCGTAATAGAGACTATTACGTTATAGAGACTGCATTTTCCAGTGTTTTATCACTTATAAAGAGCGGGACATTGAGCTGCTGTCGTGTGTCATTGAAGCTGAGTTTTCATCTGTGTTTTCTGCTAAAAGAAGTGCAGAGAAACGTAAAGAAACATGTAGAGCAGGGGTCACCAATCTCGGTCCTGGAGGGCCGGTGTCCCTGCAGAGTTTAGCTCCAACTTGCCTCAACACACCTGCCTGGATGATTCAAGTATACCTAGTAAGAACTTGATTAGCTTGTTCAGGTGTGTTTGATTAGGGTTGGAGCTAAAATCTGCAGGGCACCGGCCCTCCAGGAACAAGTTTGGTGACCCCTGATGTAGAGGAATGCACAATACTTACAAAACAGGTTTTTTTTAAGGACTGCTTCATTCTTCCACTTAATACTTGTTTCCTAAGCAGTGAACCTGCACACTTATGAAGAAACATCACTGGTGGACACAAACATCACAGTATATATAGAGTATATTCAGTGAAATCAGCTAGAGAAAGTATTTTATTGAGTCCAGCTTAATATGAGCTGCTTTGAATGATATCAGGATCATTAGTGAGGGTTGTTTATCAAACATAATCAGTCCTGTCTGATTCCACATCCTCTGAGCTGTAAATATTGCTGTGTTTACATGATCTCCAGATCTGTGTTTGTCATTATCTCTGCTTCTACAGACACATGATAACCTTTACTGTACTCTGTATTGTTATGATCAAATACAGCAGACCATCTGCTCTGAGACTGAATTTGAACTCATTCAGACTCTACATTCAGCAGCGAGAGGTTTGTGTTCATCAAAACATTGTCTGACAGGTTGAACATTCAGAAGGTCTGACTTTCCTTCAGCATTTGAAGAGTTTCCTAGAGTTTATCTAATATGAAAGTCAGATTCTCATCTGTAATGTGTTTTATTTATTTAATAGAACAGAGAGACGTTCACTGTGATTAAATAAAGTTTGCTGATCAGTTCCACACAGATATTCTCTTCAGTTATAGCCCAGATCCAGCAGTGGTTTATCTGATTGTCAGATTATTGAGTCTGTGAGGACTTCAGTTTGACACCCCTGGCGTAGATCATCCTGTATGTGCTTTAGGAAATCCACCAACGCTCAAAAGTACAATAGAAAAGTACAGGACATCTGAGGAAGAGGCACTGACGTCAGCTTTACAGCATTCTGGAGTTTACCCTGGAGGCAGTAGTCATGTGATCACTGGTAATAGAGACCATAATAGAGTAATAATAGGTAATAGAATAATAGTAGTAATAATAGGTAATGGAGACCTTCTTGCTTTTCTGCACAGGATGAAGACAGTTTAATCAGAATCTGATGATGATGATGATGATGAAGAACAGACCTTGATCATCCAGTATACTGTAAAGGTTTAAACAGCACAGCTTTCGAGAGATTATTGCGCTGTAGAGTAAACAGATAAACATGAGTATTTTGGTTTGTATAGAGCTTTTATTTCCAAGACATTGGTTGATGCTTGAAAAGATATTGGTGGGGGTGTTATATTGCCTGGTTTGTTTTATATATTGAACTGTATATCTCACAAAATCTGCTAAATATATCTCAGATCAGCGCACAAGCTGTGATTGAATTACACAGTACCACACAACTCCTCTGAGTAACATTTCCTCAGCTTAGAGTCTGTCTGCTCCCTCTCTACATTGAGTTAATCAGACAATTAAATGATGATCGAGCACTGATGATGAAGACCTGCTGTTAATAAGCAGAATCACTGAAGAGAAACACAAACACTTCAACTGACTCCAATCACAGGCTTAGATAAAATCAGCTAAAATAAGCTCAAAGGCTGAGCAACATGTCTGCCATCCTGGAGTGATGAAGCTGTGTCTGGCTCTGCTGTAGTGTTACAGAGATCAATACTGTCTGAAACGTATTCAAAATACAGCTTATTGAACAGCTTCATCGTTGTTGTTGTTGTTGTGCTACTTTTACTCTTTTAAACTCTACACACTTCCCATCAGGGAAAATATAAAACACACAACTTAACTGGGGCTGAAAATCATTCATTGTAACTTGTGTTACTGAGATTATAACAAGTACAATATATAGCACATGGAAAAGTGACCTGTTATATAACAGTGACTGCTTTACTTTTGTACTCGCAAAACTGCTATTACCAGCTGAGCAAAACCTCCATTGCTATCTTCTATTCTTATCTACTTGTGTGTCTGTGTTGTTCATCTGACTGGTTATTTTCTCATGTCTCAAACAGGTTGTGACGTGTTTTCCACAGGTGAAAGAATTTTCTGATGTTGTTCAGCTCAACAGTTCAGCGGAGGAACAGAAAGATCTGCAGGCATTATTTGAGGTGAGAGTTTGCTCTTTCTGTGCTTTATATCATCTATGAGTGTTGTCTGATTATCCGTGGATCATCTCTTTGCGTTTCTGAGACTTTACTGCTGAGATAAAGACATTCTGAGGATTTCATTTACACCTTTTAATGTCGAGTGTGTTTCTGGAAGAGGATCACAGAAAGCAAAAACCTTCTTATTCTGATACTGAGATCTGTGTTTATGAGTGATCTGTGAGTTTATGAATGATTATTAAACTCAGCACAGTGAACATTTCTTTAGTTATATCATTTTAGTCGTTTGATATGCAGTGACACACAATCAAATAATTTGTTGAACAGCTAAGCCACTTTTGATGTGATTTTGAGCACTGAAACTTCTCAAACGTACAGGCAAATGGGCCTGACACGGTTCAGATAGCATAGTGTGAGTGCGCCCTTACAGAAGCTACAGAATGCAGAAAACTCGCACTGCAATAACAGTATTCATGAATGCATTTAGTTTATTTTACAGTGGAGTCACACAATTTTAAGTGTTGATACATGAGTTGAAAACCCTGAAGAGTTTCAGCAGTCAGACCGGTTTCATTTGTTTGCCTGAAGTGTTTCTGCTTTAACTGATTCTGATGATAAAAATCTTCTGTGGCTACAACTGTCACCTGTTTTACATTATTTATACAATTTTTTTTTTGGTCTAAATACTATTACAGTTTTTTTGGATTGCCTAAGCACGATTTTCAAAACAGGGCCCGTGTTTTTTTTAAAACAGTACACACAATTAGCACAACCACACACCCAATTAGCAAAAACACTACAGATCCTTTGCATAATTACAGTTTTTTAGGATTGCTTACACACTAAAATTAAAAGTAGTACACTATTAGCAAAACCATACACACAAGTATCAAAACATCAGCCCATATTTGCACTACTATAAGCACATTGTCAGCCTCACACTTGTTGCAAATCTCTACACAGTGATTTGCAAAACACTAAACCCACTTAACATACATTACACACTAAAATCTATCATGAAGTCACTTCCTTGCAATACCAAAGCACTGACTGTCAAATTACTGCACCGTCCAACCAATTGGTTCAACACAGTCGTCAGGTGTGCAAACACTTGTTTGATTAATTGTAGACACACCAATCAGGTGTTTAAGCACTATAAAATGCCAGTTTCAGTTTCATCAAAACCATCAGGTCTCAATATCAACACTGGCACACACCATAAAAAAAAAAAAAAAACATATTCAAATGAAGCAAATTTATGGAGTGCCTTTCGAATACAATTTCGAAAGGGTGAAAAGACTGTGGCATGATTATGCAGAGGTATGTATTCACTTTAGCAGTGTGGTCTTGCATACTGTCTCGTAATCTTTTACTGTACTGTAATACTAGATCTACACTGAACTACACAATTTTGCCTGACACTGTTCTTCAGGTAGTTTCATGAATGGATGGAGAGGAGATCTAGCATGAGTTCGCTTACGTAGATGATGGTGTGTTCAAGCTGACGAGAACATGGAGTAGAAGAAACATCATTGGCCACAGGGCTATAGTCAATGTCCCAGGGCAACGTGGGGGAAATATACAGTAACACTCTGTGCAACCAAAGCGTACCATAGTACTCAGTGGAAACAGGCCATACATGCACCACTAATGGTTGGAGTCCTACCAGTAAAGAATTTAGCAAAATCTCTTAAACTGACAAGAAGGTGATGGGAAAGGACAAAGCAGTGAATTTAAGAGCTCATATTATGGGTTTTTGAAAATGAGCTTCCATGTAGTGTGTAACACATCCAAGGCTTAAATCTGAAAGTGCACCATATTTAAAACTATTGATTCATCTATGAAAGAGTCGACTAAACAAATCTTTAGCCATGTCGGTGTGATGTTAGATGCGTCCCAAATTGTGTGATGTGTGGAATGATGGACACTTCACACACTCAACAACCACAGTTTTGCTCACGTAGCGGAAGGGACAGTGCTATCGGGCACACATGTTGGATAACTTTATTTATTTTGCATGGTGAAAGCAGAATTTTCCTACGAGAGTGATTATAGCGCCTCCCGATGGAGAATGCGGTTATACTCATGGCAGGTATTATTTGATACTTCGGTCATTTATTTCACTTATTTGGCGGGCGTCAAACGTCATCAGGGAAAAGGTTTGAATTTCCGCTTAGTAAAAAAACATTAGTGCTGAATTTGAGACGACACTACATACATGTACTATGCTGTTGAGTGTGTAAGTGAATAAATACATAGGGCCCTATCATACACCCGGCGCAGTGTGGCGCAAGGCGTGACGCAGTAGTCTTTTGGTAGTTTCAGCAGTAGTTGGTCTAAAAAGGAAGGCGTTCTGAGGCGGACCGCTGGCGCGTTGCTATTTTGAAAACTATAATAGATTTTTCATTAGACCAAAACTAACCCGGTCTAAACTCCGGCGCAGAGTTGCGCCTCGCTTACACACTGCTTAATACGCAGAAGAGAGCAATAGGCAAATATCTGTACATATGAAAAAATGTAAATATTAAGGATATATATAGGATATAATAAGAATAGATATAGGATATAAATATAAAGGATTAAAATATTACAAAACATATTATTTTATAGCCTACATAAATATGAAAAACCACTGCTTTTATGTCTTCTTCATCTCGGGAGGCTTTTTCAGTTCATTAGTAACAATTTGCTTTTGTATAATGTTATTATTATTAGCAGTATTATTTATTATATCCATATTTATATTTGTTTTGTTAAAAACAAGCTTAGATTTGCCCACCTGTCAGGTTTTAGACCATATGGGGCACAGCATGTGTTTTAGGATATAACTCAGGTTTTTGAGCACATTTTGCTATTATTATTCATTTATTCGTTTGCTGGAAATTAGAACTGAATTTAGAAATAGTTTTGAAATGAATATTTGCGCTTAACAAACAAAAGTATTTATTTATAGACTAATTGATGTCTTTGCGTAAAGGTTTCCCTATCCAAGAGCGAAAGTGAAAGTGATCCATTATCTCTCATTCTCACGCAGTAGATGCTCTGTTTAACAGTTTTCTGTTAAAAAACTGTTAACTGTTTGCTTGTGAAATGCTCATTTTTTCCACTTAGACTTACTTTGCGTCCTGTAAATAGCGAATGCGCTCTTGGCGCGACGCAGCTGACTCTTAAAGGGAATGGGAGATGAGACTCTAATTGGTTTATTCTTAAAACACACCTATAACTCATAAAGAAAATAAACTCAACCCTTTTAGACCATGCACCGAAGCGCAAGGCAGATTTCCCGTCCTTAAATTAGCAAAAACGCATCCTGACACACCCTGAAAGCATTTGCGTCCTGCGTTTTGCACTTTGCGTATGGACCGTCAAAATAGAGCCCATAGTGCATGAGTGCATAGTGTATAGTGTGCCATTTGAGACGCAGCTCCAAAAACACAACTCAAGCCCTGCCAATTGGTTGTGCGCGCACGCGCAGACCCTGGAAAATTGAAACCCCAGCCACAAACACTGTAGAAAGAAAAAGAGGAAGACAAACACCGGCTAAATGTTTTGAAGACGATGTGCTCTGAAGTGTGAGGGAAAATTAGTGTTATTGCCATGGTGGGCAATTCTCTGTATCACGCTGAACGCAGTCAACCAATCACAACAGACTGGGTCATTGATCCAATTAGCGTAGATTAGCATCGCGGAAAGGACAGTTTTGGGAACAAATTATTCACTGTGCGAATCCTGTGGGACTCTTTGGGATATTGATTTTCTTTTCGGCTCAATCCCTTTATTAATCTGGGGTCGCCACAATGGAATGAACCACCAACTTATCCAGCATATGTTTAATCTTCATCATGATGAACACCTGCAGCTAATAAGTAGTTTAGGAATAAAATTGTCGTGACACTGGACTTTTCTCCGGTCAACCAATCACAAGTCAACCAATCACAACAGACTGGGTCATCGATCCAATTAGCGTAGATTAGCATCGCAGAAAGGTCGCACACCAGAATAGCTGCTTAGCTGCACCCAGCCACGACTCAGTACATTGTTCATATTCCTGCCATGCCACAGAGCGCCATCTGATAAGTTTAATTTTAAATATCATGCGAATGTGTGTGTCTGGTGTGTGATACTTTTAACTGTCATGTGCGCATTGTGTCGCAGCGCTTCTGGTGTGCGACCTGCTAAACACTCCCATCATTCCAACCTTCAGAACACGCATTTAGATATGTTATAATATGAAATAGCATTTAAATTATGAAGATTGTAACATTAAAGCAACAGTGGAGAGATCTGGTCCCTGCATCTCGTCAGGGTGCGCTCGTATATAGCCTTTAAAGTGCACACGCGGCAGCTAAGTCGCACTCTAGAAAACTGGACTAGTGTATGGCATAAAGGCGAGAAGCCTAATTCATTTCATGTTTTGGTTAACTAATTGATTAAATACAACTCTCCTGAGCTCTAAAAGGAAACAATGCAGAAGAAATTTGCCGTTAAGTTAATTTTAGCAGAAACGCAACTGCCAGTCATTTTCACATTAGTTTTTCAGTTAGGGGATATGTAGCCTTATAAAAATGTTGAGTTCACTGCACAGTCCTACAGTAATCTACACTATAATTAATAGTATAAGTTATTATATTCATTATTATTAATATATTCAAATGAACCTATGAAATTGACAATATGTGGAAACATTTTGAATGTTTGCTTTCATTTTGAAATTGCTAAAGCCAATTTTACAGTTGTGAAAAGAAACATCCCATTATGCAGCAACAGACTCAAGTTAGGACACTTAATAAATGACTTTTGAGTTTAAAGATGATCAGCCTGCAAAGTCAATCTTACAGTTATACATGAAATGGGTATAGTGCGTGAGTAAGTGGATTTGCCATGGATCAACCTCTCACATGCGCCGTAGGTAGGCTGAATGATAAACTTTAAAAATAAGTTATTTAGGCTATACTGATATTTGCTCATGCAAAATTAAACACCAGAAAATATACTGTAGGCCTATTTTAACGGCTAAAATACAGTTAGCTTATCAATTTTATTTTGACTTCTAGCTCATGGGCCAAAAAATGAAAATGTAACCTGAAAACATTATTAAAAAGGCTTAATAAATAAAAAGATGAGTAGGCCTAATGGCTTATGTTTTTTTTTTTTTTTTTTTAATGCCAACTGGACAGTATAACGAACAAAAAAACCTCACTCATGATAGCCTAACATAAATCTTTATTTTTCACCTTTAAAACTATGAAAAAGTTATATGTCCTATTGATTTCCGTGTTATCCATGCCAAAATGTAACCAATTTTCACAGTAATAACAAAATTTTTATTTTTAGGTATCTTTTATTTTAATTATTTTTCTGGCTACACTGATGCATTAAAATGTAACTAAGTAACACATTTAGCTGCTATTTTTTTAAATGACATTAGGTTGTAACATTTAACTTTTTTCTTACACTGATAGATGATTAGTTAAGTTGGGCAATAGGCAACGTGAAGCGTCACTACTCAGGTTATGCTTATTTCGCTATTTTTATTTACTGGTTATACGAATAGTGGGTTAGCTTGCATGTGTGGGCATAGTTTGAAGTCTTTACCTAAAACTTTAAACATATATACTATTTGAAAAAAAGCAGAAAGAAAAAAGGAGAATAAAATATAATTTAAAGCATTTATTTGACACTGAAGCCATGATCCATCTGCGTTAATAAACAGTGTTGCATTAACCTTCATTGATAAAATCAATAATAGGGAATACATATTCTTATTATTACTATAAGAAGTATATTACTGCCTTAAGTCAGTAACTTGAGCAGTAATGCAAAGTAATATTAAATAAGTGAATAAATAGCCTAAATGAAAGGAAGAAGAGGGACAAAAATCAGCAAATCTAATGCAATGACTGTAAAACATATCTAGTGTAGTGCCCCCCTATGGGATTAAAGGCCCCTCTGTTATGAAATCCTGGTGCTGAGGCTGTTCTGCTTGCCCGTTTTCATTGTATAAATTTGTTATGATAGAAAACAGTTTAATACTCTGGAATGGCATAGTCTGGAATTTTCTTTTTTTTTACCCTTTGTAATTCAAGTGTGCTGGACAACGAAGTTTAGGATCCACTTGCATTTTACTAAGAACAGTAGTCAGGTAGGCAGAGAAAACAGGGACAAACAGATGCATACAGAAAAATCTGCCGGCAGTGAGCAAAATAAACAATAAAACAAGGCAAGGGTGGAACACAGAGAGACTAGACACAAGAAACGCTTAGAAATGTTACAGTGTATTCCAAACAAGACTCAGCAAAGTGTGTGTGTGTGCGCTGTATATATAGTCTGTGTAATCAGTCCGTGAGCAGCTCCCAGCTGTGTGTGTGTAATCAAAGGAGAACTGGAACATGTCTGTGTGTGTGTGTGTGGTGACAGGAGATGTAGTTTATATAGTGGCAGAATTGTAGTATGAGTAAAAGTAAATGTTCTCCAGTGATCTATGAGGGTTAGATTGCTAGTGATCGTTACAGAGCCCCTCTCTAGGAGGGGATTCAAGATGCTACTAACACAGGCCAAGAAGGAGGTGAAGGTGGTGAAGAAGTTTGTCTGGAGCATGGAGCTCTGGATAACTTAGAACAAAGAGCTGTGGAGGGCCTGGAAAGTGGAGCTGTCTGGGGCTTAGTTTCAGAAGACAGTGATGGATCTGACAACCCATGTGGGTCAGGAAGCTCAGGTTCAGAGGCACTGGCTGTTCACATAACCCCAGTGGATCAGAAGGCTTAGGTTCAGGAGACACTGAAAAGTCACACGGCTCTGAAAAGTTTTTTTAAGTGTTCACATTTTTAAAAATAATGGTACAACACTGTCAGAAAAAAATGCACCAATAAGATACATTAACCATTACTGTACCTTTAAAGGTACACTATAGGCCCTATTTTGTACCCCATATGAATTATAAGATCTAAACTAGAGGTACAGAAAGTTACCTTTTAGGGTTCCACCACAGTGATGGGCATTTTTATCAAAAAATGTAGTATGCTTTTAACATTGGTCATATGTGTGTGAAACTCCACCAGTGTCAACTGTCATCTAAAGTCTTTTTTTTACTGGCTTTATTAGTTTTCTCAAATGGTTGTTTAACCAGTTGAACATCTAAATAAACACTTCTGTATGATGATTCAGAAAGAAGAGTTACAGAACTTCAGCCAAAGACACAAGTTAGGTAGACAAACAAACATCTTCATCACTCCTGGTTAGTAAGAGCCACTTAAAAGAGTGACAATTTTCAAAATTGTCAATTTTGAAATGTCAAGTTTCTACTCTGAGGTTAATTTCATTATTTAATTAATAAGTAACTGCTTAGGTTCGTATGTTAATTGTAAAAACTAATGCAGATGTTGCTCTTGTCCTGTAGCTGTGAATGGGTGAAGCACCATGGCGAATGTTAAACAGCTGCTCGACAACTCACTGAATGAACTGTTAGAAGCTGAACTAAAAAAGTTTCAGAGGTACTTAGTGAATGACCATAATGAGATTTCAAAAGCTGATTTGGAGAATGCAGACAGGTTGGATACAGTAGATAAGATGGTATCATGTTTTGGATCAGGAAGAGCTGTGAAGGTCACAGTGGACACCCTGAGGAAAATAAAGCAGAATGACTTGGCTGATCAGCTGGAGAGTACACAGAAGCAAGGTATTGTTTAATTCCTTGTCAACATTTTGAAATGTGATTATTTAATTCCATGTTAAAACCCTATCCTAGCAATGGTTTTAATTCAGCATTGCTATGGACAACAGTGATGGTGAATCATAATGCTAATGCATGTAAATGGGTGCCTGAATTTCACATGATCAACATTCATATGTTCGTCTTCGTTCATCTAAATTTGTTTATATGTGTAATTGTTATTTTTTTCTTAAAGGGAAGCACAGGGCATAATCATGTTTTACTTTATTGTTTTTTCCTCTCTCTTGTAAAGGTGCACCTTTAGAGAACTGTAAAACTCCTCCTCTTGATTACACAAACATCAGCCAGAAACTAAAAAAGAAATTTAAAGAGGAATTTGAGCAGATATTGCTTGGTAATTCACAGACGGGTCACCAGAAGAAGCTGGATGATATTTACACTGATCTATATGTGGTGGAGAACAAGACTGGAGGAAGAGAAAATGACCATGAAGTGATACAGATAGAGTCAAAACACAACCAACAGACAGCCAAGGATAAACCACTCAAGTGTAATGACATGTTTAAAGTTCAGCCTGACACAGGTCTACAAAACAGAAGAGTCCTGACACTGGGGATCGCAGGAGTGGGAAAGACTGTCTCTGTGAATAAATTCATTCATGACTGGGCTGACGGAAAAGACAATCAAGAAATAGTCTTCATATTTCCGCTGCCGTTCCGTAGACTGAATCTGATTAAAGAAGAAAAGTACAGTCTCATAGGTCTGATTAACAAGTACTTCTTTAGAAGTGGAGGACTGAGCTCTCTTCCTGAAGAACAAGGCAAGGTCATGTTCATCTTTGATGGACTGGATGAATATCGCTTTCAATTGAACTTCAAAGAGGATGATGGCTTTACAGATGTTGACAAGGAAATGACAGTGAGTAAGATAGTAACACATATCTTAAAGAGAGAGCTTGTGCCCTCTTCCCTCATCTGGATCACATCTAGGCCAGCAGCAGCCAGTCTGATACCCCAAAACTCCATTGATCAGGTGACTGAGGTGCGTGGATTCAGTGATGAGCAGAAGGAGCAGTACTTCATCAAAAACAGCAGTCCTGAGGTTGCTGGAAACATCATCAGCCACATCAAGAAATCCAGGAGTCTGTACATCATGTGCCACATCCCCGTCTTCTGCTGGATCTCTCTCACTGTTCTTCAGCCTTTGCTGGGTCAAGAGAGCAATGAAAAAACACCCACAACTCTCACAGGGATGTACATCAACTTCTTACTGTCTCAAAAGCAACAGATGAAAGAAAAATATAGTGATTCTGAACCTGAAGCCAATGCCTGGTCTTTTGATGACATTGTTCTGAAGCTGGGGAAACTGGCCTTTGAACAGCTGCAGAAAGGACAACTGATTTTCTACAAAACAGATCTGGAGAAGTGTGGACTAGATGTCAAGGAAGGGTCTGTGTTCTCTGGATTATGTACTCGAATGTTTCAGGAGGAAAACCCCATCTCAGGGGAACAGGTGTACAGTTTTGTTCATCTCAGCGTTCAGGAGTTCATTGCTGCTCTCTATGTGTTTTTCACTTACAAAGACAAGAAAGCAAATCCATTTCTTGAATCCAGGAAAAAGGAACTGACATGGAAACTCTCTACAAAGACCCTGTTTAAACTTCATAAGGATGCAGTCGAGAAGACTTTACAAAGCAAGAACGGACACCTGGACCTTTTCCTCCGGTTCCTGTTGGGTCTTTCACTAGAGTCTAATCAGAGTGACCAGAGTAACCTGAAGCAGCTCCTGCCAGGGCTGAAGCTCGAAACTGAGAACATCAAAGATACGACTGACTATATCAAAAAGAAAATAAAGAAGGAGAAATCAGCAGAGAGAACCATCAACCTCTTCCACTGTCTGAACGAATTGAAGGATGACTTTGTGGAGGAACTCCAGAAGAGTCTGAGCTCTGGAAATCTTACAGCACAGAATCTGTCCTCTGCTCAGTGGTCGGGTCTGGTGTTTGTGCTCCTGATGTCAGAAGAGATTCAAGAGAAGTTTGAACTGCAGAAATACAGAAGATCTGATGAAGCACTGATGAGACTGATGCCAGTGGTCAAGATCACCACAAGAGCACTGTGAGTTTTCTGGATACACTTATGCCCATTTCACACATCGATTTGCAACACATCTGCAACCCATGAGTCAAATGTGTGCAGTGCAGAAACAGCACAGACTATTTGTGTTTTCACATCAAATGTGTATTACTGATCTCCTGCTGTACACAATATCTGTTCTCCTTATGTTTACTCCATTTTTGGACATTCTTTTCAATACTTTGATTCTCTTTTTACGCAATACAATAATATAATCTCTGCTTTCTTTTAACACGCACGCACGCACGCACAAACACACAGACAGACAGACAGACAGATAGATATATAGATAGATAGATAGATGGTGTGCATTTCAAAACTGATAGCTCTAATATGTTAACATGAGTTTGGAAAACAGAAAGTTTTTAATAATAATAACTAAAAATTAATTATCACACAAAACTGTGAATTGTTAGCTAAATAATAATTGTATGTTTATTTTACAGCCTTGGATTCTCCCTTAAATTCAGTATTTACAGAGTCCATATAGTGATTTTACCTTTACTTAAACTATAAGACAACATTCAAGTGTTTTTGTCTCGGCTCTGGATTAATAGGTAAATGCAAAATAATTATTTCTGTTTTTCCCTCACAGGCTACAGTGCTGTAATCTCACTGTTCAGTCCTGTGAGAGTTTGTCTTCAGCTCTACAATCCTCAAACTGTGTGCTGAGAGAGCTGGACCTGAGTATCAATGACCTGCAGGATTCAGGAGTGAAGCTTCTCTCTGATGGACTGAAGAGTCCAAACTGTAAACTGGACACACTGAGGTCTGAGTTCAAACACCTGATTGACTGACTGATTGATTGATAGATTGACTGATTGATTATAATTATTATTTACATGAAGTGAATGACAAAAATACACTGTAAATTTGATTAGTTTTCTTATTTCTCAGATTGGCTATGTGTAATCTCACTGTTCAGTGCTGTGAGAGTTTGTCTTCAGCTCTACAATCCTCAAACGGTGTCCTGAGAGAGCTGGACCTGAGTAACAATGACCTTCAGGATTCAGGAGTGAAGCTTCTCTCTGATTCTCTCAGACTGAAGAGTCCAAACTGTAAACTGGAGACACTGAGGTAAATGATTCTCCACTCAAAAATAACTGCTAAACGATTTCACAATAGCCCACATTATTTCATATTAGGGGTTTTTGTGTTGTCAAGTTCTGATTGGAGGAGCAGCAGGCAATCTTAGGGTTTATTGACTTAGAATGCAGAACTGAATACAGTGCAGCAGAAAGCCCAATGGTGTCCAGAGACAGCCTCTGAGCTCCTGTAAACAGAAATGTTCAACATTTGCTCTGCGTTCTTCTTGCTCTTCTGCTTTGGAGCTGACACAGATGACTGGTGCTGTGTGTAGAGGTTCTTCAACTTGACACAGAGTCTAAAAATGCTGCGCTCAAGTGTGCAGTGCTTCAACAGACGTGAGGCATAAGAGTAATCAAAACCCCATCATAATGGTAATGAGCTAAATGAACTCTCCTCATGTTGTCTGGTATATTAAATGTCGCCGTGTAGGTCGTTAGTTTCACGAAGACAAAGTACAAATGAAAGAACACATGGAGCAAATCATGTCATCTAACAACTCCTGATCTCTCCAGTTCACACACTTTCCATCTCTGAATATGTTTCTCTCACTGACTGCTGTTTACATGATGCACACTTCCCCTTACTGACATGTCATGAGCCTCACTGATCAGCTTATGATTGGCTGTTTCTGTTGCCAAGTGTCCAACAGCAACAAAACACATTGCTCTGTCTCACACTGAACAAACTTACAGTAGCAGCATGATTAAGAGATGCAACCATTATACATTTTGTTTTGTAGGATTATACTCTGGGAAATAATCACAGTTTCATGGTTATCATGATTATTAAGCAATCATTAATTTCAGAGCACTACTAGTTTAGAAAATCACATGAAAACTACACATTTTACAGTGTTATTTACTGCTGCTCAATAAATAATGTGTTATTGTAGCCAAATAATTAATAATAATAATAATAATAATAATAATAATACAACAATAATACAAAATAGCATTAAAAACAAACACTAGTCCATTTCCCTCTTTGTGCTTAAAATAAGTGATTGCTTTTGTCATTTAAACACAAGTAATAATTTTACACTGAAAATAAATGACAGAACAATGAATACATGAATAAAAATAGGAATAAACAAAAACAGTATTTGTCTAATGCAGGGCTTGAAATTTACTTTTTTACTTGGTAGAAACAGTGCTCCCAACTTCAAAAATTTAAGAGCACCAGAATAAATGCAGGAGCGACAGAATAAATGCAGGAGCGCCAGAATAAATGCAGGAGCGCCAGAATAAACGCAGGAGCGACAGAATAAATGCAGGAGCGCCAGAATAAATGCAGGAGCGCCAGAATAAACGCAGGAGCGCCAGAATAAATGCAGGAGCACCAGAATAAATGCAGGAGCGCCAGAATAAATGTAGGAGCTCCACTCCTTTATACTTTATTATCAGATTTATTGCAGTTGAAAACATGATCAATCAGGACTAACTAAAATATGTATCTAACTAATTCATCATAATGACTTATTAATATTTAAATCCAAAATTAATGTTTAATAATTATAAAACATTAACGATGACGATAATACTTACAATAAATAACATTTCTCATCATTAGGCTTCCTTTAATGTGCTTGAATGTGAGTTATCTGCTATAAAAAGTCTGTTAACTGCTACTGTTACTTTATTAAAAATAAATTAGCATCAAACAATTGAAGCATTGCAGAAAGAAATATTTATTTTGCAAAATTGTTTTTATATGCATGTCAATTAATAGATAATATTTCTGCTGAAAAACGGCTCAAAACCGTACAGTTCTTCAACATGAGCCGCAGTTTCAGTGTTAACTTAATAAAGGCAAGCTTCTTTGGCGATGACGTGTCGAGTGTTAGATTTTACATTTAGCGGACATTTGCTCTGAACATCGAGATTCAGGCCATTGATCAGCTGGGACACTCTGAGTCTTTCAGCACTCTCTCTGAAAACTCTCTTGGCTGGCGGATCAACATTCACCTCATTATCGTTCTCATCGGCGCCATTGTTTGGAACTGTAGGTGGGTTTACAAACTTGTGGACTTTTCATTGCATCTTGCTCAAACTTCAGTCGTTTGTGTCACAGTGTAAAACTAAAGACACTGACTAACAAACACACATCACATTGCATTCATACATAAAATACATGCTTTTAAACATGGACCTTTGTGTTATTTGTATTGTGCATGTGTGTGTTTGTGTAATGTGTATATGTTGTGTTTTGTCAAGATTAGCATTGTGTTTATGTACAAATCTCACTTTCAAGAGTTCCCACTTAGATATGCTTTGCACTTATAGCAGGTTTGGCATGCTGTCCCGGGAGAGAACCCTGAGCTTGGAGATATTTGAGCCCAGGGCTCCCGCCCGGTCTAGAAGCATATCAGGAGAACCGAGATCAGGTAGGTCTCGATCGCTCCCCCTTTAGAAGGGGAGAAAAAGGAGGAGATGGGGTGAAAGGGGGGATTCTTCCAAAATGAAGATAGCGCAATGAGGAGAAAGTGATCCATTTATACTAAGCTAGGATCATTCTAATTGGATTATTACTGATTACGGATGAGTGGCCAGCGGTGCACAATCATATCACGTGCTCCTCTCGAAATTAGTTTATGAAACTTCACTTGATGTCAAACAATAGCCCATATCATCTTCCCATTCACACTGAAATAACCACAGACACATTTTCTTTTAAACATCATTTATTAACCAAACATAGAGAGTTGACATATACTTACCAGTTTCTATTTCTCAGCACCAAACCTGTTTAACTTTCAAACAAAGTCATTTATACAGATTTTTCCCGCCTTCACTTTGGAGCAGCCATTTTCCATGACATCATCAGGGTCACATCCCCCTGGTCAGTAAATAAAAATCACAGTTTTGTTGTTTAAATTTGTATTGGTTATTTGTTGTTCTGTATTTTGAGTTTTGTATGCATATTCATTTATTTGCATTAATTTATACTTTTGTTGAATGTCTTTTTATGTATTTTTTGTCTACATGTCAACCTACTACCAGTAAAATGGTTAAACCCATGGGCAGAGCCAATACTATAAACTGGCCCCAAACAGTCACTCGAAGTGGGTTGTTTTAGGAGTAGGTTGTGTTGTGTCAGAGTATTGCTAACAGATTTTGTTCAGGTCATTTCCTTGATTTAGCTGAACAAGCCTGTATATACATTGTAAATATTGTAGAGTTTATTTTATTTATTTTTGTTATTTTGTCACTTTCACCTTTTTGCTGGATTTTTGTCTTCACCTCGTTTAAAATAAATCACTTCACTTTCACCAGCGGCTTCTGTGACACTTTTTGCCTCCATCTGCCCAGTCAATCGTAAAAGTTTGCATTTTCTGCAGTCACAAAAGCTCTCTCCATTTGAAAATAACGAACTTGCTTTATATACCCACAGTCATAGTTAATCCAATGAGTGTGGTTATAAGTGTAAACCGCGACACAGTGGGTATAACTTTTAGTTGCAGCAGTTTTGATCTGTGTAGAAAAACGGTGTTGAGAAGTCTTTACGATTAATAAACTGTGATGAATTAAAGCATGTTTAATAGTGTAACCGGTTAATCATTGCATCCCTAACCACAATGCAGTGTTAACATTACAAATATGATGCTAACACTACTCCATATCAGCGCTTCATAACCCTGGGTAAAGTGCAGCGCTAACACTGCTTTCAGATTACAGGTGTAAATGTGTCTTTACCTGCTTTAATAGAAGTGTGAACAGGTGTTACCAGATGTGAAGCCCCTTTAGTGGACTGGCAGTAGAAGACACTAAACATCTGCAGGGCTGTGATTTATTCATATCCATACAAATGTGTGTGTGTTGAAGCAGATTGAAGATCATTCATTCATTTTCCTTCAGCTCAGTCTCTTATTGATCAGGGCTCGTGTCTGACTGACAGGGGAATGTGACTGTGGGTCAGGTGATGAACACATTAAGAGAGCGGGTTTGAGTTTGTCTGAGCTCATTTTGTTTTAGTCCACAACAGAATCACAATATAAATGATGAAATCAGCTCATTTCCTGTTGTGTTTTATACAAGACTTTAAGATGATCTTCTGAGCTCAAGTGTGTCATCTTCCTCACACAGACTTTACAGCTTGATGTGGTGTATTATGAACAATGTCTTTGCTCTGTACACTTCTACTGATGATGTTGAGTCGTTGTTGAGTGTGTGAGTGTGTTTGCTGATGTGAGGGCTCGATCAATAAGGAGAGCTGATCAGGATGTGTGTGTTCATCACTGCTGTTGACATGAGCAGAAATAGCAGTCAGCATCTTCACAACACAAAGAGATGTGTGATTGTCCAACTGTGTGATGTGGACTATTGCTGTGTTTGTAGATTGTCTGGCTGTATGGTGACAGAGGAAGGCTGTGGTTTTCTGTCTTCAGCTCTGACTTCAAACCCCTCACACCTGAGAGAGCTGGATCTGAGCTACAATCATCCAGGAGATTCAGGAGTCAAGCTGCTCTCTGAACAGCTGGAGGATCCAAACTACACACTGGACAAACTCAAGTATGTGGAGCAGCACTGGCCTTGTGCTTTTACACTGAATGGCTTTAAAAAGACACTAGAAAGCTCTTTTCTGATCAGCTTCAGTTTTCTGTGAGGGTTATGGGGTGAGGACAGAGATACAGCTTATAGAGTATTACAGTCATGTCTATGAAGAGCAAATCATTGACTGTGAAATGAAGTGCAACACCCTTATGCAGCGCATGTCAACTGCCACTTGTGAGAGAGAGCTCAAAGCTGGTATCGATATAACCAAAGCAAGATCATAAATATTCCATAACAATACTTATAGAAATAGTTATACATTTACATATTGTTTATTGAGATTGTGTGATCTGTATAGGCTGTCTGATCTTTAGAGAAGCTGTAAACTGACACGCGTGCGGTGATGTTTAGCTCTGACGAGGCGCTTTTATTTAGCCTGTAGTCTTTAGATTTTTTACGTAATGTCCCATTACTTAACATTTCTTTCATTTTTTTTATATATAGTTTATATATAAAATGAGTGCTAGCTTGTTTAGTTATTTCAAATTTGGTTGGACTAAGCTATTAATATATAAAACATTTGGCTAATTGATACATTGAGACATTGAAGTTAGGTAGGACAACAAGAGACAACCAAATATATTCCCCCTATGTTGGGAAATGTAACCAAAAAGTATCTTTGCGTGTGCGCAACAAGCGCGTAATATAACGTAATAAAAGATTTATGGTTGTTACTTGTTTGGTTCCAACTTCCACAGTTATTTCAGCCTGTAGCATTGTTGTGTTTTTTCCGTTATGTTGATAAAAGTTCTGTGTTTAATAACAGTGATTATTTTTTAGAAGTTTCCTTGTCTTCCATTCAAACAATTGACCCCGAATTGGCAATTCCCGCAAAACGGAAAGTGAAAGTATTATACGCACACATTTATAAGCTATTTAAAAGCAGAAAAAAAGAGGAAACCCCCACCCCACGGTGATACCGGTATTACCAGTGTTGTCACATGTCAATTAACCGGTGGGGAAATTTCCTCATCGTCACAACCCTTGCTAATCTATCAGGAACTTGGGTGCTGGCGAGCAGCTTTAAAGGGCACATTTTTTTATATTTATTATAAGTTTTTTTGTGTCCCCAGAATGTTTCTGTAAAGTTTCAGCTCAAAACACCCATCAGAGTATTTATTATAGCTGTTTAAAGTGTCTGTATTATAGCTGGGAAAAGGTTGTTGCTGTTTTTTTGCACTGGGCCTTTAGGGCGAGTCATCCCCGCCCACCGATCCCACGTACCTGTTAGCAACATGCCCTCGGCTACCTCAGGAAGCAGATCTCACGTAACGTTTGTGAGAAATACTACAGTAAGAACTTTACCAATTAGTATTTGATGCATTTTTTATGTAGTTGCGACAATGAGTTCACGCACACACAGCGCATACACCCAGACACACACACATATAGCACAGACACGTAGCAAGACACACACGCACATACATAGCGTAGACACGCAGGCAGACACACACACACTTATAGCACAGACAAGTAGTGCAGACACACGCACATACATAACGTAGACATGCAGGTAGACACACAGAGACAGTGAGAGAGACACGAGGCTGTGCTGAAGAAGTGAATCTAAAGTGAATGGCTGTACTTCATTACACACATGCACACGTTTTAAAACTTGTTAAACTTGTAAAACTCACTCTTGATCACTTCTGATGATGAGTGATGATACTATAGTTTGATAAAAAAAACACAGACAGTGGAATGTGTTTTAACAGAAATATTTTGTAAACTAAATTTATTAAAGTAAAATGTTAAAAACTGTAGATTACTGTCAACCACAGCTGCTGGTATTTTTTCGTAAAATCAAAAAGGGAAAAAAAAACAGCAAAACGGTTTGTGTCACCATTGTGGAGGATAATAGCGTCTCTGTTCAAGACCAGGATGAACTGAGAGTGTTTGATGTTATGCTGCATCTTCTTTTGTTTAAAGGTAACTGTGTAGTTACTAATGCAATCAAAATCTGTTTGCTAGTTGCAATCACACATGAACACATTATTGCATCTAAAGACTTTACATTTTTCTGGACTAAGCTATGATTTTGTAAACTAAACATTGTATTAGTTCATGAGATATGGTTATTTTACGTACATTTATACAGTTCTATAAAACTTCCATATTTTTCACAGAAAGATTCCGGTAACCACAGCTGCTGGTATTTTTTCGGAAATGTAACAGATATTTTACACAATAAGAGTTTGCTAATTAACACTCTCTTGGTGTTGATAATGTTAACACTTTCAAAAGTGTTATTTTTAACACTTTTACAGTGGTTCCCATATAAACTCTGAAGGAGTGTTCATTTTAACTCCAAGGTAGTTAAATCTACAATCTAAAATTTGCAGTGTAGCAAACTGAACAGACCATTTATTCCCGGGTGCTTTGCGCTCGTCCTGTCTTGTCGATATAATTTTACGCATTTCTATGGAGACATGTTAATGCGCGCAGCTGTCAATCAATATTGGTGGGCGGGGGGACCGCACTCCTAAGTAAAGTTGCGGTCGATCTGAAAACCGCACCAATTGTTCCACCGTTTTTATGTTGTTAAATTTGAAAAAAAAAAAAGGACTGGGTGTATTTATTTCACCTCAATATGACAGTATATATACTATACTTACACACATGTCCAAACAGCTTGAAAAGTAGATTTTTCACCATAGGTGCCCTTTAATAATCTGAACATAGTTTAGAGATGGACTGCAACATGTGCTCAAAGCCTGCATGTGCTGAAGAACGATGGCAAAGCTAAGTGTGATCACTGTAATAAATGAATGTTGCAGCAGGGTGTCTCCATCAACATGAGCAGTATCTGCGCTCGCTTCACCAACAGCAGAGGAAAAGAACGCACTGTTACATTCATTGAGCATCCCGGCTCAACCAACAAGTGTTGTGCAGGGCTCAAAATTAACCTTTTTGGTTGGTAGCACCAGTGCTCCTAACTTTAAAAATTTAGGCGCATCAGCCAAAATTTTGTCGCACCCACCAGTTATGAGCACTGTTACTACAAGTTATATATAAACATATTTATTGCGTTTGAAATCAACACTAATCAAACTAACAAGCAAAAAAAAAAAAAATACATACATATATATATATATATATATATATATATGTGTATATATATATATATATATATATATATATATATATATATATATATATAGCGTGAGGAAATATGTCTCAACGAAATCCCGTTATCACAAGAAAATACATTTTATAACATAAGTGACCAAAGCATACACGGAGCGCTCACTGGCCCTGCACATACTGCTTGACATGAATGAATCTGTTTACGATAAAACTGTGCTGTTCTCACAAGTGCTGTCTGATGTTGCACTGATGCTTTTGACATGTACTGTACCTTATTATATGCATACATCATGTTAATAGCAATAGGCTACCGGTCTTTTTATGAGTAGCGATGTTAGTTTACTCAGTGTAAGCCCGTTTGCGTGGTGTTAAATTTGACATATAGCTGCCCCTTGCACGGCGGATGCATCTGGGGATTATATGAAGGATTAAACTGAAGCTCTCATGCTAGATGTAGCAAACAGTTACCTGAAAATTCCATCCCACTGACTTTTCATAGATGCATTCTGCGTGAATGACTCCCGAATTCGCGCATGTGGTGAACATTTTGCAGTAAAAACTGGTCACACACAACAATTTTAAGCACTTGTAGAAATGCTCCCAAATATATTTTGAGGTTGCATAGATAAAATTTTGGGTGCATATGCGACCAAAATGGTTGCAATTTCGAGCCCTGTTGTGTGTTTGAGCTGAAGAGTTTGGAACATGTAGCTGAACAGCTCAGTGCTAGCTTTAGCTTATTAGCTGAGGGGGAAACTAAACAGCTCATTCTCTCCATCTGTGTGTGTTTACAGTCTGGATTATGGAGGACACACAAGGATTACAGCAGGACCGCGCAAATGTAGGACTTCACACATACACATACGCATGCACACACACGTACATACATACACACACACACATGCATATGCACAGGCATGCACACAGACACACATACACGCATATGCACACACACACATGCACGCATCCACACACACAAACGCTCTCTCACCCACACACACAAACATACACACACTCTCTCACACACAAACTCTCTCACACACGCAGGCATGCACGCTCGCACACACCCACACAAACACCCCCACACTAGAGATGCGCAGTTGGCGGTTACAGCCGCGGACTCCGCGGATAAACCGCGGATCGGGCGGATGACGTTCCGAAAAAATAATATTTTAATTAAATTCGGGCGGGTGGCGGGCGGTTGTACTGTTTTTGTAGGCATAGCTGGCGCACCAACGAAAAAGCCTAGGACTGACTTCACAGAATGTTACTGTGGATGGATGGCGGACGGATGATGAATTTTGTCATGCGGTTGCGGATGAAATAATAGCCCATCCGCGCATCTCTACCCCACACACACACACACACACTCTCACACACTTGCACACACATACACACTCTCTCTCTCACACACACAAACACACACAGCAGTGGTTATAAATATGTGTGTTCTTGTGTTCAGATGTCTGTTTCCTCACTCTGGATCCAAACACAGCACACACTCGTCTCATTATGTCTGAGGAGAACAGAGAGGTGAAGTGTGTGGAAGAGGATCAGCCGTATCCTGATCATCCAGACAGATTTGATCATGATCCTCAGGTGTTGTGCAGAGAAAGTGTGTGTGGACGCTGTTACTGGGAGATTGACTGGAGTGGAGATGTTGATGTGTCTATATCAGTGTCATATAAGAGCATCAGGAGGAAGGGAGCAGGTGATGAGTGTGAGTTTGGACGTAATGCTCAGTCCTGGAGTTTGCTCTGCTTTTCCTCCAGTTTCATATTCAGACACAATAACACACACACTGTTCTCCCAGTGAAGGCGCTCAGCAGTAGAATAGGAGTGTTTGTGAATCACAGTGCAGGAACTCTGATCTTCTACAACATCTATAGAGACACAATGAGCCTCATCCACTCAGTCCAGACCACATTCACTGAGCCGCTCTGGCCTGGGTTTAGAGTTTATTATCCTGGATCATCAGTGAAACTGAACTGAAGACTGATGAGAGATCTCAGAATCCTTTGCAGGAGCAGTCCGCAGCTGTGTGTGTGTGTGCTTGTGCGCGCATGTGTTCACTACTGTGTGTATGTGTGCTGAAGGATTCAGATTTCTGCTTTCCAATCCATCTCATCATGGACAAACGTTTATCCTTTTCTCATAATCTTGTTTCTCATAATTTTTTTTTAATTAAATATAATTATTTGATTATTTGAATGAGTATTTAACTGTGAATTGATTTTAATTAATGAATAAGTTAACACATTGCTTAATATAAGAATGTTCAGTGCATTTGCCTGTCTCTTTATAACTATTTTCAGAAGCCACCAAACTAGGTCAGAGGTCACGGAGACCTTGAGTGGAACTGATGGCTGAGGACTGGAATCAACTGTTTCTATTGTTATTTCTAGTCGTTATTCTAAAATGTCTAAAGTGATATTGCTGTTTTTACGGTTAAATCTTTTAAAGTCATTCTACTATTATTTAAGATAGACTTTGTGTAGTAAGGAATTATAACTGCCTGAATGTAGATTCTACCACTTTTTAACCAGTTTTGATAAAGACGGCTGAGAGTACAGTCAGCCTTGGATAATAAACAGATTGTACTTTAAGTGTGTGTGTTCTATTTAATTGTTGATCCGTTTCACAGGTCTGAAGCCAGCTCTAATCAGTCTAAAGGATGTCTGACGTTTATGCTTAAGATATTGTTCGGAATTTACGCACAAACCCCACGCGGAAATGTTCCTAGTCTATCTGTGTTTTAACCAATCAGGTTAGGACACCTGTATGTGTGACGCAGTTAATGACGTTATGTGAGAGTATAATTGTTATTGATTGATGATTGTAAGCAGAGCGGCCTAGGAACTCACTGTGAGTGTTGAAGCTGGCTTCTGCGAATGAAACTGCAAACTATCTTCAGTAAACTTGATTCATTTATTTAAATCTCTGACTCCGGCTCTTCTTCATCTACCAGACTGGTCATTCTTTGGGTTAAACTGTAAACTATCCCTTCAGTTTTGGTGGAGGATGAGGGCATTTTATTTACTGGTAACACCATTGATCAATCAACAAAAAGAAAGGTAGGAAGATTTAAAAATTATAGACTAGGGATTATCTGTGAAGTAGTGGGTAGTAACAGAACGCTGTTGGTTTCTCATACAGACGTGAATGCAAATGTTGGTTTCTCATTCAGACGTGAATGAAAGGCACCGGTAAATTCACAGAATTTTGTGGTTGATTTCAAGTTGGTGCGTTTTACGGTACACCTATAACGATACTGATACATATAACAGTAGTTGAGAGGTGTACCTCCTCCTCCACCCAGAGTTAAAGTACTCAGTTGATGGGTGTGTAAGAGGCTTTTAGGACATTCTCGGGGATAAAACTCGGACTGGTTTTTATTTAGTAGTGGACTAAATTAACCAGAGATTGTAATTAGTTCCACCACTGCTATCTTGCTGTTTCACAGAAAAAAGGGCCCGAATCTTAAGAATAGAGTAGGTCAGATTATAAGTGAAAGAAATAGTTAAATAAATAAATTCTTAAATAACATCTTAATTGATATCCACTAGATAGTAGTGGCCAAAAAAGTCAAACAAGATATCTAGAAATATCAGGGCAAGGTTGATTGATCAATGATGCACCAGGAGCAATCCCGAGAAAAAAAATATGACCCTAACTGGATTGGACCGGTCTGGACAGTTTGAACATCTTGGGATGGTTTGCAGATTCATCAAGCAGAAGCCAAGCACTGTTGGTGAGATTGCCCTCTCAATTTCTTGTTGAACTCTGATATAAAAAGAAATAGATGAGAGCAGAATGCAGTAAATGGCTCAGCTAAGCTCTCGGGTTTAAAATGATTTTAGAACTGATTTTAAGAAAAAAAGTATTCCTTTGGCATTTAGTTGTCATTGAAAAGCTAAAATCCAAATATTGAGGGGTTAGTAGCAAAAACTAAGCACAGAAACTGACAGTAACATTATGTTTTGTCTTAGAAGATGAGATTCTGTGTGACTGCACTGTAATCTTGGTTTAGCCCTCACCATGACTTTTGACTGAGTTTTGGCTGTAAAAGTAACAGAGACATGTCTAAATAAAAATATGCCATGTAAGTCTGTGCAAACAAGCAGCTTCATGGTTGGATTTATATATATTTTAATAATATATATGTAACATAAATGGGGGTTTCAATAATTCTTTGATGGATGCAGTTAACCCCTGAAAGATCTAAAACTATTGTTGACTGTAACAGCATTACTTTGAAAATGCATGTCAACTATGTTTTATGTTTTAGGACGGGCTTGAGTAAAAAGATATTACAATAAAATCATGTTATTGAGGTTAATGTTATGTTTAAATTGAGTAAACATGCATTAACAGTTCTAGATTGCTCAAAACTCTTTCTCTCTCATTAGATGTCAGCTAAGAGCTGCCATCTGCCTGTTCCATAACAACTGATAAGCACAGTGCTCAGTTGGAAATCACGAACACAGATGCAAAGGAAATGTTAGAATGAATACAGAAATTCTACATTTCAATTTGTATACACTAATAGAGGTATTAGTAATTAAACATCAAATTTAACAAATAAGAGATTGCAAAATGCTTTTGTTTGTTTTCCCAGTGATGGGTTGGAGCTAGAAGGGCATCCGCTGTCAGGGATCTGATCAAGGCAAACAGAAGACACAAATGTTGGTCCTTCACAGTTTATTCAAATATAAGCAAAATACAAACTCAGATGGGAAAAAGGTTCTTCAACAAAAACAGCTCCGAAGAGGAAAATAAGATGTTCAATAGCTTCACTATGGAGAATTCTCAAAAACATCCAGAGGGAAAAAACTTAAACGTAAACTCTCGGTAGAGGAAAAAAGTCTTAGAAAACTAAAGTCAGAAAAAAGGGAAAAAAATGTAACAAAAATGTCCGAAAAATCCAACAAAAAAAACGGAACAAAAACCTCTTCGTAGAGAGGACAGGCTTCTCCCAGAGGGTGTAATAATAGGTACCGCCGGCAGGGGGGCGATACTGCTGGGTCGCGTTTCCTGGGCCGCGACACCCGCGAGGAAGAGTGAGCGCTGCGGGGCTGGAGGAGGCCGGAAAATGGATCGCTGAAGCGGAGAGAAGAGACAGGCGAGCAGCAGGAATGAAACTAAATGGGAACGGGCCTGGTAGCAGAAAAAGGCAAAATCAAAGATGTAGACCGGGATTCAGATACAACAGGAAAAAGGCTGACTGGACAGGACCGGGAGATCGAGGGAAACACGAGAAGGGCAAACAACAATCTGACACAGGACAGCGCTAAGGGAAGGAATAAATAGAGGGAGAAATCAAGAAGAACAGTTGAGTGACATTAACTTAATAACGTAATAGCTTAAACAGGAGGATGGGCGTGAAATTAGAGAGTAAACAGAAGGCATGTGGCGGAGGATCAAAACAAAACATGCTAGGGAAAGGCACATAGATAATACAAACAAAACAACAACACCCAGTGGCCCAGATGATCAAACCAAGGACATGACAGTACCCCCCTCCCTACGGGCGCCACTGACCGCTGCAGGAGGGGGCTCACCTCATCGCCAACGGAAGTCCGCGATCAGCCCCTTGTCCAGAATATCCCTGGCCGGAATCCAACTCCTCTCCTCCGGGCCATAGCCCTCCCAGTCCACTAGGTATTGAAATCCACGACCCCTACGTCTGACATCCAGTAATCTCCTAACAGTATAGACTGGAGAGCCATCCACTAGACGGGGGTGGGGGGGGGGGGTGGGGGGAAGGGGTCGGAATAGAGGGAACAAGAGGGGAGGAATACACAGGCTTAACCCTAGAGACATGAAACACTGGGTGTACCCGACCAAGCGTAGGAGGAAGCTTGAGCCGAACCGCCACAGGACTCAACACCTTTGTGATCCGGTATGGACCAATGAACCTGGGAGCCAACTTGCGGGAAGCAACCCTGAGAGGCAGGTCCTTAGTGGAGAGCCATACCCTTTGACCACATACATAGTGAGGAGCCAGAGTCCGATGACGATCAGCCGCTGCTTTGGTCCGTCTACTAGCCCGGGCCAAGGCCTCCCTAGCTCTTCTCCAGGTGCGCCGACATCGTTGGACAAAGGCCAAGGCAGACGGGACCGCAGCATCGGGTTCCTGTGAGGGGAACAGAGGTGGTTGATAGCCAACAGAACATTGGAATGGTGACATACCTGTAGTAGAAACTGGTAGAGTATTATGGGCATACTCTACCCAGGACAGTTGTTGGCACCAGGAGCTAGGGTTATGGGATGCCAGGCAGCGGAGAGCACGTTCCAAATCCTGGTTTGCCCGCTCAGACTGCCCATTGGTCTGAGGATGGAATCCCGACGACAGACTCGTAGAGGCCCCGATCTGTCGGCAAAATTCCCTCCAGAACCGGGAGACAAACTGGGGACCCCTATCGGAAACCACATTAACCGGAAGACCATGAATCCGGAATACGTGGTCTACCACTACTTGAGCTGTCTCCTTGGCTGAGGGGAGCTTGGGGAGGGGAATGAAATGGGCCGCTTTGGAGAATCGGTCCACCACCGTAAGGATCACGGTGTTACCCCTCGATTCCGGCAAACCAGTGACAAAGTCAAGGGCTAAATGTGACCAAGGGCGGGAAGGAATGGGTAGGGGGTGAAGCTGACCAGTGGGAGGCGAATTGGAACTCTTGTTCTGGGCGCAAACTGAGCAGGCTACCACGAACTGCCTGACATCCCTGGCCATGGATGGCCACCAAAATCGCTGACGGATGGCAGCCAGTGATCTCCGAACTCCTGGGTGACAGACCATTCTGGATGAGTGACCCCACTGGACAACCTGAGAGCGCAGAGCAGTGGGAACAAATAACTTGCCCGCTGGGACCCCTCTCGGTACTCTGCACTCTCGCAAGGCCTCTTGTATCTGTCTCTCAATATCCCAGGAGAGAGAGGCCACCACTACCCCCTTGGACAAGATGGTGTCATTTGAAACCTCCCTCTCTGGGATCTCGAACAAGCGGGAGAGAGAGTCAGGTTTGATGTTCTTAGACCCAGGCCTGTACGAGAGCGTAAAGTTGAACCGGCTGAAGAAGAGGGACCAGCGAGCCTGTCTTGCACTAAGACTTTTGGCTGAACTTAGATATTGCAAGTTCTTGTGGTCTGTCCAGACCAAAAAAGGTTGAACTGCACCCTCTAACCAGTGGCGCCACTCACCCAAAGCCAATCTGACTGCCAGCAACTCCCGATTACCAATGTCATAGTTTCGCTCTGTGGGGGTCAGGCGGTGGGAGAAGAAAGCACAAGGATGCACTTTCCCATCCCGGGGAGATCGTTGTGACAGGACTGCGCCTACTCCGACCTCAGAAGCGTCCACCTCAACTATGAACTGTCGTTTAGGATCTGGAACAGATAAGACAGGAGCAGAGATAAAACGGGACTTTAATTTATCAAAGGCCTCCTGAGCCTTATCGCCCCACCTAAACAGTACCTTGGGAGAGGTGAGCGCAGTTAAAGGAGCAGCAATCAGACCAAAGTTCCGGATGAATCGCCGATAAAAGTTGGCAAATCCCAGGAACCGCTGCAATGCTTTACGAAAGTCAGGAGTTGGCCACTCGGCAACAGCCCTTACCTTAGAGGGGTCAGCTTTGATCTCACCCGCCGAAATCACAAACCCCAGGAACGACACAGACTCGGCATGGAAGACGCACTTCTCCGCCTTAACAAACAGCTGGTTCTCTAGTAGTCGTTGCAGCACCTGGCGAACATGCTGAGTGTGTACCTGTAGAGATGGAGAGAATATTAAGATATCATCAAGGTACACAAAGACAAACTGGTTTACCATGTCTCTCAGCACGTCGTTGACCAGGGCCTGAAAGACAGCCGGGGCATTGGTCAGACCAAAGGGAAGGACCCGATATTCAGTGTCCCGTGGGTGTGTTGAAGGCTGTCTTTCACTCATCCCCCTCCCGTATGCGAATGAGGTGGTAGGCATTACGGAGGTCAAGCTTGGTGAAGACCTTAGCTCCCTGCAGGAGTTCAAAGGCTGAAGACATAAGCGGCAAGGGGTACCTGTTCTTAACAGTGATGTCATTCAGCCCTTGATAATCAATACAGGGTCGAAGGGAGCCATCCCTCTTCTTAACGAAGAAGAACCCAGCACCAGCAGGAGATGAGGAAGGGCGGATGAGGCCAGCCTTAAGGGATTCGTTAATGTACTTGTCCATAGCCTCTCTTTCTGGACTGGAAAGGGAATATAAGCGACCCTTTGGCGGAGAAGTGCCTGGGAGGAGCTCTATGGCACAATCGTAGGGTCGATGTGGAGGCAGAGAGGTGGCCCGGGACTTACTGAACACCAAGGACAAATCACGGTACTCCGCCGGAACCCCGGTCAGATCATCCGGCTCCACCTGCAACACAGAAGAGACAGAACCAGGAAACGGGGCAGGACCAAGACAAGACTCAAGACAGGAATGACTCCAAGACAAGACAGAGTTTCCGGACCAATCCACGTGAGGACCATGCTGCACCAACCAGGGGTGACCCAAAAGAATGGGAGCACTGGGAGAATCTAAAAGGTACAACGTGGTGACCTCACGGTGATTGCCGGAAACTATAAGACTTACACTGGGGGAAGTATGGGAGACTGTGGCAATCAGGGTACCATCTAGGCACCGAGCAGGAATGGGTTTAGGGAGAGGAATGGCAGGAATACCCCACTGAGCAGCCATAGAGCGGTCCAAAAAATTGCCCTCCGCCCCAGAATCAATGAGGGCTGAACAACAGTTAGAGGAGTCCCCATACTGGACTGACACAGGAAGTAGGGTACGGGAAGAGGGGGAATAGAAGAGTGGGATAGTGCTCACCAGGATCCCCGGTTTCACTAGTGAGCCTTGGCTTTTGCTGGACAGGATGCTGCAAAATGTCCAGGCTTGCCACAGTAGAGGCATAGGCCCCGAGCCAGTCGTTGCTGTTTCTCCTGGGGTGTGAGGCGGAGGCGCCCCACCTGCATGGGTTCGGGGTCAGACAAAGTAGCAGAGGCAGTGAGTGAACTATGATCATCCATCGTGGCTGAGGAATGGACCATCCTTCGGCGGTGTCGTCGGCGAAGACGGACCTCGACGCGAAGTGCCAGGTTGATGAGGTCATCGAAGTCATGGGGCAAGTCATGGGTCGCCAGTTCATCCTGGATCTCCTCTTCTAGGCCAGCACGAAACTCCCTCCCTGAAGCTCCCTCATTCCAGTCGCACGAGGCAACCAGGGTCTTGAACTGGATTGCGTATTCAGTAACAGAGCGACTCCCCTGGCGAAGTCGTGCTAGCTGGTCTGCAGCCTCCTGTCCCCTGGCTGACCTGTCAAAAAGCCTCATCATCTCCTGTCTGAGTTCGTCAAAAGAGGCACAACATGGAGATCTGGATTCCCAAACAGAGGTACCCCAATCACGGGCTCTGCCTGTGAGAAGAGTCAAAACAAAGGCCACTCTTGTCTCTTCTGCTGCATACGTGCGTGGTTGAAGTGCAAACACAACCGAACATTGGGACAGGAAGGCCCGGCATGAGTTGGGATCGCCGTCATAGGTGGGTGGGTTGTTACAGCGGGGTTCGGGCTCATGACGGGGAAAACGGCCTTCTTGTGCTGCTTCTAGCTGAAGGTCCTGTATGCGAGCAGTGAGGTCAGCCACCTGATTAGACAGAAACTCTACCTCTCTTGTAGTGTTGTAGTCTTGTAGTGTAATAATAGGTACCGCCGGCAGGGGGCGATACCGCTGGGTCGCGTTTCCTGGGCCGCGACACCCGCGAGGAAGAGTGAGCGCTGCGGGGCTGGAGGAGGCCGGAAAATGGATCGCTGAAGCGGAGAGAAGAGACAGGCGAGCAGCAGGAATGAAACTAAACAGGAACGGGCCTGGTAGCAAAAAAAGGCAAAATCAAAGATGTAGACCGGGATTCAGATACAACAGGAAAAAGGCTGACTGGACAGGACCGGGAGATCGAGGGAAACACGAGAAGGGCAAACAACAATCTGACACAGGACAGTGCTAAGGGAAGGAATAAATAGAGGGAGAAATCAAGAAGAACAGGTGAGTGACATTAACTTAATAACGTAATAGCTTAAACAGGAGGATGGGCGTGGAATTAGAGAGTAAACAGAAGGCATGTGGCGGAAGATCAAAACAAAACATGCTAGGGAAAGGCACATAGATAATACAAACAAAACAACAACACCCAGTGGCCCAGATGATCAAACCGAGGACATGACATCCGCTGCAAAAAAACATGCTGGATAGGTTGGCAGTTCATTCCCCTGTGGCGACCCCTGATTAATAAAGAGACTAAGCAAAAAGAAAATGAATGAATGAAAATGCTTTTGTTAAAGCATCTTGAAAAAAACTAATATACCCCCTGAGCTATAGAGATAATTAATTTGAACAGTTGTTATTACTGTTTGGAAATTTCTTGTCTTCAGTGGTTTATTACTGTTGGTAACTTTTGTCTTATCTTTAGTCTCCACCATCACATACAGGGCCTGGTGGCTGTACTGAGGTAGCAGACCCTGACACTGAATGGATCAGGGTGATATCTAAACTCCCTGAATAATCTCAGCTTGATATTCAGTTGATTTAAGTGTTTAATTAACCTGTCTCAATGTTTGAATTCTAGTAGGTAGTCTCAATGGCTTTCATGGTTCTTGACTGCACTTTCCCAAGTAGAAAATTCTGAATTAAGGAGGAAGCCTGCACAGGAGCTTGCAGTGTGAGTGGCAGTTGACCAGATGGCATGAGGAAGGGGTGCCCTAAGATGGGTCAGACTTTCTTTTGTCCAAACAGAGAGTGACCCAAAGGCATGGGACCCCCCACCATGGCTGGGGCATCTACCCAGAAAGAAGGGTGTTTAATGTGGAAGATGGTGCTGGACTGGGGTGATGCTCTATCGGCCTAAAGCGTCCTTAGAGGGGAACTGTTTGAAGTTACAGTAATCTGCCTCAGTTGCCCCGTCCAGACCTGATCACGAGAATCCTGCCTTTATTGAGGACATGTCAGTCCTTGTGACAAGCATCAACAGACTATGCCAGGGTATGATACCCTGAAGGAGATGATTGGTAAAAAGATAATGGCAATGGGCTTTCAAGAACCATTGGAGACAGGAAAGTTTCCTAAAATTTTACCAATATCAATGTGGTTGGCTGCTTTAACAGCACTGGATATTTTATATGTCTGAATTTTAAGAATGCTGAATTCCTGAATGTGAAGCTGAGATGATTTTTAACTGATGTGTCTGATTTTTCATAGTATTTTACTGATGCAGGTCCTTATTCATGGCAAAGGACATTTTCGAGATGGTGCTGGCTAAAGATAAAGACTGGCTGTGAGATGGTTTGGATAACACAGCTGAATGGAATTAAGCAGTTAAGGTAAAATAATTACAAGAAATTCTCTTAGGCTTTAAATAGTTCCAACTGAGTTTTAAGAGATCAAAGATCAAAGATTCTGAATTGTAATCATTTTAATGTTATAGTCTAAGACTATTGAAAATTTATGTGCATGAAACATAGAGACAGAGACTGTTTGAGTGAAGCCATGTTTCTGAGTGAAGCCATGTTTTGTTTCTGTTATCGACTTGCTTAGCAACGATATTAAGAAAACAAAATGCACCAGCTGATTGTCTCAGAAAAGACATTGATTATGAACGGAAACTTTGAAACTTGATAAAAGATCTTGTAAATCTAGTTGAAACTGGACAGAGAATTTTATGAATAAATTTGTGCGTGTTCAACACCTAAAGCAAACTTAGTTATGAGCTGTCACAATATTCATATCTATGGTACAATAATGCTTATTGTCCTGAGGGAATGATTTGTCCCTGTTGTATGAATATTGTCACTAACCTCTGGAATGAGTGTTATATTATTACAGATTGTATAAGCGAAATGCCAGACATTGCAGAAGTCAATAATGCTGAGTTAATCTGATGAAAAGATGATGCAGAACATGAGATGAGCTTTAAACGGATGGGTTATCCGGCTCTGTTTGCAATCGTTAATAATGACTTCTTTTCCTGATTCAGATTACTCTCTGGAATAATAATAATTTTAAAACAAGTTTTAGTAGCTTATAGCTGTGAAATTGAAGACTGCCATCTATATCAGGTTACAAACCCATGTCTAAATTGACTGAGAAGTTCAAAGGTTAATTACAGTTAATTCTTTGCTATCTGAATATTAATGTTAAATATTTTAGACTTGATGGCATTTAAACAGTGACATTGGCTAAGTCACTAACCACAATAGTCCAGAAAGCATCCTCACTCTAGCATAGGAAAAATACACAGATAATTGAGTTGAAGTCATTTGTGTTAAAGGCAAATGCTGCAGTAAATCACTCTGTCTATGTGTGTGTGTCCTCAATGGTAGAGGAACATAATTGTTTGGATGTTGTGTAGAACAGAGAGATAAAAAGGGTTTGCATCTGATGGTTGAATTCAGTAAAAAGTATTTATACTGCTGCAGCGAAAATTAACATTTTAGGAAACAAAAATGCAGCTTGAACTTTAACAGCATTTTTAAGCAGTCAAGTCAACTCAAGTTAATATTATTATTGTGAATACTGACAAGTTTTACAGGAACTTAGACTGTCTTTAAATGAAAATTTAGTAGTCCATATCCAAGCAAGAGTCTTGATTATATGTGGTACAAGAGTTGTTAACTCAGTCTGTTCTTGTTCAATTGGTAATGCTTTCAAACAGGTTTCACTGTCAAATGACATGTATGAAAGATTTTCAAATAACCAAAAGTTTGAGCAAATAGCTAACCTGTGAGCATTTCTAATTGACCAGACAGTAAGAATCGAATGAATTTTATACAAGGTGTCTGCTTCTGATTATGTTGAATGGTTTAGTCAGAGTAAAGTAAATGGTACAAATGACAAGTTGAGAAGATAATTAAAAGGTTTAGTCTTATTTCTGTTAAAAGATGCTTGAGTTTGAATTACTCAGGTTTGATCTTTGTTGAATTTGACTAAGATTTTGTTAAACCCCTAAAACGTGGGAACAAAATAAATGGATTCACAATCCCTCTTATTGCATGTTAATGACTTGGATAATTAGTATGTAAAAACCATTAGATCTTTCTTGGTCTTTAGGTAACAGGTAATATCTATATCTAGTCTCTTTGAGGTGACTGAAGGTCTGGCTCAATGTCAGGAGTGCAATAACAGTGTTTATTCATTTAGCCCGGCTTCCAGAGAGTGGAATGGATATTAGTTTGTTAACAGTGAAGGTGAATTTTTCTAATTATAGCCAGGACAAGGGTGCTTGTACACTTCCTATCAATGATACAGAGGAATGTGTAGCATCACTACAATCACATCATCATTTGAATGAAAAGATATTTTAAGTGGACTTGACTGACATGGAGTTCAGCAAGGTGATGATTAAACATGGTAATGGTGCTGAATTGGACTATTGTGGTATTGGCATGTTTAATGTGTGTTAATGTAAAAATGCTTCATTATTCTAATTTGAAGTTACAGAACATGCTGATGAATGTTTTAAAACTGGTGAAGATAAAGATGTTTTGCAGGTCATGAAATTGAATCCTGTGTGGCTTAGGTCAAGTGGATGACCTTTTGTGTCTGATCAGAGAATCTCTGAGCACTAGAATTAGCCTGTGTGTTTGGATTTAGAGTTGGAGCAAGTTGTAGATGCATCAGAGGAAGTATCGATGGAAATTATGAGTTGTTTACTTCTGGAGGACTTTTAGGGCTTGCGCATTTGTGTTCACATTCTGGACTTTGGTCCGCTGTTGTTTTTTGTATGTTTTCACTTCTGCTTGCAGGACCCTTAATCCCACCGATGATGAGAAACGTGAACTCCTTTTGTGGGTGGAGAGTGGAAGAGCCCTTAGCTTGGGGACTGGAATTTTTAGGTTCCAGCTTTTCCATGAAGGGGCGAAGAAACTCTGCGAACTTATTAAGCGAGCATGAGTCATTACTTTCACTCTCCTTAGTGACCTCACTGGTTGACCGAAAGCGGAGTTTGGACTCCATTCGGGTCAAAAGGGGGGACTGAAGGATTCTGATTTCTGCTTTCCAGTCCATCTCATCATGGACCAACGTTTATCCTTTTCATCATCCTGTTTCTTAGTATTTAACTGTGAATTGATTTTAATTAATGAATAAGTTAACACATTGCTTAATATAAGAATGTTCAGTGCATTTGCCTGTCTCTTTATACCTATTTTCAGGAGCCAGCAAACTAGGTCAGAGGTCATGGAAATCTTGAGTGGAACTGAGGACTGGAAACAACTGTTTCTATTGTTATTTCTAAGAGTTAATATTGTCTAAAAAGTCTAAAGTGATTTTGCTATAGATTTATGGTTAAATCTTTTAAAGTGATTCTACTTTTTATTCAAGATAGACTTTGTGTAGTAAGAATATAACTGCCTGAATGTAGATTATACCAGTTTTTAACCAGTTTTGATAAAGACGGCAGACGGTACACTCAGCCTTGGATAAGAAACAGATTATACTTTAAGTGTGTGTGTTCTATTTGATTGTTGATCCGTTTCACAGGTCTGGAGTCAGCTCTAATCAGTCTAAAGGATGTCTGACGTTTATGTTTAGATATTGATCAGAATTGTACGCACGAACCTCACGTGGAAATGTTCTTAGTTTATCTGTGTTTTAACCAATCAGGTTAGAACACCTATATGTATGACGCAGTTAATGACGTTATGTGAGAGTATAATTGTTATTGATTGGTGATTGTAAGCAGAGCGGCCTAGGAACTCTTTGAGAGTGTTGAAGCTGGCTTCTGCGAATGAAACTGCAAACTATCTTCAGTAAACTTAATTTATTTTATTAAAATCTCTGACTCCGGCTCTTCTTCATCTACCAGACTGGTCATTCTTTGGGTTAAACTGTAAACTATCCCTACAATATATATATATATATATATATATATATATACATATACATACACATACATCATAAATATATGGAATAATCGATACAAAGATTGATTAATAATAATAAGATTCTGAGTTCGTTTTGGCCGGAATGTGCATAACATACCATAACAACATTTTTTCTTTTTTTTTTTGCAAAACGCTATATATCCACCTTATGCTATATTCTAAGAAAAGCTAGAGAATCAATGTTTTCTTTTGATAAGTAAGATTAAGTTATGTAAGTTAAGTTACATAATCGACTTGTAGCTTGTTACAGAAAGAGTGGAGTGCGGCTCCATGTGTGTGTGTGACCGTAGCTTAAACTGCGGTCACACTAGAGTTTGTAGGTGCGAAATTCTGTCGTGCGGCGCTTCGAAAAGGGGCGGGATTAAACTAGATGATTAGACATTTAAAAAGCGAGCGATTGCTTAATGTTTTAAATTTCTGTCTACAGAGGTCATGTTTTGATCCTCGATGAGTCTCACGCAGTAAAGTGAATGCTTTCGCAGGTCAGAGTTCACAAAGCTGAGGAATTCGCATGCATATGAATAGAAATCTATGGGAGGAAAAGCCCAGTGTGACCGCAGTTTAAGGCTTCATTACATCAAGAATACATTGAATAAATGCTCATCAGGTGTACTCAGGTGTTTATAATCCACTGATAACACTGAGAAGTAACTTCTCTGATGAGCACGGTATAGGGGAATTTGCAATTTACCACAGCACATCATGGATCCTAATTTCCTAGCTGAGATGAGCATTGGTGCACATTGCTGTCAACTTAAGGCAAGAGATGCAATTTCTTAAAAATTTTACTGGCCTGGCATGTCAGAAGACATTGAGAAATTGGTAAGCTCATGCACTTTATGAATACTTCAGTTCACTGAATTTATAAAATCAAAAAATTGCATCACTTTTAACTTAACTCATATTATCATTGCTTGAGGTGTCACAGTGCACTGTTTGCCAAAAAAGCCGGAGACATGTAAAACACAAACCACATTATATTCCAATCAAGGTACTACATCCATGTTTCTAACATTGTTTAATTGTCAGGGTTTTTGTGCTTTCTTTGTCTCCCTCTTGTGTCTGTTTATTTGTGTGCAGTTACACCTGTTACCAATTCCCTTGTTTCTCTGTCCCCATTGCTCTCACCTGCTTTCCCTGATTATTTGGCTATTTAGTTTCCCCTTCTCCCACGCTCTGTGCTAGATAATTCTTTGCTGTCAGTAAGCTTTCTGAGCTACTTGTCCTACCTGTAACCAAGTTTGTTGAGTCTTGTGAACTTCGTCTCGTCGTGTTCTGTCTCTACCCGTTTGTTTGTTTCACTGTGCTTTGGCTCACCTCTACTTTGTCTGTGCTTGAGTGAAGCCAATCCATCCAATCTCCTGCCTGAGGTCTGTTCTTTTATAACTGTTTTGATGAGAAACCTTTGTGTTCGACCTGCCAGCATCGTCCAGGAGTAGGCCCTGTACTTTGACTGCCTGTGTTATATCTGTTACAAATGAGTGACTCTTTCTCATAAACCCTAGAAGAGGAGTTTTGTATTCCTTTGGTTGAAATAAACTTTGTTGAATTTCTCCCTTGCTCCATTAGAACACTGACATTAATTAAACTTTTGACAACAGTACAAATGTAAGATTTGTATTAAAGCGATATTTCACCCATAACTGAACATTCTGCCATCTTTTATACACCCTTCACTTGCTTAAAACACATTTGCATTACTTTATTCTGTTAAAGGAAGATATTTAGAAAAAACAAGTGACCAAAAACAAATGATGAGGTAATTGTAATTTTGGGTGAACTATCAATGTAATATTTTGCATACATCTAACAAAATGTCTTATTACAGTCCAAATGTTAAAATTCAATGCTAACCTGCTTGACAGACTAAGGTTCCATTAGAGCTTGTTTGAGTGGATTTGGTAGGGAAGTTGGTGAAAACGGACCATCAAAATCAGTATATTTTAGTTATCATAGACTATTGCAGAAAATGGGCACAGGCATATCCGCTCAAAACCAAATGTGCAGCAGTAGTAGCACTTTAATTTCTGTATAAGTTTGAAGTCCCCAAACGGTTCTTAACAGATCAAGGAAGGGAGTTTGTCAACACTGTAAGCATTTGTATCCTTTTTTACAAAAACTCCTTAAATGCAGATGCAATTGTTGAAGTAAAAGTCTAAATTATTAGTCCTCTGGTATTTTTTTTTTTAATGTTTTTTGTTCCACAAGGAATTTTTTACAGTATTTCATTTAAGTAGTCTACAAAACAAATTACTGTTATACAATGACTTGCCTAGTTAACTTAATTAACCTTGTTATGTCTTTGAATTGTACATTTTAATATGAATACTAGTATCTTGAGAAATTTGTAAAATATTATGTGCTGTAATCATGGCAAATATAAAAGTTATTATCTGTTATTTAAAATCAGTTATTATAACAATTTAATAATGACAATGTTTCTGTTAAAATTATGAAAATATATTTCGGGGGAGGGGGGGTGAGGGGGTCTAATAATTCAGGAGGGGTAATAATTCTGATTCCATTTATTTTACATTAAATGCACAGACACTTTGTGCAGTCGACAAAAAATTACTATTCTAATAAACTGTTTATATGCAAATTTAGATCAACACTGAAGTCTGCCAGATACATGGAATTAAGAGGAGTCTCTGTGCTCCATACCACCCTCAGACTAACGGGCTGGTGGAGAGGCTCAGTAGTAGAATTCATTGGTATCCAATGCATTCAACAAAAAACAGCTTACCACAAGGTTTTCTTCTCATGTTTGGGAGAAAAGCAAGATACCCTTCGTAAGTCCCAGAAAGCTATCAGGTGAAAAATCTTTATTTATTTGTTTATAATTTTATAAAAAGTGCCAGGTATATATATTTTCAAAGCTGTATATAGTAAATCCAAATGAAGATAATATATTTAGTAATAATAATAATAATTTCTTACATATAGCGCTTTTCTGGGCACTCAAAGCGCTTTACACAGATCTCCTTATCCACCACCAGTGTGCAGCATCCACCTGGATGACGCGACGGCAGCCATTTTGCGCCAGACCGCACACCACACACCAGCTGATTGGTGGAGAGGAGACAGAGTGATAAAGCCCATTGAATATGGGATGGTTAGGAGGCCATGATGGACAGAGGGCAGGGGGCAGATTTGGCCAGGATGCTGGGGTTAAACCCCTACTCTTTTCGAAGGCAGGGGGCAGATTTGGCCAGGATGCTGGGGTTAAACCCCTACTCTTTTCGAAGAACATCCTTGGATTTTTAACGACCACAGAGAGTGGGGACCTCGGTTTAACGTCTCATCCGAAAGACGGATTTCTCAGTAACATGTTGCCAAAGGTTGATTCTTCATTTGAAGTAGAGTGCTGTGAGGAAGAGGTGGCTGTTGACATCAGATGCCATGAGAACATTCTCCATCTAGTGGAGAAAAACACTAAAAGAACTAGATGGCGACTTTCAAAAAGGCAACGACAAAGCCTTGAGGTGGGGGACATAGTATGGAGGTGAAATGTTCGCAGTGAACAACGAAAGGGAGGAAAACTTGACCCTGAATATTTTGGTCCCTTTATGGTGACCAAAATAGATAACAAATATGCGGTCCATTTCAACTCTATAGGACAGTTCACGCAAAGGGTCAACATTGATCATTTGAAACTCCACCATGAGGAGAGGCCAAGAATACCTAAAAAATCAGGAAACATCAGTTCACCTCTCAGCCACCTTAGCCCTCATTTTCAATTCAACCTCAAATCACTTTAGTCTGTCCACCTCAGGATGTCTGTTCTCCAGATGAGGACATTTGGCCTTCTCCTCCTCCATCTCCACCTCCACCTCTTTCTCCTCCAGCAGGACAATCCTCTGTTCAATCTGGTCACAAAAAAATTTATGTAACTTGAAAACGTAACTTGGACCTTTTTTAGCTTAAAATGGTGTAGCACCCGTTTACACCTATAATAATTAAGAGCTATTGGTTGTGCTAATTTTATGTGTTATTTCCTAAGTGCAAAGATGTTATTTGGACCAGTTAGGTTCGACTATGGAGCCTGTAAATAGTATGAATAAATGTTTGAGAAAAGAAAATATTCCACGTGGTTTTTCTTTAAATCAGCTGGTAGTTTACTATATAAATTGGCCAAAAAAAAAGAGAAAAAATAAACTAAAGTTTAACAGTAAAAATAAAACAGTATACTTGTATCAGAAAAATACAATTGACAATATTGTACAGCACATACAATCCTAAAGGTGCACCTTCTAAACACACTTATGTCTCTTTAAGCATGTAATTTTCCCATTCATGAAATTTTGTATCTCACAGAAAAGAGTTACACTGTGAATTAGTTGGCTTTCTTAAAACCACTAAAGCTCAAAGAATCAATAATCATTACAGTCCAACAGACTTTGTTCTTTTTTTTTCTTTGTACAAAAAAAACCCAAGTTGTCAAAATCCAAAAAAAATCTTTCTTAAGTCTCTTTAACTTCAAATCAGTCTATTCCCTTTTGTTTATAAAAAGAAAAGAATAGTTCAACTCAAATCCGTGTAACGCGGATGGCAGAAAGAAAAAATATGAAAAATATAGGTCCGTGAGACAGTCCAGGAATTTCTCAGTATTTCCAACCGAGAATGATGAAGAAATAAAAAAAATAAGTAAGCTTAGATCCCACCTCATAAAGCACAAAAACCGTAGTATAGCGATGGGAGATCAATTCAGTCAATCAAGTGTCCAGATCCGTGGGAGGCTCGCCATCAACTGATTTCCAGAACATTCAGTTCCACCAATCAAAAACCTGACCTGTATTTTAGGCCAAAGATAACAGGAAATGTCCATATTTAGTTTGTATATTTTAAATAAAAATACAATTAGGACACTGCGTTTTACTGAAAGTACCTTTTCATTAAAGCAATTAACTTAATCAGGCTTAAACATAACCTTCTCATAAAACAATTAACAGACTAACAAGCTAAACTCAAATATAATGTTTACACAGAATAAAGACCAGGACAAAAATCACTATAAAGTATAAACACATTAATTTAAACTCAGGGTTTTACTTAAAGCATATATGTTAAAGGGATTTTATCACACAAATGCGTAGGCACTTGTTTACTGATCGTTATCAGATTAGCGTTCGACAAACTTCAACAAAAACAAGGCAAAAACATGCTAAAAGTGTTAAACACTCACCAAATCCCTTTCATAAGATGATTATTGGTGTATTTCGGCACAAATAGCGATGTTTAGATGCACTAATCTGCGTCAGATCTGCTCTGTCACCACTCACAAAATGGAGGATTCAACTCTGCCTCGTCAGAGAAGCACTTTCTCCGAAAAACTGATTTAAAGGGCCAGTACCCCTTTTTCACATACATAATACAAATGAACCAAAAATGACTCAGATAAATGAAAAATCATAAAAAACATTCTATCCACTAAAAAGAAAATATCCTTTTCTTATTTATATAAGATTTGAAGAAAAATAACATTTATTTAATTACATCAGTATACTATGTAATGTGTGTTTTGCTCATCTTTATTTATTTATATATTTTTAATACTCGTTCTGTGTGACTTAATTCACCTGTGCTACAATGGCAAATACATCAAATAATTGATTTCCTTCATTACTATTCCTTTATCACGCAGCAATTCAAGATGCATGAGGAGGAAAAAATGCACATGTTCTGCTTTCTCGCATTGACAATTATAAACTCTTTTACTGGGACATAGTTGGGACAGCTCCCAATAAAGAAGTTGAGAGGGAGGTAAAGAGATTTGTTTGCATGACATGTATGTACACGTTTCAGTAATGCTTTCCTGCTTATTTAACATTTCTATATTTCTAACATTTAGGTGATCAATGCATACATGGCCCTTGTTGTGAAAAAACACAATTTTGCACAAGTAAAAAAGCACTTCATATTGACACATGGAATTAATAGGATAGAGGAGGGAAAGGGCTCAAGATTCAAGGTAAGCATATAAGAACGTTTTTTTCCCATCTACTGAAGTTACCTCAAGCCAAACTCAAAGTTTATGTTGTGAATTTTATTTTATGTACTTACACTTGTGTCAGGCTTTGTGTGATCATCATTTTATGTCTAGTTTTGAAAGCTTATAAATTATGTTTGCCTTTTTAGTGTGATCCAACAAAATACGCTTTCATGTTGGAAGCTATGGGGCCATGAGCCTGGGCACTGGATACTGGGAGTAAGATCAAATATTTTGATCTATTTACTAAGCTTTGAAGAGAAATACTGTACCATATTTTTAGTAGCAGTGAAGGTAAATCCAAGTTTACAATTCTACAGGTAATCTTTCCTTCTGAGAGAAGAAGCCTTGTATTGGATCGCCTCGGAAAGGATTCTGGCAAAATCAAACAGTGTTTGGAGTCAACTAGGTAACCAATGAATTCATAAATTTAGAAACGGTCTCATTAAAAAAGGGATTTTTTGAGGGGATATGTATATATATATATATATCCCAGACAGCACACATACGTTGGGCCGACGTCGTGCCGACTTTCAAAATTCCATCGGCGCGATGTCGCTCAGGGAGCGTTTGCTAATTGGCAAAATGTCGCCGCGACGTCGGCAAATGATCGGAAACGCTGTCCGGCCGATGTTAGGACGACGCAACCGGAAATGCCGGCCGCTCCGCGGAGGCGCTGTTCTCAGGCGTTTTGCTCCATACTTATGGACCACTAGCTGCAGCAGCTGCTTATTTATAATAAACACGACACACCACTCTCAATAACAGTTGAAGATTTATTAATATTTTTCACAAACATACAAATAGATTAACATACTTTTATCACACATAACCATGTTTTACTACGTTTAAAACAAAACCAACAAGTTGTACTATAACCATGGCTAAAATACTGTGCAATAAAGATTTTAAATACAAAGTCCATTGCAGCATTTACATTAAGACCATAGGAATATTTACAAGTACTTCAAAACATGTACACTAAGGGTGACTATAGTTTACTATGGTAAAAACACAAATCACTTGTGTAAGCACATGTTATAATGCTTATAATTTCTTAAATAGTGTTAAAGAAAATGCATGTTTCCAAGACTATAATCTTAAAATACAAGATAATACCAGTCATGTGTTCAGTATCCAAAAGACTTTCTTCAGGGAGTTACAATAAAAAAAAGAGTACACAAACACAAAATAAATACCAAGCAAACATTATTTACAGTAGTAAATAAAATCATACAAATTAAAATAATTGTCTGATAAAATTTTATTAAAGTCTGTAGTCAATTTTTTTTACATTTTTTTAATAAATGGCATTCAACAATTTGCAATCTCCTCTGAACTAATAACACACCAATAATATAAAATAATACTTTCTCAGAGATAACCAGTTTTTTTAAGCAAACTCTAATGCACGACACAAAACAGATTTTGTCATTCTATATATATATATATATATATATATATATATATATATATATAAAATCCCTTAATTTCTGTTTAACAGAAATATTTTTTAACACATTTCTAATCACAATAGTTTTAATAACTCATTTCTAATAACTGAGTAAATATTATTTGACTAGATATTTTCAAGACACTTCTATACAGCTTAAAGTGACATTTAAAGGCTTAATTAGGTTAATTAGCTTAACTAGACAGGTTAGGGTAATTAGGCAAGTTATTGTATATCGATGGTTTGTTCTGTAGACAGTCGAAAAAAATTGCTTAAAGGGGCTAATAATATTGACCTTAAAATGTTTTTTAAAAAATTCATAACTGTTTTTATTCTAGCCGAAATAAAAGAAATAAGACTTTCTCCAGAAGAAAACATAACATTTTCTTGCTCTGACCTATATTTATATAAATAAAACTGGTTGTAAATTGTGTACAATGTTCCAAGAAAACAGACAAAATTAAAAGAAATAACCTGTCATTTACTTTTGTTTTATCTTGTGGAATGTTGCTTACACATAAAAGGGGATATATAGGTGGAATAAAAAGTGTGTCGCCATCCTCGAAATTGTTCTTGTATGTTGTCTTCATCTTTAGTCTTCACAAGTGAGGCTGGCCCAAACCGGGACTGCAGTAGCCAAATCTAATCCTTGTAGTGGGAACCCTTAAATAAAGCAAGAAACCAAAAGGAGAAAGATTAGCATTTGAGCAGTTCATATTACCACAAATATATATTATTTGTTTCATGACATATAACTGGAGTATGTGTTATGCAAGTGCCTAGCTAAAACGTGTAATTTAATTTAAACTTAAAGAGTGTGTCTGAGCACTAATTTTCAGAAAAGCCATTTGAAAGTTAAATTCCTTGTGAAATCATAATGAATGTTTTTTTTTTGGTTTTTAGTATCATTGTGTTAGTATAAATGTGTCTCTAAATATATGTCAAATCTTCAGATACCACATTACATGCAAATTAAACTAAGTTTCGTCAACTAAAATGTCACACTGTACACCACATTTAATATATCATAGCTAGGGCCAGGAGGAATCTGCAGATGTTTTTTGCTATTTCTGCTTAAAATTTTGGTGGAAGTCTGCGGATTTCTGCGGAATTATTTTGGGAGTATCATAACTAAAACCTTAATATATGAAATAAAAAATAATATATTTTAAAGTTTTATTTAATGTTTAAAATGCAAATCCAATTAGATTCACTTTATTTGGTAAATAAAGCAAGTTTTTCATGTAACATATCTAGTAAGACAGAAAATATTACTGTACAAACTGCATTGTACATAAATCAGATGAACATTTTCACATTAGTCAATAATATTACTGAAATTAATTAAAAAACTGAATAAATATAGATTTACACACATTTACTCAAGTAAATAAACAGAATTAATGATAGGCTAAACATTTGCGGAGTTCTGCGAAAAATCCGGGTGAGCCTAATCATAGCTTTATTTCTGCTACAAAAAGGTTTTTCAGCAAACAACTTCTACTATATGTAGGCTATAGAGGAGGATATATAAAGAAATGATATATTCAAGTCTCTAATTAAATGCACCTTATGCAGCTAATCAAGTCTTTTAGGCTTATTTGAAAACTTAAATGACGTGTTGGACCACAGTTGGACAACGCTCAGTGAGAATACTTTTTTGCACAAATTCTTTTTGTTTTAAAGAAACATGTCTGATTGCTAGCAATCATCAAAGAGCAAGCTTTTTTTTTTCAAATAAATACTATGCTCTTAAAAATAAACTTTTCATACATCAAGAATACTAAAAATATGTTTATTTAAAATGTTTTATATTTAAAAAAAAACAGCTTGAGGAGATAATCAGTACATTGGAATACTATTTTTTCAGAAGGATCATGTGACACTATTAATTATATACATTGTATTAAATTCACAGTATTACTGCTTGACTGTATTAATTAAATAAAGTTGACACTATCAGAAGAGAATTTACTAGGGATGTAACGGTATTGTAAATACCGTCATACCGCAATATTAAATTTTTCGATATTACCGAAGTCGCATGACTCGGTAAAACTGTAGGTCTCCTGAGAAAATTTGCTCAGGCGAATGAAGCGAACGGGACGTAGCTGAAACTACATTTCCCATCAGCCCAGGCGTGGCCATAATCCTTTGCGGTCTGTTGTCGCTACAGATCCAGTAATGCGGAAATGGAGTGTGCTGCTAGTAGCGGAGATGAAAAAAAGATGGAAATGATCGAACCTAAAGCGGGTGTTGTCGCCGCGCGTTCTGATCAGCTGTGTTGTGGCGCGCGTATTGTAAAGCGCCGAGGGGGGGTTGAGCGCGCATATTCAAGAGAGGTGTTGTCGCGCGCCTACTGAAGGGCTGGATTGGACGGAGGTTGTGTCGCGTCGCGGGGGCACTTTTGATCATTTTGGAAGGGCATTTTCTATCCAAGACTAAAAAGGGCATGTGCACTGCACAGGTTGAGCCCTATGTGTGCACGTGCCTGCAAGTTGGGGAATACGACTAATGATCAGTCATGGGGACTGCAGAAACACAGCACACTGTTCAGATTGATGCAGACATGAGACCTCTATCTCACTCATGGTTTGTCTTCTCAAGTGGGGAAAAGACAATGCACAACGTTCCCCACTGCTGTCAACCTGGGCCAAGTCATATCTCTCTTGTCCCAGAAACCTCAGTCCCAAATGAGAGGGTTTTTTCTGTTGCAGGGGACATTGTAAATACCCAGAGATACCAGCTTTTACCAGATTATATTTATATGATAATTTTCCTTTAAACCCATCTCTATCTAAGTGAGTGAGTGATTAAATGTTGAATGTGATGAGTTTTCAACAATACTAAATTGAAACTTTATTTTTTTTACATGGTTTAATATTTTTTTGTTATTAAAATTGAAGTTAGTGTTTCAAAGCTTACAGATAGATGGCTAATTTGTATGTCATTGACACTTTTGGCACTTTTTTGGAGTATTTTCATAAGTTTTGTTTTTTCCTGTAAATGATTCAATAAATACCGTACCGTGACATTCATACCGAGGTATTACCGTACCGTGAAATTCTGATACCGTTACATCCCTGGAATTTACCATACCAACCTAAAAGCTATGAAACAGTAGTGTATGTTTAAGATGTTACTTACTAGTCCTGTTGTACTTTGGAGAGGTTGTCTGACAGGAGGATCCCTTCAACTCAGCAGAATTCTCAGCAGACCATCAGCGTACACCAATCTAAGAATAAAATAAGCAATTTGTTAAAAACCAAAAAAATATATATTTTATATTTCCAGGTTTATAGGAAAGAGGAAAGCTAAAGCAGATTTAAAATGTAGAAAAAAATAAAACCTATTGACAATTTAATGGCACAACATACCCCACACTAAGCACGCTCAAATGGTTAATTTTAACTGTTAAGGATTCATTCATTCATTTTCTTTTGGGCTTAGTCCCTTTATTAATCTGGGGTCGCCACAGCGGAATGAAAGGCCAACTTATCCAGCATATGTTTTACGCAGCGGATGCCCTTCCAGCTGCAACCAATACACACTCATTCACACACACTTATACACTATGGTCAATTTTAGCATACCCAATTCACCTATGTCTTTGGACTTGGGAAAACCGGAGCACCCGGAGGAAACCCACGCCAACACGGGGAGAGCATGCAAACTTCACACAGAAACGCCAACTGACCCAGCCGAAGCTTGAAGCAGCAACCTTCTTGCTGTGAGGCAAACGTGCTACCCTCTGCGCCACCGTGCGGCCCTGTTAAGGAATCAGATTAATATAAATGAGTTGACATGTTTATTTAGTGTCTAACACATTAAATATTGCATTTTTAAATATTGTTTCATTTTAAGATTTATTTCAGAATTAACTATAGAACCTGGATATATCGTCACATTTTCATACACAGCAGCATTTCCAAGAACATAGAAAAACAGAATATAGGACAACTGAAAAAAATAAATAAATAAAAAAATTCTGAGGGTATAATCTTGGATAAAAATATCACAGTTTCACAGTATTGTGATTACTGCTCTGAAATGTGTTTTTTTAATCTCTGTGTAAAAAACAGCTACTTTTCCCCCATTGAACACAATATGTTTTATTTTAAGAAACATTTAAAATATTTTGTAACAGTAAACATGCCAGGCTAAACAATAATTTAATAAAATAGTACTATCTTCATTAGACTCAAAAACACTGATTTCTTGTGAAGGCATAATAAGCTATTTGTTTTTCAGATGTTTGCTGAATCGTGAGCTGACCAGTAGCTTTTGATGTGGAGGGTCTTTTGCTGCTGTAGATAATGTTGGACTATTTTTTTAAGTCTTTGATAACGCACTAAAAACCATATACAATGCATCCAGAAAGTATTGATAGCGCTTACTTTTTCCACATTTTTAATGTTTCAGTCTTATTTCAAAATGGATTAAATTCATTAATTTCCTAATAATTCTACACACAATCCCCATAATGTGTGTTGACCCGATTTTAGTTAATCATTTACAAGTCAATATTGCCTATATGGATTGTGATTTAAAAAAAAATTAACATGTAAAATTGCAGTGTTAATTGCAATGCCATCAAACATTTTAGACGCACCAGTGCAAAAAGCTAGTCTAGAGCATTGGGAATGCTGGTGTAGTTCTAGTTAAATTCAGTTTAGTTAAAGCTGTATATGCAGCCGGTCTCAAGTATAGGATTTAGTATTTAACTAATCTTAACAACTAAACATTTACGAGTCTGTATTAGCCAGCTCATGTACTACAATGTAACATACTGTATATTGCCACCTTGATACTTAAGCTTTCTTTAAAATATTTTGTGTTCAACCGATTAATTAATTCTTTCATTTAATTTTTTCTGTGCAATAGTATCGCTTACACTGGTGTATTTGTATGGACCCCCCAAAATAGCGGAGGCCACTTTCTGGTCACCCAAGTATAAACTTCTAGCCTAGCCACTGTGAACTACCTGTCTGTCCTGCTCCAGAACTCTTTGTCGGCTGCTTGTATGTCTGGATACACCTGCACAAGTCTTTTAACACTGACAAATACAGCCTCTGCACATCCTCACAACCAGGAGAACAGAATGATCAGGAGAACCTAAAAAATATAACCAACTGAAATCAGTTGAAATGTATTTTGTCTTGTGATGATGACACAAAAATAAATTATTTTTCACAAAGGATGTGCTGTTACCTATGAAACGGCCTATAATAAATGATCTTTTGATCCTGTTTCCTTGATGTCATTCAGTCAGAGATGGTTTGGACATTTGATTGTATCTAAACTGTAATGAATTTAAGTTACAAAAACATTGATAGCAGGACCATTGATCTTGTAACTTATACAAATTGTTAAGTATTGAAGAAGTCTACAACCAAACTAGTCAAGTTAATAATACTAATCTCAACTCAACTATGATTAGTTGTCTTGTTTCTGCTGCCCAGACGGTCTCTCCACCTGCTGATAAAAAAAGGAAAAAGTATGGTATTTTTCCAACAACGAAACTGCAAACAACTTAACTATAAGGGGGTAAGCAGTGAGCATCTTTTATTATAAGCAATTTACTGAATACTTTGTCACTGGTATAACCTAAAAACCAAACGTCCCAAGTTTGGCTCATAGCTGTCATGTCCACACATCTGCCCAGTAGCTTGTGGTAATACTGAAGACACTGATCAGCTGGTCCAACTGAGTTTGGAGTTGAACTGCAATCAGGCATCCAATACTGCAAAGAAAGAGAAACTCACTTTGGGTTAACAAATAATGTAATCCCATCCACACATTTCAAGTAATTGTGCAGTTAATTCTCTTATTGAATTTTCTGAGAGCTTATGAATATATTTTGTCTTCCCAAAATAGCATGTACTGAAACACAACATTATATAAATATAATTTAATAAGAGCGTGACGTGGTGGCACAATAGTGCTGTTGCCTTACAGCAAGGATGCTGACTCGAGCCTCGGCTGGATCAGCTGGCATTTCTGTGTGGAGTTTGCAAATTCTCCCGGCGTTTGCGTGGGTTTTCTCTGGGTGCTCCGGTTTTGCCTACAAGTCCAAAGACATGGTGTACAGGTGAATTGGGTAGGCTAAATTGTCTGTAGTGTATAAGTGAGAATAAGCGTATATGGTTGTTTCCCAGTGATGGCTTGCAGCTGGAAGGGCATCCACTGCGTAAAACATATGCTGGATAAGTTGACAGTTCATTCCGCTGTGGTTACCCCAGATTAAAAAAGGGACTAAGCAGAAAAGAAAATGAATGAATAAATTTAATAAGAGTTAAACTGATTTGTTAACATGTCTGTCAGGAGCTGATCTACCTTTTAATTAATTTTTTGCTTAATTTTTTTAACAGGTAAATCAATAAATAAATAAATAAATAAATATATATATATATATATATATATATATATATATATATATATATATATATATATATATATATATATTTGTACAAAAAAATGGTTCCAGTAGTAATGCTCCTTAAAATTAAACTACATATTCACATTCCTCATCTGTCTACTGTTACATTATACTAATCACTGTTACATAGTGGCCGAGAGTGCAAAGAGAGTAATAAAACACAGACAAAGAAGACAGCTTTGTCACTTTTTCTATGCTATTTGTGAGATTGTGTATGTTGTCAAACTGATGAAAATGTTTTCTCAATTTACTTTAACATTTTTGTGTTTGTTTATGTTTTTATAACTTGCAGCCGTTGTTAAATTTAAAAGTATTTTAAACATGCATGGACATCTAAATGCATATAGGGCACATATCTCAAAACATTATGAAATATTTCCAGATAAATCAATTTTGAATTAAAATGTATATTAATCTCCAGACTTGCATCTCCCTGATCTTTTTAAAAGAACGGCACCTCGTTTGCTCATCACTGTTTGACAAGTGTCTGGCAGTCAGTCAAAATATACTTACATATAAAGATGTTCATCAGCAACACGGCACTTAGGTTAAACTTAGACCTCCTTTTCAGTTGATGTGGAAAACAAAAGCAAAAGAAAGAAAAAACAAAACGACTGAATACAAGTTGCATATCATGCCTGTACAAATCAAAAATTATTCATTTAGGGCTTAAATTGACTTAAGGATGAGTTAAGGTGTAAGGGATGGGTGAACAGTGTAAATATACATGTAATTCATAGCTATGATGTAAAGCTAAATTTTCAGCATCATTACTCAAGTCTTCAGTGTCACTTGATCTTTCAGAAATCTTTTTTTTTAAGATGTTGATTTAGTGCTTGAGGTTGAACTAATATAATGGTGATTATCAAATGGTGCTGATTTGCTGCTCAAGAAACATTTCGGATTGCTATCAATGCTAAAAACAGATGTGATGACAAATAATTTAGTGTAAACTTTTTTCTAAGATTTGATAAATCAATTAATCATAAAAAATTAAACAAAATGAAAATCACAAATATTACTTCATTAGCAGCAAATCTATATATTTACTAAGTTCTGAAGAATCATGTGATGTGAAATTTAATACCACTAACATGTTTCAATGTCAAAACTTTCTTAAAACAACTGCAATAAAGACAAGTAACAGATGCATAATATATAGACATGTAACATGTACATAATGATGTGCAATGGAAATTCATATGAATTAATCCTCTGCTTAAAGTTACCTGTCTTTTCTGTATCTCTGTGATCAGCTCCCTTCAGAAATTTAGGAATCTTGAGTTATATTTTCTGTAGCAGGAGGTTATTCTCTCACTCCTGAAACCACAGAACACTTTTTTACTTAACATTTGTTTAAGATACCATGAAATATCAAAACACGATTGAACTTTTGATTCACGGTCCTTTACAGTAACGTTACAATGCGTATTTTAGACTACATATGGAGTGCATTCAATAAAACATTGACAAAACCTCTCATCTACACATAAAGAATAAATAAAAGCCAAAACTTTAACAAACAAGTTTAACAAGAGCTAACATTAAGTAAGTTAACGTAATATTATCCCGACGCTAACGTGACCAGTGCTAATATGCTAACGGACTTTTACGAAGACTTACCACTCTTATATAACATAATATTCAACTGAATATTCATCAATTGCCAATAATAAATGTGTGAGGAACAGTTTTATGTAGTATTTGCTTTGTTTTAGGGACTAAACTTACCTGAAAACAGTCAAAACGGCAGCTTGAGAGAAGTCGTGTTGTGTCTTTTAGGTGGTGTCGTGTCGTGTTGTAGCTTCGTTTCCCATAGCAACATCCTCTCCGCTCCAGTGTTGGAAGCAAGACGCGCGCGCGCACATTAAAGTCTTGCAGTATTACATTTATAAACATGATCACTCCATAGACAATTTAAATAATAACCTTGTATTTTATATCTTGAATTTAAAATGTATTTAGCAGTTTTATATACGCTATTATCTTTAAGACGAGCTTTATAGCCTACTAAACTGTTACAAAACAAACACTTTATTTGTGCATTCACTGTCAAAAATAAATAACCAATAAATATAAATGCAAGTATATATAAAACAAAGATGTCACTCTGTAAAAAGGTGTTTATTTTAATTAAACAGCCGAAATGCAGAACATAGGCTACTTGATTTTTACACTGGGAAAAATGTATTAGAAAAAGCCACAATAAAAAAAAAAGCAAACAGCAGTTAACACCAGAAAAAAACAACGTTTTCATTATTAAAGCATAACAATAAAACTTTTTATATTTTAATGAATTGAAATCATGTATTGTAGGCATTTTGGTCAGTTTTACTGCATTAATGTAGGCTATTTAAAGCTGGACCGACCGACGCAGTTCACATGATGCATGTCGCGTTTGTCTAATTTATTATGCACGCAAAAACTTACTTGTAAACCAAATATGTTGCCGGATTCTTTCATGGGCATGAGAGATCAAGTGCTTATGAAGTGCTTCGTCGGCCTCTGGTCGTTAACCGATGCAGAGCCGACGTTTGTTGAGCTGGAACAATAGAACACACGACCGAACGATCATGCGTATGTTTGGCCGACCATATACCGATGTTAGAATTAAAGGGGCCGACGTGTTGACCTTCGGCCGACGTCGGCCCAACGTATGTGTGCTGTCTGGGACAACTATGTGGTGAAATTAAAAAGTCTTAAACTTTATTTATTTGTTTTATTTTGATGTCTCAAAGGCACTTAGTGATAATGACCTCTAAAGACGTTTTTTTAAAGTTGTTTTAAAATGTTTAGATTAAAGGTTTTGATCAACTTCAAATACTGAACATCTGTGTGATTGTGTGTGTGTGTGTGTGTGAGAGAGAGAGAGAGAGAGAGAGAGAGAGAGAGAGCGAGAGCAAGTGTCAAGTAGAAAACTAGGAAGAGAAATATTTGAACAAGTCATGACTGCAACAATAGGTGGCAAAAAACTAAAAACAAAAGACTTTTATTTTGGCGTGGCATGTGACGTCATTAGGCTGCGCCGCTCTTGCGCTTGATTCAGCTGGAGAAAGGTTTGTTTTTAAAACCTTTACATAAATATAAAGCGATTGAATAAAGTTTCAGGGTTTTCATCCGATGCTATATTATGGACCTGCTGTTGGCATTATTTTGACCCTTTTTACAACGAAGTACTATTTACTCAAAGTAATTAGGGCTATTGTTTGAATAAAGCAACAGAAATGTGAGTAATAAGTGTTTTAATTAAGGTTTAATTTATTAAAAAGCATAATGTCATTCCATTCTAAGGACAAATCACTATATATAAGAAATGGAGTACTAGTTTTAATCAGCTCATTGTGTCTTGCTCAGACTTACCTGATTTATTTTTGTTAATGACTCTCATATAAAACTGTTAAAGCAAGTAATGAAGAGAAGTTATTTTGATTCTGTTCATTGTTTTATTTATTTTAATCAGGACGTTTTTAATGTTTTTATTTTTTTAAACAGGATAAAGTGTCCAAACGCAGAGAAAAACTGCTGAAGTGACTGATCTCTACACTGTTATAAAGATGGCGTTTATTAAAGAGGAGAGTGAAGATGTGAAGATTGAAGAAACATTCACAGTCAAACAGGAAGATCCACAGGAACAAACAGGTTGGTTTTCATTCTTAAAGACCAACTTAGTCATTTGATCCTCCTTCAGATATATTTTAATAAGAAGAATACTAAATTAAATCCATCTTGCAGCCCTGAGTGTGCTGCCTAGTTCTCCTAAATGCACATAAGCACTCATTGAAAGACAGGAATGAGTTTCATCACTTGTTCTTATTTATGTCAGACTTGTTATGTATTATTCTCTCCTATTTTCACTACCTTCTTAAGGTTATTGCTTTTCTTGTTCTCTTTGTTTGTTAAGTGTCCTTGAGCACTGGCGCTATATAAAATAAATAAAAACAAAAAATTAAAAAGGTTTAATTGAGCTGACAATATTTGACCTACAGTATTCTCATAGAAGATATCTGCTATTACAGTGATGGTGTTGGCTTAGTACTTTCCATTTGCATACGTCACGTTGATCACAATTCCCTTTATTATCAACTTCTTTATGGGTTTAAACTTGTTTTTGTAGTTGTTACTAGTTCTCACAGATATTATCTTAGTTTGACCTACATTATTATAATAACTAATTACCAGGGCTATTGTGTTTAAACAGGGCTTCCGCTGGGTCTTAAAATGTCTTAAATTCCAAAATCAAAAATTTAGGCCTTAAAAAAACTTAAATTTACTGAAATATTGTGCTGTATGTCTTAAATCTTTTTAAACAAGTCTTCACTTTCCTGTGTTCATGTTTTGTTACCCAATCTGGCCAAAACCCATACAATCACCAACAAGACATTTTAACTCTGTTTATCATAATGGTGAGGATATCGACCAGGACAGATTGTTGTGCATATATTTAGTTTAATATAGTTTTTAAAACTTTTAAAACATTTGTTTATTTGTTTTTTTTTATTTTAAAGAATGTTTATTTTGGGTGATTTATTATTGTATTATTAAATATTTTATATTAAAATATTTTTTGTTTGGACATATAAAAATCTTTTTTATCTGGGCCAATTGAAAAATTCCTTAGTCTAAAATTTCATTCATAATGGTCTTAAAAAGTCTTACATTTAACTTGGTGAAACCTGTAGAAACCCTGATTTAAAGTATGTCAAAAAACGTGGAGGCCCTAATTTTAAATATGCTGAATGAAATGGACACCAAAATAATAAATTATTATAAAACATTGTACAGTTTTCTAAACTATATGATGTTGTGGGACAATGTGAGACAAAACAAATTAAAGTGAAACAATAACGTTTAGCATTGCACTGACTACAACTGGCCAACAAACTAGTCTAAAAAAGACTTTTGCTGCTTAGGAAATGGATTACAGCATGCTGATGATGTGCAAACATTTGAGTGTAAAGTTCATCAGTATTGACCATATTCTTCACGTACCAGCAGGTGTCGCCATTGGAATCTTTTTGCTTTTTAAAGAACACATCTTTAGATCCTAAAAACAGCGTTAATATAATAAGCCAAGACTGACATGCAATGTGTTGAACACCTGCAATGTTTTTTCAGCAATTCATAAAAATACTGCATATGAACTGTCTATTGATTTATACAAATAAAAACCATTTATTAATAATATAACAATTAATTAATCATTTATTTATAATATAATACACCTTTACTAAATGTGCTTGTGCATTTTTTTGTTTATTTGTTGATGTTATCTCACAGATGAAAAGAGAACAGAATATTTGTACTCAAGTTATAATACACTGCTAAAATAATACAAGTTTTAGTAAATGATCCTAATATTTTACAAATTACTCTTTAAAAAACTACTTTGAGTACTGGTTAATTACTTTTGAAAAAAAATATGTTTTTCATTATAGCCCTTTTTAATTATACAATTATTTATATTGTTTAATTGTTTAAATCACAAGGCTACATATAGGTATTTGCATTAACAAAGTATGGTCTATTTTTTCCGTACATGACAATGAATCATTTTTAATAGCACTGGCAAAACTACCACATACTTTTAAGGCCATAGAGACACTTTTTTGTCCATTTTTAAACAATACTTTCAAGCTTTTAAATGTTTAAAGTATATGATGAAAATATTTAAACTTGGGGTTTTATTTACATATTTTACACTGTTTTTCTAAATTGCTTGTTGTCTACACAATATTTTATTTTACGCTTGATCCTAAACTGAAATAATTTTACAAAAAAGACAAGAACACTGTCAGTAATAAAATAAAAAAACTAATTACTTGGTTTCTGACAACACTACATTTCTCAAGGCAGTGCTTTAATATTGTTTATTTTGATAAATGTAACAGATTGGTTTGACCTGTAATGCATGTACAATTTTGTGATGCTTTAAGACAGATCAGAATACCTCTATTATGTATAAATCACATAAATACCTCATCCAGAAACATTTCTAGCATAATTATTTTGCCGTAAAGAAATAAAAAGTTCCACCTTTGCTAAAAGTTATGGTAGGCTAAGTTTCACATCACAATACAGCCAAGTAAGTCCGTTAGCATTGTCACCGGTCATGCACCAATCTAATTCTAAATACTTGTTAGTTTTTGACTAAGTTTAGTCAAGGAGCAAAGATAAATAATTTTTACTTTTAAAAGATTACAATTGTATTTGATGATGAGATCATGAGAGGACTTGCAGTTCATTTGAAAAAGCCTATTCAAGAGCTCGGATATCCAGTTTTGGCGATTAACTACATGACTGCACTCTCGTGTTAAAATAAAGCACTTGCGACATTTGCAGAAATGAATAATTGCGCATTACCTGCAGCTCGCGCCAACACTCTTAGAGCCTACTCACACTATGCTATCCAAACCGTGCCCAGGCCTGTTTGCCTGATCGTTTGAGAAGTGTGAGTGCGCTGAATCGGGCTCAGGCACAGTTCACTTGGGCTTTGGCGCGGTACGCTTGTGTGTGAGTGCAAAACGCCCCTAAGCCAGAAACTGAAAGCAAGACAATTCTTTTAAGGGACTATTTCATATGCATTTATTAATCATTCTTACAGTTCAATGAACACAAAACTGTTGTAGTTTATTAAAGACGCAAACCCCTCACTGCACCACAGCTGTGCCTTCAGCAAACCTCCTAATTCCTGCAGCACGTGGACTTTATGACTGTTTATGAGTGTCAGAAGTGGCGGATCTGTTCGGCGAAATATTTGATTGTGTGTCACCGCATCCCAAACAACTAAAACAACATAACTAGAGAAGTCTCGACTGTGCTGAGCGAGAGCACTTCTCTACTGAACAGTGCATCATCGATGATGTAAGCGTGCCCAGCCTGAATGTTATGTGAGTGCGGGATGTCGGAGGAGTCGGGAGGGGGGACAAGCGTGCTTTGGCCTGGTTCAAAGCAACTGTACATAGTGTGAGTATGCTCTCAGATTAAACTAGGCTTCAGAAGAGTGATATGTTAGAGGCGAGTAAACTCCTTCGGTGAGAAGAGAGCCAAACGTAAGTAGATCTTCAAAATGGCAGGATGTCCGCGGCTTAATTACTCTTGTGAATAACATCTCTACAGTAAAAACCTATGCACCCAAAGAGCATTATTTCAATAATGCATTTGTTTTTAAGTTGTTGTTTTCTGTCACTTTAACACAGAAAGGCCTTTGTTCCCGCCCTTACGTTTTACGCAAAACTAGACAAGGTCGATTGTGATTGGTCACTTTTCATGTCAAAATCATCGCTTCGAAATCCTGGTATATTTTATATTGGTATATTGAGAACCACTGCTGAAGGAGATAAAATATACCCACACAGCATCAAAGGCCTGCACCTTTCCACAACAGCATCTCTGTTATGGGTAGGAGGACGACTTGGTTTTGCTGTAATTGTGGAGTTGGAGTTGTGAGTTCATACCACAACAGCGGTGCTTGGTCTGGAAAAGCCATGATCGACACTGGAGCCAGGCAGGCAAGCATTCCAGAATAAAACATACCTGCACCAGAAGAAAAAAAGTACACAGAAAAAACTCAAGCCAAGCTCTTTCATTGTTCACCTCAATTCCCCCACCACAAAGTCTATTCTAGTTACCAGATAATAGGGATGACAAGACACTAATAAAAAGCATTAGTTGATCAATCTCACCTGCATCTGGAAGTAAAGTGCCAGTTACATCAACTACTTCTGCAGAATCCACAAGTATGTACCTCCCAGCTTGGAAGAACAACTGTTCTACAGCACTGCTTGTATACTGACTTCCCTGTGCTGATCAGACAACGTCCATACCGTTTAACACCAGAGAAGCAAGAGATTGTTAAAGAGCAAGTCAAAGAAATGCAAATGAATGGCCTCACAGAACCTACACACTTAGCGTGGGCCTCACGCATTAGCTGCATTTCCACTATCGCGCCTAAAGAGAGCGAGCCAAGGCCAGTGACGTTTCCACTGTCTATTCCGGGGCTTAATCGGGCCAAAGCGGGGCTGTCTTGGGGCCAGCGGCCAGCCTTTTTCGGTCCGTCAAATACCTTGGGCCAAGGAGAGCCAGCTGGGGCTTCGGGGCGGAGTGAAAGGAGAGGCGGGCAGTTTTCTGATCGCACATGAGTACATGCGCCAAACAAATAAAGAAATAAGGGAAAGAAAACATCTGGACTTATAGTCTGGGGTCTTTTTGCGTATGATCACCCTTATGTTTCCCTTTTAAATGTAAGGCTGCTGCATAAAATAATAAAGTATATTAGCATTTTATTTTATAGTGAGGCTTTTTGCTGCGTCCTCCTTTGTTTCAATAAAGCATAATAATCTTTACACCATATTAATGACACAGCAAACAGTAAAGGTTTTCCAGAGTTTTTGTCAAGTTTAAAATGTTTGTTTGTGCGCGTTTAGATGCCTGTATGTGTGTGTGAGACCGGGCAAGAGTGCTCCTTCACAGCTCTGTTATGCCGCGAGTGGCTTTTTTCTTTATTTATTTTGGAGATAATACACAATATAAATACAACAGAAAGACATAAAACTTAACAAATTATGTAAAGTATTTGGATGCGATGATATTAATCAAATAACGCAAACAGAGCATTATTTCGGTGAGTGAAAGCAGAATCTAGCCTACACCTTTTTTTCTGTCACTCAGTCCTGCGCAGCACTCGCTGCTTTAAGCGCATCGGGGGAAAGTCCAAACACAAAATGTGTTCTATATCCTCAAACAACTGTTAATGTTTTTATATGACGTGGTTAAATTTATAAATGAAACTTTAAATGAAGCTTTAGTGAATAGCTGCTGAACGCAACAAATATGGCTATATTTTATTAGGCTACTCGCTCTTGTGCTGTAAAACACTTAACACGATGTCTATCAAAACGAGGATGTTATAAAATACATGCCATATCAAGTTATAAAGGAGAATTTCTGTGGCTTTATATTATGGATGTGTGCGCTCTCTGTGTTGGTTCCCTCTGTTAGTGGCGAGAGCACTCGATGCACAATGCCAACAGTCGGTCGGCGAGTAAACAAATGTAATTAATGGAAATACACAGGTCTGTGCGTATAGACATTTCATGTACTGCTGTACAGTAACGTGTCATTTGTTTGTTTCGGTTGTCTTCATTTTAATGGTTTCGTTTTGTGATGATTCTATGGTGTGCTTTATCTGCCTGTCCTGATTCCCGCTAAAGTGGGCGGGTTGTGTGACGTTTGATTCGCGGACGTTCTGTGGGCGGTGTTTGCGTGACGCGCTGTGAGCTACTAGCCCGACAGTGGAAACGCGACATGATTTCGGCCTCATTTCTAAACTTCCCGGGCTATTGGCCCGGCCCGATTAAAGCCCTGGCTCGCACTGGCCGATAGTGGAAATGCGGCTAATGTCCTTGTCCCCAAAAAAGATAGCAGTATGAGGTTCTGTGTGGACTATCGTAAAGTGAACTCTATCACAGAAAGAGATGGAATCCCTCTCTGGTGCTGTCATCTTCTCCACGATTGATCTCAACAGTGGGTACTGGCAGGTAACTATGAAGCCTGGAAGTGAATCCAAGACTGCGTTCATTGCTCTTGGGCCTATACCACTTTAAAGTTATGCTCTTTGGACTTTAAAATGACCCAGCAACATTCCAGCAATTAATGGAGTCTGTCCTAGGAGAGTTGCGGGGAAAAATGTGTTTTATGTATATTGATGACATCATCATATACTCGCCTTCAGTCACCCAACACTTTAAAGATCTTCAAAGTGTCATCACCTGGTTACACAAAGCTGGTCTGATCATTAACCTGAAGAAAAGTAAATTCTGCCAACATAAATTATCATTTCTGGGACATGTGGTGAACACCCAGGCCATTCCTGCTGATTCCATAAAAGTAGAAGCGATAAAATCCTACCCGGTTCCAAAAACATCAAAGACGTTAAAAGATTCCTTGGATTAGCAGGGTGGTACCATATGTTTGTGCCAAACTTTCCTCAAATTGCAGAGCCTATGAACTTATTGAAGAAAAAAGGGCAAATTTTTCAATGGACACCTCAATGTCAAAAGCATTGAAGAAATTAAAGACTTGTCTCACCTCGCCTCCCATGCTTTGACATCCTGATCTCCGACTCCCTTTTGTGGTTTCCACCGATGCCAGTGATTCAGGAGTAGGTGCAGTGTTGACACAACACAAGGCGCAAGGACAGGAGGAATTTATTGTCTATGGAAGTCGAACACTGACCAAACTGAAGGTTAATTACTCAGCTACAGGGAAGGAATGTTTAGCCATACTATAGGCCAGGGGTTTTCAAACTGTGGGGTGCCAGCGCCTGTTAAGGGGGGAGCGAGAAACTGAGGTGTGCACTCGAGTAAATATGATGTTTTTTTATGTTCACAAGAGTCAATCTGATTAGTCCCGCAGCTAACTAACAAGCACGAAGCACCTTTTGTAGTTAATGCGATCGCGTAAAACATGTACAAAAAATGTACCTGTGGCTTTTCAAAATGAATGACGGTGAAGATAACACCGGTAAATCAACTGACAAAAAAAATGACGAGTGCCCTTCTGAAGCATTAAAGCAAACAGATGACCAACCCTCCGCATCAACGGGGATCTCCACACAGAGAGGATTAACGTTCACTGCAAAAACCAAAGGCCTGTGTGCATCAAAGCAATGGAAGTATGATAAACAGTACATACAATACGATTAATAACGAACCATGTCTACAATGTGTTGTGTGTTCAGAGGTCCTTGCAAATGACTGTTTAAAACCTGTGAGACTGGTGCGTCACTTTCAGATGAAACATCCAATGTCAAAAGATAAGCCAGTCAACTTTTTTCGATGTAAAGAATTAGCATTAAGAGGACAAAAACAAACGATGACCAGTCAACACAAGGAGGTTAGATGGCTCTCCACAGGCAAAATCCTGCAGCGTATTTTTTCATTGCATGACGAACTGAGGATTTTTCTAATTGATTGTGGATCTTCCTTTAGGAGTCGTTTTACTGACACTAAGTGGCTCACAGATTGTACATACCTGTCTGACATATTTGATTGGCTTAATTCGCTTAATTTGTCCCTTCAAGGCCTGTGTTCAAACCTACTAACAATGTCTGATGAAATTGTGGGCTTTGTGAAGAAACTGGAGCGATGGAGAGGGCAGGTGGATGCAAGAAAATCTAGAAATGTTCCTGACCTTGGATGAATTTAACAAAGAAAATGTGTTTAACCGGGATACTACTAAAACGGAAATCACTCTCCATCTGCCATCTCTGTCTGCACATTTCAATAGGTATTTTTCTGAGCAGCATAATTGGAACCAAGTTTACAAAGCGCTGGATGCCCTTCTGCACCTTTCAAGTGACCGTACTTTGAAGACACTGTTCGACTTAACCACACTCAGAATTCTGGCTGGCAGTGGATACAGAATATGCTGAACTTTCGGAACTTGAAATTGATGTACTCTTGCCTTTTGCTTCAACTTGGCTCTGTGAAGCAGCATTTTCTGTGTGTACGTACATCAAAAACAGACTCATGTATCACACTGAATCAGGTAATGTACATGCACTTTAAACGCAGCAAATAATATGGGAGTGATGTTTGCACATGCTTTATAATTTTGGCTCGCTGGACAAAAAGGGAGGGGGCGCGAGTGAAATTGGCCAAACTTGGGGGGGCGTGTGTCCTAAAAGTTTGAAAACCCCTGCTAGAGGCTATCGAAAAGTGTAGACATTTCCTGGAGCCAAAACTCTTCATTATTGTCACTGATCATTCCACTCTTCAGTGGGTCATGAACTCCACGAAGACCACCTCACGTTTAATCCGCTGGCCCCTTCGTCTTCAAAAATTTGACTTTGTGGTTGAGTACAGAAAGGGAACACTGAATGAAGCACCAGGTGCTTTTATCTTGCATTCATCCCTTACCTGGTTGTCGTGTATTCAGCTATAAAAGAACTAGTATTTCCCATCACCATTGCAGAAATCTGGGAAGAGCAACACAAAGAACCAGATATAATCAAGATATTGCAGAACCTAGTAGATAAAGATTCTACTATGCATGAGCAGTTTGGGTTATTTTATGACAAGTTATATTATTGTTTCCTGTTGAAAGATAAATTCAAACACTACAGAATATATATATATATATATATATATATATATATATATATATATATATATATATATATATATATATATATATATACATGCCACCCTTATCCCAAATCTCCTCCAACACTACCACACACATCCATTAAGTGGACACTTGGGTATTTACTAAACTTGCCAAAGAATACATCTCATTGCTTTCTGCCCTGCAATGTGGACATCTGTAAAAACGTACGTGAAAAGGTGTGTGATGTCTTTTCACTTTTCAGCTTTTGATGAGAGTTTCTAAGACTTAATAAAAAACTAATGTTTTATTTCTTTCTTTCAGACCGCATTAAAGAGAATGAGGGGAGTAAAGAGGAGAAACATCATGTCAAAACTGAGGAAAAAAATATTTTTTTGAAAAGGAGAAACAAGAATCGTTTCACCTGTACTCAGTGTGGAAAGAGTTTGGCAAACAAAAGCAAACTTAAGATTCACATGATGATCCACACTGGAGAGAAACCATTCACATGCACTCAGTGTGGGAAGAGTTTTAACCGCTCATCACACCTTAATCAACACATGATGATCCACACTGGAGAGAAACCATTCACATGCACTCAGTGTGGGAAGAGTTTTGACTGCTCATCACACCTTAATCGACACATGAGGATCCACACTGGAGAGAAACCATTTGCATGCACTCAGTGTGGGAAGAGTTTTAACTGCTCATCACACCTTAATCAACACATGATGATCCACACTGGAGAGAAACCATTCACATGCACTCAGTGTAGGAAGAGTTTTTACTGCTCATTCTCCCTTAATCGACACATGAGGATCCACACTGGAGAGAAACCATTTGCATGCACTCAGTGTGGGAAGAGTTTTAACTGCTCATCACACCTTAATCAACACATGATGATCCACACTGGAGAGAAACCATTTACTTGCACTCAGTGTGGGAAGAGTTTCAGCCAATCATCATCTCTTAATCAACACGTGAGGATCCACACTGGAGAAAAACCATTCACATGCACTCAGTGTGGGAAGAGTTTTTACCGCTCATTCTTCCTTAATCAACACATGAGGATCCACACTGGAGAGAAACCATTCGCATGCACTCAGTGTGGGAAGAGTTTCAGCCTATCAACATCCCTTAATTACCACATGAGGATCCACACTGAAGAGAGACCATTCACATGCACTCAGTGTGGGAAGAGTTTTATCCGGTCATCATACCTTAATCTACACATGAGGATCCACACTGGAGAGAAACCATTCACATGCAGTCAGTGTGGCAGAAGTTTCATCCAATCATCACACCTTAATCAACACATGAGGATCCACACTGGAGAGAAACCATTCGCATGCACTCAGTGTGGGAAGAGTTTCAGCCTATCATCATCCCTTAATTACCACATGAGGATCCACACTGATGATAGACCATTCACATGCACTCGGTGTGGGAAGAGTTTTACCCGCTCATCACACCTTAATCAACACATGAAGAAAAACCATTCAAATGCACTCAGTGTAGGAAGCGTTTTTACTGCTCATTCTCCCTTAGTAGACACATGAGGATCCTGTGGTCACACTGGACTTTTCTCGCCATAGACTTCCATTCAGACGCACGTGAATGCATCAGACCGGAAATGCAAGTTCGTGCCTCAAGTTTCGCAGTTCATTGCCTTGCAGAGTTCAAGCTTGGTGAATTCTGACCTGCAAAATTGCATAACTTGACTGTGTGAGACCTATCGAAGATCAAAACATGACCTCTCTGGACTAGGGCTGTAACGATACACCAAACCCACGATTCGGTTCGTATCACGATTTTTGACCCACGATTCGGTTCGTATCACGATTTTTTTTTTTTTTTTTTCGTGTGGGGTGGGCAAAAAAAGATTTTTAAAACTATTTTTTATTAAATAACATTTGAAAAATCTTTATAAACTAAACATCAAAGAACAATATTAACTATGCAAATTATTATCAATATAAATAGCCATATATAAAATAAATAAATAGCCAAAGCTATATCACTTCTGTTTTCTTTGTAACAAAATACTGTTGAAAAACCAAACAGAACTAAACTCCATTGTGTAGATGGTTCAAGCATGTTGAAAATTCTTTTTCAATCAAGTTCTCTTACATAGAAAAAGTAAATTAAATAGCTACTAGGGATGCTCATTTTGTTAATTTTGCTAACCGACAACATTAATTGGTTATTACCGGTTAACTGGTCAGATTACTGTTAATTTTATATTAAACAAATTGACGTGTCTATTTTTTGTCTGACACATTAAATATTGCATTTTAAAATACTGATTTATTTTTATATGTTAGAATATTAATAGCGGAACAGAACAACAGAGCATTTCCACGCACCTGCAGTGTTTAGCACAGAAGAGCAGAATAATCTAAATAAAATAAATAGGACTGCCCTAAATTATTTTCACTTAAATAATTAATTTATATTACAAAACGACAATACTGACTGATTCTTTTTAATAACCGGCATAGGCTTTTTTTTCCAATCATATGTTTTTTTCTTCCGTCAAATAAAAATCGCAGACTTCCTCAAATTGCCCGCTTTACGGAAAATATGCATTTATTTAAAGCTCCGCTGTTATTATTATAATCACAAAACCTTTTACATTTTAATAGAAATCATTATTTTAAAGATTATGTCCTGATATAGCCTATGCTTTCCTCTCTCTCCCTCGCGGTTCAAGTGCGCGCGCTGCATGATGAAAAGACAGCAACAATGCGCTCATATGTTGACTTTTTGTAAACAGTTTTGTTGTTTAAATATGATATTGCATTAATCTGCGTACATGCTTTAAAAGCTGAAAATAAAAAGTAAAGCCTATTTGTTGCGTTTATTATGCAGATCCAGGTCAACATCAGTGCTGGTTAAGCATCAACAGGTCTGTATCAAACAGCAATATTCTTCTTCCATTTTGCTTCTTTGGCAAATGCGTCTGTAGGCACGGGATACACGTTATGGTCCCGCAAATTAAGTATGCCTTGCAGTTAAACAAGGGGCGAAAACGAGGCGCACCTCACTGCCTTTGTTGACAAGGAAAAAAGAAGAGGCGCGGTCCTCTTATGAAACGACTGAATCAGCTGGGTATCGATTGTGCAAAGGTGTTGCTGTCTGTGTTGTTACAATAGTAATATTTAATACTATTGTGATATTCAAGATTTGTACATTCATACAGCTCTGGATAACTTAAAACAGCGATTAGACCTTCAGAGCGGCGTTAATGCGTCCTGAAGTAAAGCGAAACTGCTTAAAACTCCAGCAAGATAGAGTGATTGTATGCAGAGCCATATACCTTTATCTCTAAATAAAGTATAACTATAGAAACTGTGTTCATCTTAACTGAAAGCTTCGTCGTGTTTTCTGACCTCACACATCGCGCACCTGTCAGTCAGCACTCTCAAAGGTTCAAACAGAAATCGCACAGCACGGATACAGAAAAGTTTGCGCAGTTACCTGACATCTGGTGAACGCCCATCCCTCTCTGCGCAGCCACATTAACAGTGTGAGCAAATCATCGTATATGCGCTGAAAATCCAGCCGCTTTGACAGCATTGGCAATGTTTCTGGCGTTGTCGGTTGTCAAGCGGGGTTAAGTTGGTTTTGTTTTTGATATTCCTGACACATTCAGACAGTCCCTTACTAAGAGCTCCGTGCGAGCTCTTCCGGCTAAATATTGCGAGGGCTTAAACGGAGCAGTGCTTGTAATGTCGAACGAAAAAAAGTGTTAATTAGCTCAACTTTTGCTGGCACGCGTGACGTTATTGGCAAGGTATCACGGGGTGTGTCGCGATTCTCCCTTATCACACCGCGACACAGGATCGTAGATCTGAGTGTCACGATTTCGATTTTATATCGTGTATCGTTACAGCCCTACTCTGGACAGTTAGTAAAATATAGACCAATCGCTCGCTTTTTAAATGTCTGATCATCTTGTTTAATCCGGCTCCTTTTCACAGCGCTGTACAACAGAATTTTGCATGCTCAAATTCTAGTGTGACCGCAGCTTCGATGTGGGATGAGTTTCGGCAGCTCCTCAGACCTTTATTAAACACATGAAGACCCACACTGGAGGGAAACCATTCACATCTACTCAGTGTGGGAAGAGTTTTAACCAATCACCAAACCTTAATGAACACATGAAGATCCACACTGGTGTGAAAGAGTATATGTGCTTTGAGTGTGAGAAGACTTTTATTACAGCTCCAAAAACTGCACCAGACGATTCACACTGGAGAGATCGTACAAGTGTTCAAACTGTGACAAGAGGTTCAATCAGTTAATGCATCTCAAAACACAAAAGAGGATTCACACTGGAGAGAAACCGTACAGATCTGATCAGTGTCTACAGAGTTTTGCTCATTTGGCCCAGCTTAAGAAACACATGGACAAAAAGTTGCACACATGACATGAATGCAGCAAAACATTTTTCTCATGTGCACAGGATGTTTCATGTCTGAATAATGTTTGAATAAGCTATAAATAACAGTATAATACAGTATAATAGGTATACTGTTTTCCAACACTCCTACACTGCAGTAGATGGGGATTGTAATTGTAAATGTGTCGCGCTCCTTGCATTTATGTAAACACATTGATGGCGGCTGAGAGAAGAACAGTTTCATAAACATTTGGCAAACAGCACCTCTGTAGCTTGAAATCTCGTCTACTCCACTCTCCAGTGTATTCATGTAGCTAGTGTTGTTTTGGATGATGTTCTCTGTTTGACTCCCTGAATGAGAAATCCAGATTGGAGTATGTGGTAAATCGTGATTGGATGCCTGCATTGCTCATCAATGGCTATATAAAAGTTGTTGTGCTAGCTACCTCAGGACCTGTGGCTACTCAGGAGTCCTCATGTCAAGACCTGCCATCTCATTGACTCTTTCACATTATGGTTTTGTTTTGCATTACTTATATCATGTAGTTAAAATGTTGTTGTGATTATATCCTAAGTTCTTTATTTTCATTAGTATCCCTAGACATGTTTTGGTTGCTTTGATTGATTGTTCTATGAGTTACATTTTATAATAAATCATTTGCATTCAGGTTATTTTGTTGGCTCATCTCTCTTTTATGCTGCGACTCAAACAAGCAGGTCATAACACTTTGTAAAATGTGTCCGGTTGTATCCGAGATCTTGTCCTTTCAGTTATGACCATAGGTGTGAGTAAGTACTTAGATTACCTTTCGTCTCAGCTCCTTCACCACAACAGACAATTACATCAACTGCATTACTGCTGCCGCTGCACAGATCCGTCTTTTAATCTCATATTCCATTCCTCATGGCTCATGACAGATACTTAAACTCCATTTGGGGTAAGGACTCTCCGCCAAACTGGAGGTGGCCACTGTTTTTCAGTCAAGCATTATGGTTTCTGACTTAGGCCCCGTTTACACTAATGCGTTTTAGTTTGAAAACGCACAAGTTTTGCTATGGTTACGCCAACCGTCCACACTACGCCGGAGTTCTCTAACGCCGAAAACGGAGCGTTTCGAAAACGCTGGAGAGGCCGTTTTCATTCTGAAACGCTGCTGCTCCGTCTCATTGTGGATGATGGAAAACGGAGACATCTGAAAACGTAGGCGGGGCTGCAGACGTTCGCCTCTCTGATTGGGGCTTTTCCTGAATATTATGTAGCCTAACACGCACAGTTCAGTCCTGCATTCTCTCCGTGTAAGTTCAGACTTCGCAAGTTTGATCAAGGCTGCAGTCTCTTCTTCTCAGTTTGATATGGAAAAGCAGACTATATCTAGGACACGGGTAAATCTTCAAAGGGAACAGTGTACTTTATAACTTCATTCACATCATTATAAAAGTATAACATACAATAAGTTTATACATTATCGGAAATAAAGGCAAGCGATCAGTCAATATACAGAATGTAGGCTACGTGGTTACATTAATCATTAACTTATCTTTGCGCTTAGCCAAAACACGTTACCTGAGAACAAGTAATAGATTCCAATGACCAAAGTCAGGGAATATGTCGTTAGATAAAGACAACAAGACGAATGAAATATCCCGTTTAATAAATGTAGTGAGATTAGATCCAGCGGGAGATGCTTGATGAGAAGTCTGACTAGCACAGCTCTCATCTGGGTAGATGGGCTGCAGCGCTTGCCAGAGAGTGAGTGTGTGGTCACGTGATGTGCGTTTTCAGCGTTTTGGTGTGGACGGAGAGCTGTTCAGAAACGCTGGGTAAAACGCGAGTGTGGACGTGGATCGTTTTCATTCTAAAACGCCGTTTTAAAACTAAAACGCACTAGTGTAAACGGGGCCTGGGAAGCTTCTACAAAAACAACACACGACTCTTACATTACTTTATAACCAGGCTTGGGAAAAAATAAATTGAAATGTGTTTCAAATCAAAATACCTCAACATAAGTGTATCAGCATTAACTACAAAATGCAGCAGCCAAAACTAAAAAATAAGCTTCCATCAATAGTCCTATAAAACAACAGCAACAAATCAAATGAAGATGGCTAAAGTCAACTTATTTTCCTAATACATCATTATTTCTCTGTAAGACTGGTTTGTAAAGCTGCTGAACTTTCCATCCCCCACTGTATGTGTCTTGAGTCTTCACTGCTCCCCACTGCTCATTTGCATCTTTATACCAGCATTAATGGGGGTCAATTGAGTCTTATCCAATCACATTCCAGATCCAGTAGCTCAGCAGGGTTGTTTCTATATATTCTGGGTTCCTAACAGAAACGTCATTGGCTTATTTTGCTAAGTAAAGAGAACAACTTTGTATGACAAACTATGATTGTTGATTCCTACATTGGGATTATTACCAACAACAACCTACAAAGAAAAGCCCACTGAGGCCATTTCTCATCCCACTTCTTTATTGAAGACTGAAAAGGTGAGTTGCACATTCTGAATTTACACTCAAATAATATCTGAATGCTAACATTATAAAAAGTAAAATCTAAACATGCGTGGATGCACTGTTCAACGTTGTATTAAAGTTCTTCAGTCATTTTTAAAAGGTTCTTTACAACTTTTTATTTAGTTTTTTGTTTGTTTGTTTATTTGGTTATGAATATTGTTTTTATCCTGACAAATGGACTGTAGCCCAGTTTCAACCCAAGTTAACCTAGTTAAGTTTCAACCTATTACATATATAGGTTGGAACCTGGCAGGCAGTTTTGAAGAATTTGATGTTTCCCCATTCAAACATAGAAAGAGGTGGTAACATCAGTTGAATGCAAGTGAATGAGTTAAAGCTATGGATAAAGAAATGCAATCATTTAAAGAAAATGCAACCTCCTATCAACCTACCTGAAGGTGAAGATCTGGGGGGTAAATGCTTTTTTTTCAATTAACATAAAGATTGATGGTCTTACAAATACAAAACAGAAAGCAGATAAAGTATAAAGTGGAAAATGTATCAATAATTCATGACAAAGAGTAAGTAGGGGGATAAGCTAAACAAAAAAAAAAGACTTTTATTTTGGCGTGGTCATATAGCTGCGCCGCTCCCGCACTGGGATTCAACTGGAGAAAGGTTTGTTTTAAAGCTTTTACACCGATGTAAACCGACTTATTAAAATTTCAGGTTGTTCATTTAATGCTAGATGTACCTGCTGTTTACAATATTTTAACCTTTATACAAATAAAGTAGTATTTTACTCACAATAAGGTCTATTGTTTGAATAAGATAGGATAAACTTTATTTGTCCCCGAGAAGAAATTCTTGTCTTGTGCAAAAGAGTGCTACAACGTTGCTGTAAGCAGACAATTAAATAAATAAAACAAAATAATTAACAACATTTGTTAAAGTTTAAATAAAGCAACAGTAAAGTGTATAATAAGTGTTTTAATGAAGGTTTAATTTTTAAAATTGCATAATGTCATTCTATTCTAAATATACATCACTATATATAAGAAATAGAATAATGTTACTAGTTTTAATCAGCTTATTTGTGGCTATTGTTTCTTGCTCGCACTTACCTGATTTATTTTTGTTAATCACTCTCATATAAAGAAACTGTTGAAGCAAGTGTTGAAAAGAAGTTATTTTGTGTCTGTTCATTGTTTTATTTATTTTAACCAGGACATTTTTCTTGCTTTGTTAATTTTTACAGGATAAAGTGTCCAAACGCAGAGAAAAAATATATATTATAAGGAATGACTAGTTAAAACATGTAGTAGTAATGAATAGTTTTTATTTGAAGGGCACCTATTTTACCTCCCTTTCATAATTTAAGATAAGTCTTTTACGTCTGTAAAGTTTCAGCTTAAAACACCCATCAGATTATTTGTTATACATTTTAGAACGTTGAGATTTTTTGCTTTAAACACTTCAACTTAGTGATTAAACACGTTTTTTAAAATTGTCTTAAAATGTATAGAGTAGAGGATTTGATTAACTCCAAATAAGTGTGTCTGTGTATGTCAGAAAGTGGAGGGAGAAATGCCAATAAGTCATGACTGCAACAGTAAGTGGCAAAAAAAGACTTTTATTTTGGCGTGGTGTGTGACGTCATAAGCATGCGCCGCTCCCGCGCCGTGATTTAACTGGAGAAAGGTTTGTTTTAAAGCTTTTACCCTTATATAAAGCGATTGATAAAGTTTTTTTTTTTCATTCAGTGCTAAATTATGTACCTTGTTGACAATATTATTTTAACATTTTATACAACTAAGTACTATTTCACTCACAATAATGAGATCTATTGTTTGAATCAAGATAGGATAAACTTTTTGTCCCTGAGAGGAAATTTGTCTTGCAAAAAAAGTGCTACACGTTATAGAGGTAAAGTTGGTTTTTAATTCACACATTCGTTCATTTAGAAGTCAGAGAGGTTTCCGGGCACTTTGTGTCAAGATGATTGATTGTTATTACCCTCATAAAAATATTCCCCCCTCCCTCCCACCCTCGCGTGTCCCAAATCTGGACACTTGGACACCTGGCCATCTGACCCCTAATTCACCCCGCTCTGAACTAGGGATGTTTTTGATATCAAAATACAAATTGATATCGTAGCGGGGGAAAAGGCGTTGTTATTAGTGACATTGTGACGGTTTTTGCGTGTGTGTATTGGGCAGTTATGTGCTTTAAACATTTAAATGTGTATATGTTTAGAAAGAGGGGAAAAAGGTTGCTTTTATTTCAAGAAAAGGTGTACATTTTCACATGAAAGTTTTTTGACATGTTAAAATCCGACAGTTTGTTTCGTTTTTCTTTCTTTCTTGTTTAGTTCAGTTAAAAAGTGTTAAAACGTATTATTTAAAAACAGAAAAACAAAACGATGTTAGAATTAAACTGTTAGTAGAGTAAATAATGTTAGTAAGAGTATTTGTTAAAGAAACGGAGATGTATCTTACGGAGACTCGGGGAGCGAAATCCGTGTTTATTCCGTGTCTCTCTCTCCCTCCGGAGAGGGAAGCTGTCAAAAAGCGGGTGTGAAAACTCCGTGCGCGCGCGCGCATACATAGACCCTTAACTTACACAGCCAGATTTTAGATAGACTTTAAACAGTTTGAAACAAGTAAAAAAGTTAATTTTTTTTAAAAGTTAAGAAAAAGAATTAAATAAAGAAAATAAATAAATTCTTAAACGTAATGAAAACACATTTTAAGTTTTAAAAATGAGTAGAATAGTTTTAAACAAAACGACAGCTTGTAGCCTAAGTACTGCAAGTGAAATATTTTTTAAAAAAGTAAGTATATGTCAAGAAAACGAAGTAAGTTAGGAAAAAAAGATTAAGTTGATCTTACGGAATATCCGGACTTAGATCCTCACTTGTTGCCTGTTAGAGAAGAAATGATGACAAAACTAGTCTAAGACACCGCCCCCCAAACTCCGCCTCTGTACCACCCTCAAAATCAAAATCTTATCCGAGAGCAGTGAAAAGTGCGACCGCTCTCTCCTGATGTCAAACACATGATGATTAAAACGTGAGAAACAATGAGACACACGTAACCCCGCCTCCAACTCCGCCTTTAACCACACCCCCCAGATTCAGCCAGCCAATCACGAAAAGGCAGAAAGGGGGTTGGTTCTAGGTTAAAACCAATGCTGAAAAATAAAAATACAAAATGTTTTAAAACAATTTAACTAGTTAATAAAACATTTTAAACAAATAAATGTTTTTCACAAATACTTGTTTACTAAGTTTTATGAAAATAATAGGCCTATGTTTGAAAATGATTTGATAACTATGATCATTTGAATTTATGTGATAAAAACAATATACTATGATATTGTTATAAGAGATTAGATTGTTTTGTATGTTTTTATTTATTATTTAAATAAATGTGTTATTTTCATTTAACATTGTTATTTGTTTTAATAGAATGAATTATTATTTATTTTGTAACAGTTTTAAAAAGTGAATCTCCCTATTTACTCTTAGACGGACATACAGGCAAACGCACACACGCACGCACTTTCTGTTATCAATCTAATACCAGATTCTCTAAACCTAATTTAAACAGGAATGTTGGGTGTTTTACAACAGGGTGTCCTGCATGTCTAACAAAGATCCATGTGATAGGGTCAGAAAAAATGTTTGACACAGAAAGAAAAAAAAACCTCAGTAATAGTAAATTATCTGTGTTTTTTCCTTTTAAATGTTTATTTTCTGATCTGATACCAAATTCTAAATATAATTCCACCATGAGTAAAACATTTTCTCATTAGGAATACATAAATTATATTGTTTTTTAAACATCATTTATTTGTTTGTGTGTTTGTTTTTTGCAAAATAAGTTACTAAGTAAATCTAAGTTTTGATCAAGTTTCTAGCTGTGCAAACAAAGTTACAAGCTAACTTTGTCTAATGTAAATACAAACTATGTTACCACTTCACTACTAATGTGTATTATAAAAGCAAATGCATAAATCTAAGTTAGTAAACAGTTAAACACAGATATAATTACATCAATAATTAAACTATTCAATCTCATATAAGTCTAAAACATGAAGACTATGTTTATAAATGTATTCATTAACTTTGGCAAAGTAGTCATATTTTTTTTTCATTTTTTAGTTAGTATTATTTAATAAGACTATCAACTGTTTTTAACTTTGAAAATCCCCACATTCCCCAACATTCACACCCCCCTCACAGCACACACACCAAATGCACGCACACACACACACACACACACACACACACACACGCACGCACGCCCACACCCCCCGCGCATGAGCACTCTCTGTTATCAGTCTAATACCAGATTCTCCAAACCTAATTTAAAAAAAACAGGAAGATTGGGTGTTTTACAACAGGGTGTCTGCCACATCTAACAAGATCCATGTGGCAGGGTCAGAAAAAGGTTTGACACAGAAAAAACTCAGTAATAGTAAATTATCTGTGTTTTTCCTTTTAAATGTTTATTTACTGATCTTATACCAAATTCTAAATATAATTTTCTTATTAGGAATACATAAATTATATTGTTTTAAACATCATTTGTTTGTTTGTGTGTTTGTTTTTTGCTAAATAAGTTACTAAGTAAATCTAAGTTTTGATCAATTTCTAGCTGTGCAAACAAAGTTACAAGCTAACTTTGTCTAATGTAAATACAAACTATGTTACCACTTCACTACTAATGTGTATTGTAAAAGCAAATGCATAAATCTAAGTTAGTAAACAGTTAAACACAGATATAATTACATCAATAATTAAACTATTCAATCTCATATAAGTCTAAAACATGAAGACTATGTTCATAAATGTATTCATTAACTTTGGCAAAGTAGTCATATCCTTATTTCATTTTTTAGTTAGTATTATTTAAAAAACTCTCAACTTTTTAAAATTTGAAAAACCCCACATTCCCCAACATTCACACCCCCCTCACAGCCCACACCAAATGCACACACACACACACACACACACACACACACACACACACACACACACACACACACACACACACACACACACACACATTTTACTCCAGATACAAGCTGAGGTATTTACAATAGGAGTCTGGCAAATTACACCCCCATCCCCAGAGAACTCTTTTTTTTTCCACACATCGACAACTTTTTGACTTTATTTAAACTTTGTATTAAATAAAATTGATGATATTGTTAGAATATAAAACAAAAAGAATTAATAAACTGTTTTAAAAACACATGTTCACGTATGTGTAAACACAACACACACACACACACACACATTTTAAAATAATAAAAAATAAATAATCTATAATAATTAAACAAATTCTATTACGTTTTGAATGTTTTAAATGACCGTGTAAAATTAAATCTAAACTACATTCATAAATGTAATATATATATATATATATATATATATATATATATATATATATATATATATATATATATATATATATAAATAATGTATATGTAAGTTTTACATCATGTACTGCACTTTATTAACTGAATTTGCATAAACATCAACCCCATGCCGTTTTTACAACGGGGGAAGACAACCTCCAAATCATCATCCTTAAATTGAGCAGAAAATGTTTTAGTTTTTCATACTGCTTTTGTCTTCGACTTTAAAACGCATTGAATCCTTTTTTTCAACTCTGTTGAATTTACTCAACGATGGCTGCCAACTTTGAAAGTAGGTCCACTTTTCTATTTCTATTTTATGTTAATTACATTTAGCTTTTTAATTTCACTAAATTATGATTATTCTTTTAATTCATTTTTTTTTTTCTTTCTAGCTCCAATTGAATTTGATTCCAATCTCGATTTTGGTATCGAATTGGATATGATCCTGGAAACAATTTGTAAGTGGATTCTTTATTTTATTATTTTTTTTGTCTGTTTTTTAGTTTTTTTATGTATAAATTTTTATTACATGAATGTTAAATATATTTTGTTTTTCCATTTTATCTTATGGTATTACTAGTTGATGAAGGCCAACTTTTTAGTTGTGATGAGCCAGCAACTACGTCACAGGCTGTAATAGATACAGATTTGGTAGAGGTTGTGGTGGTCAGCGAATCAGCCGCTGAGACTTCGTCGCGATCTGTTGCCACACAGACAGAGGACGCGTCTTTTGAATTGAACACGGGCGAGACAACATCTCCGAGGTCTGGACACGCTGACGGGTCAACCACTGGATATGGTCTTGGCCAGAATAAGAAAATATTTCAAAACCTGACAACGATTCTGACGAAGAGAAAGGTATGTATTAAACATTCATTATGATTTATCATTTTATGATTGTATTATACGATAGGTAATTTATATATTTTTTTCTTTTAGAACAAAATTACGAATCCAAAGGAGCGGATCTCTGGCATGAGAATGAAGAGAATGTGATAAAAGGAGCATATGATGAAGAGTCTTGTGATATTGAAAAACACGTACCATCAGAAATTTTAGATTTATTTAGACCGAGAGATCTAGCACATTTGAACTATGAAATTATGTGCCGGGCAAACCGTAACTTCGAACGGGTTTTACGATTGAATTCAGCGGCGCTGACCTTCGAAGAAACCACTGATGCTGTGTGAACTGGTCAGGATCTGGTTATAAACATTTTACAGAGTGTTGTCAACTCCCAACATCAGAATGCAGAAGTTCTAGCACAGAGCGCCTTATTTTGGAGGAGCTGTCACGAGGAAAACCAGCAACGGTTTCAAGATTTGTTTCAGTACATTTTCGGTGTACCAGAAAAGGTAGAGGAACACAGAAACGAATTACGGCTACTTGTTAACGCGGTCACCCTTGTAGGTGAGAGATTAAATGTTATCCAACGTATGATAAGTGACACTTACAAAATAACAATAATTATACCATTTGTATGCATGTATGCTTTTTTCTATTTTCTGTTATTCGATTTTTTTTTTATTGTTTGATTATTGTGTGATTATTTGATGTTATAGTTTTTCTTTTGAACTTATTCCCAATTAGTCTATTTTTATTATCGTATTATTACGTTTATTGATTGTATTCATCTGTTGTATATTTCTGGGTGAAAACACTTTTGTTTTGTTTGTTACTTAAACCTTGGAATCTTTTTTTCAAATAAATTTCAAAATGGGTACTTAAAGATGTCAAACTGATTTAAATGATAATGATGATGATGGTACACAGAGAGCAGCTAGACTCCGATATGATAATGAAAGCAATATTGAACATTTACAAAGGTTAATAAATAATCAGTTAGAAATGTTACAACCTCAAGATTTTAACATCACTGATCAAATTCAGAATTTCATAAATGACCAATTAGAATGGTTAGAAATCCCTAACAATCCTGTACAAGTTGGACAAGGTCCCAACGATCGGTTTAATTATGATCCATAGCTACCTCAGATGGGGTTAAACCAAATTGAAATCGATAGATTAATTACAGAGGGTGGTAGTGTTGGTGGTTTTAGAGTTACCCCAAGACTAAATTTTAATGCTCTAGAAATTCACAGAACACTTAATTTTCGTGATATTATCACAGACAATCTAGCAGCATACAATATTCTTTTTACAGATATTTTAAATGAGATTGTAACGTTTTCTAGATTATTGGCTGGGCAGAATGGATTTATTAATATTATCTCTGAGGGGGCATGATTTACCTTCTGATATTAACTATGTACTAAGTCCAGAAAATGACTACAGTGTTGAATCATTTGCTGATGAAATAGAAAAAAACTCTCCAAAGTAATATAGACATACCGGTAGACGCACCGTTAGAGTTGTCCGTCTCAATTGTCAGAAACAGATACGGTGGTGTACGTAGAAAATTAACTGATCTGATACATAATGATGTTATCAGAAAAAATAAAATGAATCTATTTTGTCCCATAAACATCTCAAACAACATTTGCTTTAGCATGTGTCTAGCTTATTTCTTAAACCCACAAGCTCCCGAAAACGAGCTGATAACAGAAGCGACAGACATTCACACCTCTGCGGGGTTTGGCATACAAGACCAAATAGCGTTCAGTGATATTATTAAATTTGAAGACCATCTCAATGTTAAAATCGTTGTTTTTCATCGCTCTGTTAGCGGTAAACTAGAGGTTTACAAAAACAGTGACAATTTGCACCCTAGAACAGTACATCTGTATCTATTCGATAATCATTACTATATGATAAAGAAATTGAATAGTTTCATAGGAACATCCTATGTATGTGATTTTTGTTTTCATGGTTATAAAGACAAAAGAGAACACAAATGTAAATTCATGTGTAACATATGTAATAACCCCCGAATGTGTTAGTTTCAGTAAATCGAAAAAAACATTCAGGTGCTTGGACTGCTCTAGATTGTGTAAATCGGATTTTTGCTATGAGATGCATAAACAAAAGACAGCCGATGGTCGACGATCACAGTGTGAACTGATAAAATTTTGTGACAAATGCCACAGAGTTTACAGAGCCAAATTATCTGGGGGTAAATTAATCCAGCACAAATGCGAGCCAACACGTTGTATTCATTGTAATGAATTTATAATGAACGATGACGAACATAATTGCTATATTCAACCTATCGAACTGGATGAAATAAGTGAGAAATATGTATTTTATGATTTTGAAACCATGTATGAAAATGGACGACACATCGCAAACTTTGTTTGTGCAATTACGTACGACAGTGAAGAATTTACAGCAGAAGGCGTGGACTATTTTAGACGTCCGAAATACGCAAACTACACATTTATAGCACACAATGCTTCAGGCTTTGACTCTTATATTTTATTGGAATATTTCTCCAGCGTCGGTCTTGCGCCAGAAATTATAATGAGAGGGGGTAGACTAATTTTTATTTATGATAAAGCATTCAAAATCAGATTCATAGACAGCTATATCTTTCTAGCTATGAAACTATCAAAAACAACCGCTGCTTTCAATCTTACTACAACTGAAAAAGGGTTTTTCCCACACAAATTCAATAGATTAGAAAATGTGAATTATGTTGGCCCCTATCCACCAAAATGTTATTATGATTATGACATGAGTGCGGACGATCAAGCTAAATTTGACTCGTGGTACAATGAAGTGTGTGGTCAAATATTTGATTTCAAAAAAGAGATCGCGCTGTACTGCAGAAACGGTGTGGTTTTACTGCGAGAAGCGTGTATGAAAATTCAGAGAAACATTGTTAGAATGTACCGGAATTGACCCGTTTTCAACTAATACACTCCCTAGCTGCGCTATGAAAATCTATAAAACAAAATTTTTGACAAGAGACACATTAGCTTTAACACACGACAAAGCTTACATTAACCAGTTCAAGTCTTTTTCAAATGAATCAATTGAATGGTTGGAATACATTAGTAAAACCAGAGGTGTTGATGTTCAGCATGCGTTAAACACAGGCGAAATTTAATTCGGACCATACTTTTTGGATGGATTTTTTGAGAAAGATGGTGTTAAAATTGCGTTAGAATATCTAGGTTGTTACTTTCACGGCCATTGTTGTAAATTTAACCCACACGACCGACACCCTTTTATTAAAAAAGCTACATTCGCAACACTCCGAGCGCAGACTGATCATAAACTGGAAACATTAGAAAAAATTCATGGCTTGAATGTTGAATACATCTGGGGGTGTGAATGGGCAGACGCTAAGAACAATGACCCTGCTGTGATAACCTTTATGCAAACCTACAGCGCAACCAAGCGGCTTCACCCGAGAGATGCACTTTTTGGCGGTAGGACTAACGCGTTAAAGTTACATCATAAAACTGAAGATGACGAGACGATCAAATACGTCGATTTCGTCTCTCTATATCCGAGCATGCAATCAAAGAGACAATTTCCGATTGGACATCCAACAATAATTTTAAAAGACTTTGAACCGATTGAAAACTATTTCGGGATTGTCAAGGCATCAGTTTTACCACCACGGGGTTTATTTCATCCAGTTTTACCTATAAGGTGTAATAAGAAATTAATGTTTCCTCTGTGTCGAACTTGTGCTAAAAAACAACTTGAAGAAAGTTGTACACACACTGACGAAGAACGTGCGTTACAGGGAACGTGGGTTACTGCGGAGCTACACCAAGCCATTCAGAAAGGCTATAGAGTGATTAAAATTGATGAAGTGTGGCATTTTCCAGAAAAATCAGACACGTTATTCAGTGATTATGTGAATACATTCCTAAAAATCCAACAAGAAGCATCTGGCTTCCCCCCAAATGTAGTGACGGAGGAAGAAAAAAAAATTTTTGTCGAAAATTTTTTTGAAAAAGAGAGAATCGAGCTTGAACTTGAAAAAATATGTCTAAATCATGCACGTAGATCAGTATCCAAGCTGTTTTTGAACAGTTTGTGGGGGAGGTTCGCCATTAGATCGAATTTTACATATTCAGAATTAATAAGAGATCCTGAACAATTTGCCAGATTCATATTTGGAAACGGTCGCATAGTGAAACATTTCTCATTTGTTTCAGATTCAGTCGCATTGATTCAGTGGTGCTATCCAGATGATGTGCCTTGTCAAACAAAAGATGTTAATGTATTCATAGGTTGTTTTGTTACAGCCTACGGGCATTTGGAGTTATATAAACAACTCGATAAATTAGGTGAACGTGTACTATACACTGATACAGATAGTATTATATATGTATCAAAACCCAATGAATGGCAACCTGAAACAGGTGTCTTCCTGGGTGATCTATCTGATGAAGAGGGTCCAGATGATTCAATTTGTGAGTTTTCTGCATTCGGTCCTAAAACGTATGGATACAGAACTGTTAAGGGAAAAGTATGTCTTAAGGCTAAAGGAATCACCCTGAATGCTGAAAACGTTAAGCAGATTATGATAAAAAATTTGTGTCTGGTAGAAAAATATACAACAGCGGGTGAAGTGTCACAGCTAGTAGCAATCACAAACACGATTGTTAGGGATAAAAAAAGTTTACTTTGCACAACAGGTCCTTAAAGAAAAGATTCCAAGTGGTTTACAACAAACGTGTGCTCTTACCCAATTACACCACATTACCATATGGGTACTAATGTTATGTACAATGCTTATGATGATGAAGATTTTTTTGATGTACGTTTGGAACACCCCTTTTCCTGTATTATTTCGGGGCCCAGTAACAGTGGTAAAACATTTGTAAAAACGTTATTGCTTAACTCTGACAAAATGCTCAATGTGAAATTTGATAATGTGGATTTTGTGTATTCATGTTGGCAGAATATTTACAGTGAACTGATGTCATTGTATAATATAAAGTTTATTGAAGGTATTCCTGAGTCTTTGATTGATTTACCGCCTGCAAATAAAATTGCTTTACTGTTTTTTGATGATGTAATGGCTAAGTCATCTAATAATGAACAGGTTCAGAAAGCATTCACTCAACTTGTTCATCATAATTCTGTATCTGTCATATTAATCCTTCAGATTATTTTCTGTCAAGGCAAAGCCATCAGGACTATCAGCCTTAATGCCAACTATATAATTTTATTTAAAAACCCACGAGATAAAAATCAGATTGCAATTTTAGGTCGTCAAATGTACCCGCAGAGCGGGAAATTTTTCATGGAATGTTATGAGGATGCTACAAAAATACCATACGGTTATTTGCTAATAGACTTTAAAGCGAGAACACCAGAAAAGTTTCGCCTCAGAACATCTCTGCTTTCAGAGTATCCGGTTGTGTATGTGCAGAAAAAGAAAGCTCTGAAACGCGGTATTAGATAAGAAAATGAGTGTGAGACTTTGCAGAAATTTACCCCTTTTAAAACTATTATATAAAGCAACACCAAAGCAGCGACGTGCTATTTTACAATCATCCTTCGATGAGCTCATATTAACGCTTTGCGAAGTTGCTTTAAACGTACTACACGGGACTATACCTTTAACAGCTAACCAACATCAGAAACTCAAAAAGAGAAAAAAGGAGATTAAAATTACTGCCGATCAAAAAAAATCAATGTCAAGAAGAAAAGACGAATTTTAAACCAGCGAGGAGGTTTTCTACTACCTCTGTTAAGCGTGGCAATTCCATTTATTACAAGTTTGATAACATCAAGACAGTCCTGAGAAAATGGAAAATGCAGAAAAGATGTTCCTAATTCCGCAAAACCAACTTGATAAAATACGAAGTGGGGAAACGCGTGAAAGTATTCAGCAGGTTGTTGAGAATGATTTAGACAAAGCTATAAGAAAAATATTACAAAGATCTGATCTGGGTATAGATGAAAAAGCTAAACTATACTCTAACATATTGCAACGATTTTTAATCTTGGTAAAAAAAGGTGATATGGATAACACAGGTATAACTCTAACTTTACCGCATCAAGAAAATCCACCTGTTGATGGACAAACACCTGCTCATGCACCTGTTCAGACACACGATGACGGTCAAGATGAAATCATGAATGAGGTGTTAAACAACGTACCGCAGAAGAGTTTTAAAAATATAAAATATATTTTGAATAAAATGTCTAACGCTAGACATTTAACTTGGAACGAATCTGGAGAATTTATTCTTAAAGGACGTGTTATTTCAGGATCACACATGTTAGATCTGATTAGATGTATAACGGCTCCTAAAATCATTCGCCAAGACCGCAGACCTATTGGTTGGAATGAATTTCTCGAAGGTTTTGCTGCATTAAATATACCTTACTCGACTATTACCAACCCACATGTTAGAGGAATAATAGAATCTTATAAAAGAAACCCTATCACAGACACTGATGTTGCAACACCACCATCAACCTTACCGAAAAGATTTAAAAGATATATACGAACCCACAGGGCTACATCACACTCATATGCGGCAAATGAAAATGTATTTCCTTCTCCATCTCCTGACAAAACTGCATGGTTATCTTTTTAACTGATGTTTGTGAACTAATGATTTTGTTGATTATTTTTTTCCACGTTAATAAAAAGAATAGAAACTGTATTTTGTGTTTGGTGTTTTCTTTATTCATACGAAATGACAAATACAATATGAGATAACATAAAGTGACTTCTTTTTTTTTCATCACACATGCTTATATTTAAGAATAAGACGAAAACATTTTTCCAGTTTGAACACATGGAATACATTAAAATGTTTTATTGTTACAGGTCCTGGGTTTCAGTTTCTTCACAAAATGATCAACCATCTTATCATTTTTCATTAGATCATCATGATACAATTTAATAAAATTTTCATAATTATAACTCTTTGACATATGATACAGAAAAAACACAATGTTGTCCACAGGTGTCTGATGTAAAATCTTGCACCTGTTTGTTAGAGTATGTTATACGTATAGAATTTGTTTTTAGAAAGTTCCGGATTGATGTCGGGAAGCGTATGTTATCTGGACTGTTTCCAAAACTATCAAAAAAGCAACTTTCACCTTCCCGACTTACGTAGATAGCCAACCAATGTTCCCCGGGCATATTCGAAGGATCTGTATTTATTATAAGACTGTTATTAAAGACTGTTTTACCGGTCTAAAGTGAAGTTTTACAACAACTTTGCCGTAGGTAAAAGGTATTTCTTTGTTCTGATCGTCTTTGACCTCGATTGCTATTTCTGTTATATGTGATTTATTTACTGGAAGGTAATGAGGCTTTTCGTATCGAACATTAATAATATGATTGTATTCCCCTTGTATGTGCACACACACCTTAACAGTGGGACGTACGAATCGCCAACTGATTGAAATTCTATTACATCAGAATATATATAAAATGAATAACATCCGGCTTTGATATCGCTTTGATGTGGTGCATACGTCACTACTGGTGCTCCGGCACCTCGATAATCTTTTGGGTCCTTTAAGGTTCCTAAAGATAGTCCTGGTTTTAACCCCAAAATGACAGCCAGTTTCCCATAAAATGTTAAAGATGTCTTAGGCGGAGCTTTTAGAAATATTTTGTTTTTAATATGATCATATCCAAGAGTGACCCGTGGTGGTAGAGTTGAATTTATTTCTCTAATTAGAAATAACACATCCTCATAATATCCAAACTTTAACGTTTTACGTAGCTTAGATATGTTTTTATCATATGCATCATCAATGATAATATTAACCCCATCATCTATATTATAATACCGTTTATCCGCCTGTAGAACATCTTTACTCGTCTGGATGATGAATGAAGCGTCTTCGTCGCAAAAATTATACCAACTATTAGGGTAATCTATTTCAATTAATCCAACCTCCCATGCACCTTTCAGATCTATAGTTTTTGCCAATCTTGTTCTGTAGTTAGATATTCTGTTTTCAGGATATATATAACTCGATGCATTGCAGGGTAGCGTGACGTAAAATCCACCCTCTGCCATGGTTAGATTTTCATAAATGACCTGTAGTGTATGCTATCCATATCTTTATGGCTTCTGTAAATCCACCACATCACGTTTGGGAATCCATGAAGAGAACTTATCATCCCATCCTTTCCATCGGACCAAGTAAAATACACCTTTTTTAGTTTTTTTCTTATCCAAAATTTTATCTATCTTAAATGTTTTATCCTTATCCATAATTATCTTTTGCAATTCTTGTTCATATAAGCATCCGTCGATAATTTCACCGTCATAGTCTTTTAATCTGTAAACAGGTGGTTGACGAGGTATACACTTTGCTATAATGTAACAACATCCCCGACTTTATATTTAAACACCGGTTTAGTTTTTCGCATGTCACCGTACAAGTTGTGAAACACCAGCATTTCATTTTCTTTATTCACATCCACCGGTTTCATTTTAATACTTTTATGGTAACTGCTGTTATAACCGCGTAAAAGATCTTGAAGAATGTCGCAGTAACGTTTTGAATTCACTGCTTTTAAATATCTCCACATACGTGTTTTGAGCGTTCTGTTAAAACGTTCAACCACGCTGGCTTTTAAATCACTGGCTGTGAAAAAATGATGTATGTTGTATTTTTTAATCAACTCTTGAAAATGTTTGTTAAATTCTTTTCCTTGATCGGTTTGTATTTTCTGTGGGATGTGTCCCTCTTTGAGAATAGATTGGAAAGCTTTAGTCACTTCAACACCAGTTTTGTTTTTTAATGTGCGACACCATGCATATTTCCCAAAAACATCTATACAAGTCAATAAAAATTTTATATTATCATTTTCTTTAGAATAAGCGGTCATATCAACCAAATCTAGCTGAAATTGTACATCTTTTCCATACACAACCACTCTATTTCGTTTGTATTTGACGGGAGCAGTTCTGTGTAAAGTATAGGCATCTTGAGAAGCTATCCATTCTTCCACTTCTTTATCTTTTATTTTAACCCCATATTCCTCTTGTACACCACTTTGTAAGCGTTTTTTTACCTCCTAACGATCCATGATGTGAGGGGTTGTAGTAAACCTTTTTCATGAGATCATGAGACATGATTTCTCTACGATGACCAGACAATAATGACTCAAATATTAAGATGAAACGTCATGCATACATATGTGTGACGTGTTAAAAGTTAAAGAAAAAAAAAATGTGTTACAGATCATCTAGAGAATAGAGAAATTTCACACACATAACAAAATTGTTTTCAATCACATATTCGACAAGTGTCAATAATTTTATAAACATCACATGGGTCATTTCTTGATAAAAGTGTTGCGCATACATCGGTTACATAAGTACATAGACATAAAATATTACCTATTTTAAGGTTTTCCTTACATTCAGGCATTAGTTCCAGAATATTTCTCAGTAATACACATTTGTCATAGCATCCCATTCATTAGATAAGCTTCTCGCTACACACATTTGAATCCTTAATTTTGTTAAACGCTTGTTATCGATATGATATTCAGCATGAACAATCTTGTACAATAAATCAGTGATTTCACATTTAATACGTTGTTTAAAAATACATTCTACCAGAAAGTGAAGACTGCAGAGGTTCCCCATGTTCAGACTTGCTCGGTGGTTTCAGGATGACTGTTCTTCCAACTGTCGACAGCGTTATAAACGGCCTGTTCGCAGGATTCATCCACGAGCTTTTCTCTGAGTGCTGACAAAGCGTGTACAATGTAGATCTCGTTTCTGAGTTCACACAGAACAGTCTCAACAACGCCTTGAATCTTTTGCAGGTGTGGTGTAATGCCAAACGTTTTCAGGGTGGTGGAGAGAATCAGTTTTAGTTCAGGCTTGAGTAGTTTTCTGGACAGCTCCTCGAAGCATCCCAAAAAGTAATAAGCCGGGGCTTCAAAAAGGCATGAGTCTCATTGTTTCTCACGTTTTAGTCATTCTGTATTTGACATCAGGAGAGAGTGGTTGCATTTTTGACTGCTCTCGGATAAGATTTTGATTTTGAGGGTGGTACAGAGGCGGAGTTTGGGGGGCGGTGTCTTAGACTCAGTTTTGTCATCATTTCTTCTCTAACAGGCAACAAGTGAGGATCTAAGTCCAGATATTCCGTAAGATCAACTTAATCTTTTTTTCCTAACTTACTTCGTTTTCTTAACGTATACTTACTTTTTTTAAAAACATTTCACTTGCAGTACTTGGGCTACAAGCTGTCGTTTTATTTAAAACTATTCGACTCATTTTTAAAACTAAACGTAGTTTTCATTACGTTTAAGAATTTTTGAATTTATTTTCTTTATTTAATTATTTTCTTAACTTTAAAAAAAAACTTTACTTGTTTCAAACTGTTTAAAGTCTATCTCAAATCTGGCTGTGTAAGTTAAGGGTCTATGTATGCGCGCGGGCACAGAGTTTTCACACCCGCTTTTTGACAGCTTTTTCCCTCTCCGGAGGGAGAGAGAGAGACACGGAATAAACACAGATTTCGCTCCCTGAGTCTCTGTAAGATAAATCTCCGTTTCTTTAACAAACACTCTTACTAACATTATTTACTCTACTAACAGTTTAATTCTAACATCGTTTTGTTTTTGTTTTTTAAATAATACGTTTTAACACTTTTTAACTGAACTAAACAAGAAAGAAAGAAAACGAAACAAACTGTCGGATTTTAACATGTCAAAAAACTTTCATGTGAAAATGTACACCTTTTCTTAAAATAAAAGCAACCTTTTTCCCCTCTTTCTAAACATATACACATTTAAATGTTTAAAGCACATAACTGCCCAATACACATGCAAAAACCGTCACAATGTCACTAATAACAACGCCTCCCCCCCCCCGCTACGATATCAATTTGTATTTTGATATCAAAAACATCCCTAGTTCAGAGCGGGGTGAATTAGGGGTCAGATGGCCAGGTGTCCAAGTGTCCAGGTTTGGGAGGGGGGAATATTTTTATGAGGGTAATAACAATCAATCATCTTGACACAAAGTGCCCGGAAACCTCTTTCTTCCATTAAATATTCCCTTACATATATTTCCTCCAATTCTCCCATTCCCTCTTTTTGTCTGTTTTCTAACATTTTTAAATCCACTACTGGTTGAGGCAGAACCCACAGAGGTACAGCAGGTATAATCAGTCTGGGAGATATACTTAACTCTTTAATGTTCACTTCTTCTACTAAATGTTCCACTATCCACCCAAAACAGTTACATTCACTTTTTCCATACTCCCAGCATTTCTGTAAAATCTTAGTTGTAGGGTGAGACTCCTCCTGTCTCCCATAAACTGTTGTTAACCGTTTCCTCCTTAAACTAAGAGGCATTTCTCCTACTTCAACTTAAGTGCTGACACAGGTGATGATTGGATCGCCCCACAACAAATCCTTAAAGGGTCACGAAACACCAAAACACATTTTTTGAGCTGTTGACAGTCGTATGTGTCCCACACTGCTAAAAACACTATTAGGACACCTATTTCACTAAAAAGTGTAAATTGGTTGTTTTTGCGTTGTTTCAAGCAAATTCGTACTTCCGGTTTGAAACGAATTTTTGAATCTGCGTCACGGCCATGACATAATAGCGCTGTATTCCAGCGTGCAGACTGGGCGTCTGTGCCAGAGTGAGTCTTATTACGTCTTACAGTGTGTTGCATTAATGCATGAGTAAGGCTTGGTTCAAACCAATCAGCGCGCTCTATTGTGCAACTTCATTAATATTCATTACTGTCACAGTGTAGACGGCAAAGACGCCACGTTGTGTTGGCAAAACAAGCGTGGTGTTGCTTTTATAGTTGGCTGCAGTTAAGTTTCGTTTTCATTTTCTCTCTGTGAGAGCGCAGACTCACGCGTGGATTAACAGTGTTCGCGACAACAATAACTTACGTGTCTAAGGAGGATTATTGTTTACCTGAGAGCTGTTCTCATCTGCAAATGCTGAGATCCAGATTCGCTTGTAGTCTCCTCTAAATAAAGACGTGGCTCTAGTTGCTGGTGATTGTCCTGTCTCTACAGATTTGGTAAGTGAGCGACCAGTACTCTGTTTATTCAGTTCGTATTTTATTCATATCAAACAAACTATTGCACCGAGTGCAATAGTTAGCACTAACAGTTACAACCAAACTATAACCTCGTGTTGGATTTTGTGACCGGAATAACACACGCGGCTTTCTGACGCTACCTGCCGTGTGTATCTAAGTTTCCGGGAAATGCTGAGTTTTTTTTTTCTCTCATTCGCCGTGCGGTATCAAACATTGCATGAAAAATACACGCTTAGAGCAGCGCCTCGAATCAAATATCACGTTTGTCAGGAGGGACATTAATGAATTCCCTGAATGAAAGAGCCAAACTGCAGTTAAAGTCCACCATTTAATAATTTGGCAAATAATTCGACTACAGATGTCCATGTAAACACAGTCACAGTGTCCGCTGTGGTTGTGTGTTTTGACTCTGAAATCCAGCGCGCCCAAATAGACACTCCCATACCAAGCCTCTTTTCTTCCTCCGACGCTCCCCCCTAAACAGAGCTGGACACGCCCACTTTTCTGACTTTTTCCAAAGTAGAGGTGTGAAAACACACTGCTGAAACGAGGGGGTTTCATGGCCCTTTAATGCTTGAGCCTGTATTCTTACTAACTTCTCTAGATAAGTCTTTGCTGCTTAACTGTACACTACACAGCCGTAATCCAACACTGATCAGTGTTATATATATATATATATATATATATATATATATATATATATATATATATATATATATTTTTTTTTTTTTTTTTTTTTTTTTTTTTTCCTAAAGCCAATCTGTCTGCCCCCCAGACCTGCCCAGCTACACATCTCATTATGTTCAGAACCTTTTTGCATTTATCTTCCATCCTTTTAATATGTTCATTCCATGTAAGTCTATGATCTAATCACATACCTAAAGATCTTATTTTTGATACCCGTTCTAGCTGTTGATTATATAACCTTAACTTCAAATTTGTTCCTTTACTTTTTTTGTAAACAAGACCACTTGCGTTTTTTCCACTGAAAACTTGAAACCCCATTTAAATGACCACTCTTCAACCTGATTTAATGCCTCTTCCATTTTCCTCATAATATAATCTATATTTCTTCCCCTAAACCACAAAGCTCCATCATCCGCAAACAAAGACCTACTTATCCCCCTATCTACTTTCTCAAATACATCATTAATCATTATAATGAAAAGCAACGGGCTTATGACACTCCCTTGTAGAATACCATTCTGTCAATTGTTTTGGTGTTATAAATTCTCCTAATTTTACCTTAATTGATCTCTTGCAAAAAATCTTTAACCCGATTAAACATTCTCTCTTCTACTCCTATTTTTTCCAGTTTTATTAACAGTCCATCACGCCATACCATATCATAGGCCTTTTCAGTATCAAAAAATACTGCTCCCACTGATTCTTTATTCATTAATGCTTTTCTTATATCTGTCTCCAAACATATCATTGGATCCATAGTCCCTCTTCCCCCCTAAAGGCTCTCTGATTTGGTGACAATTTCTTATTTTCCAAATTATACATTAATCTGTCAGTTATGATTTTTTTCATTGTTTTACCTAAATGAGATGTAAGTGCTATTTGTCTGTAGCTGTTTTTATTACTATAATATTTTCCTGGTTTCTTAATTGGAATTATTAAAGTTCTTACTAACTCGTTGACAAAATTCCTTCTCGTCATACCTTGTTGCAAAAATCTAGCATAATACTCAAAGCCTTGTCACTTAAATGTTTAATCATAGTGTAACTTACTTTATCTAAACCACGGGAAGATTATTTTACTCCGTTAATAACTCTTTTTAGTTCTGCCATTTTCAACAGAACATCCAAAACACTGCCTGTTTCTTCTTTCCGTTGCTTTATCATAGGATTACTTGATAACACCTCCTCCCTGATCCTTACTCTATCCTCACACAAAGTTCTAGAGTTTACTTTGGTGAATGCTTCTCTTAGCATCATAGCCTTTTCTCTGTCATTCACCGCCATCAGGTTTACTTCTTTGAGCACAGGAATTTCCACATCTTTTCTAATTCCTCTAATTTTTTTAATCATATTCCATATTTCCTCTACTGGTATACTTCTTCCTATTTTGTTACAAAATTCCCTTCAGTATTCTTTTTTTCCCCTTAATACTCTCCTAACTTCTGCTTGAACAGCTTTATAATTTAATTAAACTTTGAAAGTTATGTGAATGTCATTTTATAAAATGCCTTCCTTTTTCTTTTTATATGACTTCTCTGCATTTCTCATTCCACCAAGGCACTATCTTCTTCTCCCTTCCCCCTTTACTTTTTGGAATATATTGTTCAGCTGCCTCCATAATTACTGCTACTATTCTGTTGTTTTTTCACCATTGTCAGATATCTCCATTTTATCCAGTGTTTTTAACCCATCTTCACTAACTGACATAAATTCTTCCCAGTTTGCTTTTACATAAATCCATCTCCCACCAATCTTTGCACAAGACTGAGTGTGTGAGCTGCATATATGAGTGAGCGTGGTTCATCAGTGTGATGTGCTGCAGGTGTGTGTGGCAATCAGTGTTTGTGCATGACGTCATGGTTAGAAGTCCGGTGATGGTGACCTCTGCTGGCCAGCGAGGGGAATGACTGGGACCGAGACAGTGACATTACAGGTCAGCTGCATCTTGTGTTAACCATACTCCTAAGTATTTAAGGGAGTTTAGTTTCCAATTAATATTTAATTTATGTTGAAGTTTATTGTTTGGGTTGTAGCCAAATTATAAAATTAGAGTTTTTTGTATATTTAATTTGTACCCACAGAGTTGTCCAAACCTTTTAAGAACAAGAAGCAGACTAGAAAGTGATTCATCTGGATTGGAGAGATATAGTAGCACATCATCCGCATATAGGAGCAATTTTATGGTCTACCTTATTAATGTTAATCCCCCCAATTGATTTTTCTTCTCTAATTGCCTGGGCTAGAGGTTCAATGTACATTGCAAACATCAGGGGAGAGAGGGGACAACCCTGCCTAGATTCTTTTTTCTAGTTTTATCTTTTTTGAAAGACAACCATTTATATTTATCCTAGCCTCTGGGTTTGAATATAAACATTGAAAGCTTCTAACTGTATTTTCGGTAATCCAAATCTATAATAAACATTAAATAAATATTCCAAATTTACACAGTCAAACACTTTCTCTGCATCTAGGCTAACTAAAATTGCTTTAATGTGATCTTTTTTAATTTGTCGTATTGCATGAAGTGTCCTTCCTATATTATCTTGAGTCTGCCGTCCTCTAATAAACCCTGTTTGATCTATGTCTATCAAATCAGGTGAAAATGTTTCAAGTCTCTTGGCTAAAAAAAAGGCAAATAATTTATAGTCTACATTTAAAACAGACACAGGTCTAAATGAACTACAAAGAGTTTTATCCTTCCCCTCTTTAGCTATGACTGAGATAATTGCTTCCCTCCAAGAAAGGTGCATTTCTGCCTCTTTAAGTGTCCAATTAAATGATAATATAAGAAGTGGTGAGATCTCTTTTTTAAATGTTTTGAACCACTCAGAAGGTAGACCATCATTGCCGGGTGTTTTATTATTTTTAAGATTATTTATAGCTTTATCTAATTCATCCTCTGTCATTTCTTTTGTTAGGAGAATATTTTGTTCCCATCCAATACAGGGAAGATCAAGAGAATCCAAAAAAAAAGCTTTAATTGATGTATTATTTACCTGTGTCTGTTGTGAGTATAAAGATTTATAATAGGTTTCAAATGCCTCTTTAATTTTATCCAGACTATATAATATTTTTCCTGAGTTGGGGTCCTTTATCTTATGAATTGAAACCTTTTGTTGTTGTTTTTTAAGGTTCCATGCTAGTCTTTTTGTTGCTTTTGGTCCCATTTCATAAATGGCTTGCCTTAAGAATTTTTATTTTTTCTTTATGTCCTCTCTATACATCTTATCTATTTTATTTTTTATATTTTTGATCTGTTTCAAAATCTGGGTATCTTTACTAGTTGCATGTTGTTCTGTTAATTGCTTTAATTTATCTCCAAGATTCCTAAATCGAAGTTCTTTTATCTTCTTAAGGGTTGCTGTAATAGAAATGATCTTGCCTCGTAATACAGCTTTAGCTGCATCCCATAAGATTATAGGACTTACTTCCCCGTTATCACTATTCCCTACGTATAATTCAATTTCTGATTTAATTTGGGCCACTACTTCTGCTTTCCCTAGTATACTTGTAATTAGCCTCCATATTTTATCAGCTTTTCTGTCATTAAAATTTAAAGTGAGGTGTAATGTTGCATGATCTGATACATCGGCCGCTTTCATTTCACATTCTTTTACCCTGTGTCTGTCCCTGCTAAACATAAAAAAATATTCAATCCTTCTGTAAACTGCATGGGGTGAAGAATAATAGGAGTATTCTTGTTTTGAGGGGTAAAGATCTCTCCAAACATCTAATACTCCAAGATCTTTTAATGAACTCTTAAAACTTCTTAATTGAGCCGTTTTAATTATTTTATTATTGGAAGTGTCCTTTTGTTGGTTAAGAACTATATTGAAATCACCTCCACATATTGTTATTCCCTTAGTATCCATAGGCAAAAGGTTGATAATTGTATTGAACAGCGTTTTACTGCCAGGGGGTGCATATACATTTACTAAAGTGATTAATTGTTCATTTAGTTTTCCCTGAAGCAAAATATACCTGCCTTCTTTATCTGATATCTCTTTTAACAACTCAAAATTTATAGAATTATGTACTGATATTGAAACTCCCTTTTTTATTATTTTTCCTAAAAGAACTATAAAAAGTTTATGTATATCCAAATTTTTTAAGTTTATCATGTTCAGATGGGGAAAGGTGTGTTTCTTGCAAGAATATGATTAGATTTTTTTAACGTTTTATTTTGGCTATAACCTTACTCCTCTTAATTGGATTATTTAACCCATTTACATTTAAAGATGCAATCTCAACATATCTCTGCATGGCAATTTCGGATAGTTACGTTGGCAACCTTTAGAGCTTACAAAAATGATAATAAAATAAACAAAGAAAAAAGAACATTGGCTTTCAAAGTTGTGGGCCACGTTTGACCCAGCAAAACCCAGCTCCAGTCCTGGGGAGAGGGATTTATTCCTGCCTCTTGCAGGGGTCCCTCATTTCTAACATACCAATCTAATCACTTGTCCCCGGTCTTTTTTTTTTTTTTTACTCAGATTATTAAGTTAGATAAATATTTTTTTTAAACAAAATGATTTATATAGCCCCTCGAGGATACCAACCAACTAGGAATCATGAGGATTGTTCAAATACAAAATGAAACATATTCAGTCCAAAACGATGTAGTTTTTACCTTTTAAATTACTCTCTCGAGAAAAACACATATTCAAACAAATTGTAGAATGGTTAGAGTTCAAGTATTTCAGCCGTAGTCAGTTCGCACTCATAAAGTAGTTTGAAATAGCGTTATTTGTAAGTTGTGTATCGTAACAGTGCCTCCGCATACCTCTTTAACGTTAACAGTCAGCGCTGTTTCTCAACAGTTAATCTTCATTCGGTGTTTGTCACTGAAAGCTCTTCAATCTTTCCCGAACACGATCAGAAGCGATCCGTCCAGCTCTTAGCCACTGGGTACGGCGTGTCAGTCTTTCTTACCATCGACACCGGGGGTCTTCGGATACCTGCTGCGTCATCATCAGATCCACCGTATATCCTCTCTTATTCAAATCTTTCGTAGCTTCAGCCACGCTTTCGTAAAGTTGTGGTTCTGTCTCCCAGTGTATTCGCATCTTGGCTGGGTAGGGTGTCTGAAATCAGATTTTGTTCTCCTTGAGGACTTTTTTCACTTCTTTATATTCCTTCAGTTTTGCATTAATCTCCATGGGGAAATCGTGCGCAAAGAAAATCGGCTTGCCATTGTGTTGCGGTTCTTTTGCCCAGGCAGCTTGCAAGATCTTATCTTTAGTGCTGTACTGCAGGAAATTTAATATAATTGATCTTGAAGTATTATTATTTTGAGGTGTAGGAGAGGGAGATCTGTGCGCTCTCTGTACCTGCAGGTCTAATTCGGAGTCCAGTGAGAGCTCAGTTTTTAGCAAAGACGTGATGAAATTAATCATGGACGTCCCTTCTGCTCCTTCTTTAATACTGTATATTCGGATATTATTTCATCGTGATCGGCCCTCCAGATCTGTGACCTTATTCTGCATCATTTTTTGCTCTTTCAAGGTGTGCAGTAAGGCGTCTTTTAGTTCAAGGTTTGCCGACTCGAGTTCAGTTTATTCGCTCCTCTGCTTCATTCAGTCTTGTGCCATGTGACTGAATATCTTCGGTGATGCCTTCTAGCTTCTAGTTTATGTCGCTTTTCAGCTTGTCCACTTCTGTTTTCATATCCTTTATGAACTCTTCTTTGAATTGGCTGAATTCTTTTCTTAAATCTGTCTTCAGTTCGGAGATATCTCTGCTGAGTGCTCTCACTGCTCGCAAAGTTTTGGCACCATGTTCTTTCTCAGGTAGGCCTAACTTGTCGTTATCATTCCTCGTCTCCTTTTCCTCCTCGCTTAATTTTGGCTTTGAATTCCCCTTTTTAGGTTTTGCCCCATTCATTTTGAAGTCGTCTAGCGCAAAGCTCACTTGAATTGGTAAAAGTATAAGGGCTTTTTGAACACATTGACCGGAAGAGTATGTTCTATGCTGCCATCTTACCGCTCACCCAACTATGGCATTTATGTATGTATTTGCAGCTATTTTCAGAAAAGGTGACATTAAATTTTGCAACAACATCCTTCAAAACGCTAAAAGGGCGTGAGTAAAAAAAATTCCAAGGAAGCACCAGGCTCTCTCAAATGCCAGAACACACGAGCGACAAGGATGGGATTCGCACCCATGCGTGCAGAGCACAATGGATTAGCAGTCCATAGCCTTAACCACTCGGCCACCTCGTCACATATTTTCCTTTCTTGTCTGGTGGAGGCTGGACTGTGGCACATATTTGTATATGTATGTTTCTGCAACTATTTTTCGGTAAGATGACTTTCAGTTTTGCCGTATGAATGACAGAGCATATGAACGACAAGAATGGGATTCGATGGACTCGGCCACCTCGTCATGTATGTACTCACTTTCCTGATGGGGGCTGGACTACGGCATTTCTGTATGTATTTGCAGCTATTTTCAGTAAAGATGACATAAAATTTTGCAACAACATCCTTCAAAACGATAAGAGGGTGCGAGTAAAACACCTTCCACGAAAGCACGCGTCACCAAATTTGAAATGAAATGTTACATTTTATATTGTTGAAAAAGATATCAATATTCAAAAATGTCTATATTTAATGTGAAATATATTTATTTTTTTACACATAGTCAGTGAAACACTATTCAGTGTTTATTAAACTCATCTGGTCATTGTCTGTTACTTTTAAAGTCTTTCAATTTAATATTAAGCCTTGAAGGGCAAAAACTTAATTTAATTCACAGGCCATATAATTCAATAAATACAATTCAGTAATTCATATAAAGCATAAAATGTCATAAATATTAACATATTAATTAGATAAAACTAACATCTGCACTGGAAAAAAGTATTTAGCCCAGCTTTGTAAGCTCAATTTAAACAAGAAAAATATTCATCCTCAAACATGAAATAAATGTTATAGAAACCAAACTTTAACTTTCTCATGTATCAAAATATTGTTACAACACCAACTTATACATTTTTTGATTGTATTTCTTGAAAAGTAAAGCTTCAATGAATGATCTGGCAGATAGAACCTCATAATTCCAAGCGGAAAATGACTTGTTTTTTACTTCAATTCGCAAGTGCAAAGTAACTGACATGACAGAGACCTTAAGGGTTCTCTAAATGCAAATGATCAATGTATGAAAGAGAAATGCTACACACATATTGTTTGATATATGGAATGCAAAAACTTTTAAGCTCAATATCACAAAATCATTCAGAACGCAGATAGAACCTTATAATTCTAAAATGACAATTTGCCGAACCTATTTTACACAATCTAATTTCACTTAATAAACAGTTTTGTCTTAAAATGTAATCAAAATTCTCTAAAACTGGACTTTTCCACCAAGCTCTCAAATTTTGCCATATTTCCTTCTTTTAGATATTGGGATATAATCTTTTCCAGTACTCTCCTGCATTGGGTGTAACAAACACGTCTTTAGATAAGCAAGAATAAAACATTTTTAGTATACCATCTTTAAAAGCATATTGATTTTCTTTAAAGTTAATCACCCTTCCTTCATCACTGTGCATTTCCAATTTATTCTCTATCTTTGACAAGAGTTATTGAAAATCTATTTACTAACTTGAAAAAAATAGACCAAAAGAATGGAAAGAAATTATAGAAAACAACAGAAAGACCTTCTGCAGTTGCTATTGATCTATTTAATGTCTCCTACATGACATGGAGTCCAAACTATTGTGTTGTACTGATGTCTACATCTACAACAACCAAAAACCCAACCTCACAGTAACCTGTCGTGTTTTAGCAACATCTACACCAACCACAAGCCTAAACCCCACGTCATGGTAAACTTTTGTGTACCCTAAAAGTCTGCACCGACCACAACCCTAAACATTGCCTACTTAAAAAGCTTAGCCATGGAGCCTGGATGGCTGAGTCGGAAGAGCATCAGACTTTTAATCTGAGGGTCCAGGGTTCAAGTCCCAGTTTGGGCATATAAGACCCTTTTTGTGGAGCCACAGCTTTTGCGGATGAGCTATTGCTTGCCGAAAGTTTCATCTGGATGCACCACACCACACGTGTGCTAGCCATGAGGACATGGCAGTACATGTAGTTGTGGCCGAGTGGTTAAGGCGATGGACTCGAAATCCGTTGGGGTCTCCCCGCGCAGGTTCGAGTCCTGCCGACTACGTGCTGGCAGTGCGCAGTATTTTAATTTGCGACCTTCCTTGATTGTTAACAACTCCATTGTTTCTTGTGAAAAGGGATGTGATGGTAGGGAAAAGCCACAAAAATAAATCGGCAGCCATGGTACCTAACTGCCCTGGAGGCCCTCCATTTTCAAAGACATTTGACAGAGAGTGACGGTCCAGTGGTTGTCCCATAGCTTGCCATGATCGTATAGTGGTTAGTACTCTGCGTTGTGGCCGCAGCAACTCCAGTTTGAATCCGGGTCACAGCAGATTTTTCAAGGTGATATTGGCGTTGGACTCTGTGTTGCCATCCGTAATCTCCAGCCTCCTTTTAGTGCAGGCTGTGCTAATGGCACGTCCTGAATGTTTATGTTTCCTAAAGTGTGGAAGACTAGTGATACGATATGAGCAACGGGACCTTTGATGCCAGCATGCTGTGTAGATAAGCATTGATCAAGTCACGCTTCTAAGGCATGGAAGAAATCTTTTCAATTGTTAAAGGGGTGGTCCAGAATGTAATTTTAAGGCTTGGTTGTGTTTATAAGATGCAAAGCAATGTGTGCTTATGTTTTACTTGACGGAAATCGCGTAATTTTTTCATATATCTCACTTTGATTATACACAGCTACTCAGCTAACATGAAAACGACTGTCATATTTCCTAGTTCCTCTAAAAGGCCCGCCCTTAAGTGACTCTGATTGGTCATCGACATAATGTGCTGCTATTGGCGGATCGGCTCCACGTCACGCCCGTAAAAGCACACGCTTTTCTGCTGTGTAAACATGAAGTCAACCTCGCGCCCGCTCTCTAAAATAACATCTGACAAGTGTCTGTAACTAACGAGTGAAAAAGGGGTGCGGCTCCTTTAACAGCGTCTGTGTGTGCGTCTATGTGTGTGTTTGTGTGGTGTGAACTTTCTGTAACAAGCGCAAGAGCGCGGGACTTTCTTTTTCTCTGATGCTCGGATTAAGTTATTTTCTGTAATATATCGTGACAGAAGAATAAAGCACAAGATGTGAGATGCTACCTGTTGAGCCTTGATTTATTATTCTGCTGCTACCACTAGTCAGGTAAGCTAATCTGTGTTTTTTTAACTCTATGCGTCATGACGTCTTTCACGAGTATCCGGAATATGCAGGTGTAAGTAATATAAGTCATCCACATATCTTTTGCGACTTCATTATCTGAGATGTGAAACACATGAAAAAGCCAAGACAATCAGTGCAGTCGCGCACACACATAAGAGATCGTGCTGGTGGAGTGAGTGTGTGTTTACAGGAGTTTGGCTGATAAATGTGAGTTTGTAGCTAAATCGTTTGCCCGCAAAGCAGCATTTCGCATTGTTTACATCATTGTTACAGCATACAGTTAACGCTAGACACTGTACCTGTCATGATCAATTTTAAAAAATAAAAACACTTACTTGTAGATCACAACTTCTGCTTTGAGGAGATTTTAGCCGAATCCAGCACTGAACTGGGAGAGATTCTGGAGCTGTTTTGTCAAATCATGCTTGCTGAGTATTTTATAATTCTCTGGAAGTTAATTAATATTGAACTAAAGGCACTTCTGTCTTTGTGTCGTGTCCTTTGGAAGCCCAAATACAGAAACAGACGAAGCTCTGTGGAAACAGCCGTGTTTAGATGCATTTTTAGCTTCATCTCTGCTATAACGTTACAGCACCTCTGGCCACAGACCTTACCTGCATGCGCAGTGTGGGATGCGCAGTAAACGAACTTGTGATGTCACAGGGGGCGGAAGTATTTTTTTGTAGTCCCCAAAATTCGTTCATTGTAGGCTTTGCTAAGCTAACTCTGTAAAAACCAAGGTCTCCCTTAGCATTGAACTTAGAACTTTTTACATTCAGAGATGCTGTTTATTTTCACACAGCTACATTACACATCAACTAAAGTTTAAAATATGAGATCGTAGTGGACCACCCCTTTAAGTCTCCATTCATTGCCACAACAACAGTAACCCCTTCTGCAGTTGCCATTGATCCATTTATTGTCACCTACATGACATGGAGTAAAACTATTTTGTTTTACTGATGTCTACACCTACAACAACCATAAACCCAACCTCACAGTAACCTGTTGTGTTTTAGCAACATCTACAACAACCACAAGCCTAAACCCCACGTCACGGTAAATTTTTGTGTACCGTAAAGGTCTGCGCCGACCACAACTCTAAACTTTGTCTACTTAAAAACATTGTGATGGAGCCCGGATGGCTCAGTCAGTAGAGCATCAGACTTTTAATCTAAGGGTACAGTGTTCAAGTCCCCGTTTGGACCCTTATAAGACACTTTTTGTGGAGCCACAGCTTTTGCGGTTGAGCAATCGCTTGCCGAAAGTTTCATCTGGATGCACAACACATGTACTAGCCATGAGGACATGGCAGTACATGTAGTCGTAGCTGAGTTGTTTAGGCGATGGAAACCTATTGGGGACTCCCCGCTTAAAGCAAGAAGCTTCTTCTCAACCATTTACCCCAGTATGCAGAAATTTTATAGGCTTGTTGTCTCAAGTTAAATGTCAGTACTTCCATGTCATACACCTCTTTAACAATATCATACCATTCGCCTACAGATGGAGGATCTTCCTTTAGCCATTTTTTTTTGTAATGGCCTTTTTGCTAGTTGTTAGTAGTGTGTTAAGAAGATACACATCATTTTATGGTATTTCTGCAGAGTAAATTCCCAGGTACATAGTTTTAAAATTACATACCAGATTCAATCTCATTATTGCATTTATCTCTTTATTTAAATATTGTGTATAATATTACAGTCCCTAAATATGTGGACATGATCTGCCAATTCACTTTCACATTTTCTCCAGCATTCACCATTTTTTGATCTCTACTTTGAAAGTATTTTATTTTAGGTGATATAAAAAACCTGATAACATTTCTCCAAATAAATCCCCTCCATTAATCAGAATTAATTGTGATCATTTGTGTTTCCCAAAGAGTTAACCATTCCTCATTTGTTAGTATTAATTTGGCTACCCTTTCCCATTTATGTTTTGTATACATTATTGAGTGTTTCTTTGTTAATGTCAGACAGGAATAAAGTCTTGATACTAGTTTTTTTATTAACCTTCTTTTTGTAAGCATCTATAAATACCTGCACTACTGTTGTTTTTATGTCTTCAGAATCTCTTATGCTTTTATTGAGGTAGTGTCTAACTTGAAGGTAACGGAAAAAAGTCTTGTTTATCTTATATATTGGAAAGTTGTTGAAAACTTTCTAATTCATTATCAGTAGTGTTGAGACAGAAGGATGTTATGGCCTACAAACTCCATTGTTTAAATCTTAGATCTAGTTTTGCTGGTTTAAATTGAATATCATGTTCAACCCATCTTAATATCTAAGCTTGTTTTTCACATTTAGGATTCTTTAATTCTTTGTACCAAATTTCTAAAGAGCTCTTTGTCAGGGAATTCAATTTATGCAATTCTGTATGTTAGAAGTTTCTATCTCCTAATAATTATTGGAGAGGTAAGTGGATTAGTAATTGTTCAAATTCTTTCCACTTTGCACAGTATTTGTAATTGCACCAACAAACTATGTGTCTAAGCTGTGCTGCCTTACAATAAACATCTAATGATGTTTTCTGTTCCAAATGAAGCGAGACACTAGTTTTTTCCATTCATCAAATTTGCTTTTTGGTTTCTCCGCTGGTAAAGCTTTAAAGAGAAAAAGTGGGCATGGTAATATATTCATCTTTATTATCTCTATTCGATTATATAGATCTAAAGATAGAAGGGGCCATCTTTTCAAAGTTATTATAGTTTCTGTAATGGGAAAGTCATTTATTTTTATAGATATCTGATAGGTCTGCAGAGATTTGAACTCCCAAGATATCTGATAGAAGGTATGTTCCATTTAAATGCATAATCCTTGTGTATTTTATCATCTGGGTTATAGTTGCATTAAAGAGTTTGTGTTTTAAGTAAATTTAATCTATATCCTAAATGTAATCCAAATTTGTCAAGAGAATACATCACCTTAAGTGAACTAAATTCTGGGTATGTAAGAAACAGAAACACATCATCACAATATAAACAAATTTTATGTTCTACATCTTTAATTTTCACTCCCCTTATTTCTGTATAATCTCTGATTAGTTGTGCCAATGGTATAACAAATAATGCAAATAAGGAAGGACTTAATGGGCACCTTTATCGACATCCTCTAATATAATATGTTCTGAAAATATCCACAGTTATTTTAATTCTAGCTGTAGGAGTTTAATATAAAGATTTAAAAAATGTATAGTGTCATTCTCAAATCCAAATCGTTGCAGAACTAAATATAAAAAATCCCAACTCATCGAATCGAAAGCTTCTTCTGCGTCTAGGCTACTTAGAAGAGTGCTAATCTTGTTTTGAGCTATATAATCTATTACGTGAAGGGCTCGCCATATATTATCATATGTTTGTCTTTGTTTTATAAAACCTGTTTGATAAGTATCTATTAGGTCTGAAAGAATGTCCTATAATCGTTTAGCTAATATAGATGCATAGGGCCCTATCATACACCCGGCGCAATGTGGCACAAGACGCAAAGCAATTGCTATTTGCTACTTTCACCTCGGCGCAAGGGTCATTTTGAGGCATTGCGCCAAACTGTTTAAATAGCAAATGCATTTGCGCTCGTATGTGCGCCTATAGGCATTCTGGTCTAAAAAAGCAGGCGTGTTTTGGCGCGTTGCTATTTTGAGAAACTGTAAATAGTCTGTTCTTTAGACCAGAACAAAGTCGGTCTATTGCCTGGCGCAAAGTGCGCCTGGCTTACACACTACACACAAGATGCAGAGCAATACGCAAATATCATTACATACGAAAAAGATATAATATGTTAAGGATATATATAATAAGGATATATATATATAGGATATAAATATAAATGATTAAATTATTACAAAACATATTAATTTTTAGCCTACATGAATTTTAAAACCACAGTCTTCATACTTTCTTCATCTCGGGAGGCTTTTTCAGGTCATTTAATTTGCTTTTGTATAATGTTGTTATTATTAGTAATATTATTTATTATATCCATGTTTATATTTGTTTGATTAAAAACAAGCTTAGATTTGTCCACCTGTCAGGTTTTAGACCATATGGGGCACAGCAGGTGTATTTGGAAAAAACTCAGTTTTTTGAACACACTTGATTATCAATGTTAAAATTATTTGTTTGCTGGAAATTAGAACTGAGTTATTAAACTGAGTTATAGAGTTTTAAAACAAATTTTTGCGCTTAACAAACAAAATTAATTATTTATAGGCTAATTGATGTCTGAGCGTAAAGGTTTCCCTATCCACGAGAGCAAAATCGAAAGTGAACTTACTTTACGTCATGTAAATAGCAAATGCAAATGCGCTCATGACGCGACGCAACTGGCTCTTAAAGGTAATGGGAGATGAGTCGCTGATTGGTTTATTCTCAAAACACACCTATAACTCATTAACAAAATAAACTCAACCCTTTTAGACCATGCGCCATGGCGCAAAACGGATTTTCCCGTCCTTAAATTAGAAAGTATGGATTCTGACACGCCCTCAAATATTTTATTGAGTTCCACTTTAACTTCTTTGATATTATTAAAAATATCTGGATATTTACCATATTTAGTCTCTAAATCTTCAAGTTGTATATTTAGATTATTTATGTAATTCCATTTTTTTTTCTTGATCACCACATAATAAGTTTACCTCGCATAACAGCTTTAGCTGCGTCCCATCGATACTAGGTGACACCTCTGCATTATTATTATTATGTTTTAAATATTCTAATAGTTCTTTTTTAACATATTCTACACACGTTAAATCATTCAAATGATTACGTTTAAATCGCCAAAATGTCTTACTTGGTTTATTGTCCAGGTACACTCTTAAACATACTCCTGCATGGTCTGAGATGTCCCTTGTTCCAATTTTACAGTCTTTTATTTTATGTTGATCTGACCCAAACATAAAAAAAAAACAATTCTAGAATGAGAAATGTGGGCAGAAGAGAAAAATGTATATTCTTTTTTTAAGAGGGTATATGTCTCTTCATACATCTATCAAGCCTAATTATTTCATCAAATATCTTATTTGTCTAGTTTCTTGACTAATTTGCTTATTAGAAGAGGAGTCCAATTTAGGCTGAAGTTGTACATTCCAGTCTCCCCCACAGATCAACGTACCTGATATCTCCTTGGCTATAACACTTACTATTTTTTTGAGAAATGCTTTGTCTTTTTCAGGTGGTCTATATATACTAACTAATGTAACTTTGTATTGGTCGATAGTTTCTTTAATTAAGTTATATCATCCTTCTTTATCAGTAATCTTAGAAATTAATTGGAAGTTGATTTTATTTGAGATCAATGTCATTACTCCTGGTTTACGACCATTATTATATGAGGAAAAGAAAAACCTAAATCCCATTGTTTCTGATTTCCTATGTTCTGTATCAGAAAGATCTGTCTCTTGCCAGAAGATTATCTGTTGGTTTTCTCTTTTAATTTTAGCCACAAGTTTGCTTCTTTTAATTGGATTTAGTAACCCATTAATATTCAAAGTAATTACTCTATATTTCTGTTTTTGCATAATCAGATGTTTTTGCGAAAATCACTTTGATCGGAACATGAAAAACACAAACATGAATATCTTGAACCACATAAAAAAACATTACGAAAAAGATCTCCAAACCTTCAAGTCTTAAATAACTTCTTAATGTGAGGGGAAAGCCTTCCTTCTCTAAAAAGCCCTTCCTTGCTGTGCCTATTGTTATTTAAATATGGTTTAGGTTATCATATATGACGTAAAAAGGAAGATTAATACCAGTGTGTATGGGAGCTCTCTTTCTCAGCTTCTTAAGCTGCCCCGAATGAGTGAAACTCTAGGGTTGGGTATCGTTTGGTTTTTCGATACCGGTGCTAAATTGATACTTTTAAAACAATACCGGTGCCAAAACGGTGCCTGAGTCGACACTTTTTAGCCACAAAATGATGGTGGACGACTCTTTTTCAAAATAATTTTAATAGAACAATATAATTACAGTTTAAAGTAAACATCAGTTAATATTGTATTACATTAATACATTTCCTTTGATCATTTGTTGGTTAGCGTGAACTTGAGATTTGCATTATGAAATTACATTAGCTTACTATTAACCTGTGGGGGGCGGGCAGGGGCCACATACTTTTAGGAGCACATTTTAACATATATATCACAAAATACTTAAAACATTATTGGAAGTCATTTGTTTTCATGCATCACTCCGCAGTCTTAATAAACAAGATAATTAAATAACTTAAACTCAAAATAATCTTCCTTGTTCATTTATTTGACAAGTAACGTTGTACTGGTGTAGGAGAACACATTTCTAACATTCAAGTACATTAAGGCACATTGCTGCACCTCTCAACTTTACAGTGTTTCCTAAAACATAATTATTCTGGAGTCATAATAAGTTATATTTCTTATCGCTTATTTCATGAATAAAAGCCGACTGTTTGTAAATTCAAGACTGCATTTCCTAACGTTAAACTATGTACACTAGATTTCTGATTAATAATGGTCTCTGCATAGCAGAGGACTTCCTATATTAAGAGTTAAAATCGCTATTGAAAACAGAAGTCTAATATCATCAACAGTGGACATTTTGATAGTGTTTCACAACATCAACATGACTGAAGTTAAATCTTTTTATTACCTGTGTCAATTTGGGCATCAACTTCTGACGAGTGCGGGGAGCTGATGCGCGCAGCACCGTCACAGAGATAGCATAGTGCCAAGAAAACAGAGGGAGCGAGCATAAGCGAGTGCCGGAGGGAGCTAAAGCACGCGAGAGAGGCTCTGCCATTGAGCCCCCAAATGTGTCATTAAGTTTGAGATGTTTCCCCCTTACACGCACTTTTGTAAAGACAGTTGCTGTGTAAGAATCCTTGCTTGCAAAATACGCTTTAGAATGCTTAGTTTAAGCAAATTGGATGAACGTGATCATGCATGTTGATCTGAAGAGTGTCGCTCTCGCTCACTGAAAACCACTGGTTCCAGGCTGAATGCGATGTACTCTGCGTGTTGCGTGCGTCTGTTCCCTAGCGACAATAACAATCGCCTGATATGGCTGTCGGTATTCCTCAAAGTTGTTTAGAATTAAATGTTTAGTGATGCTGTGACGCAACGCCTATATGTGCCTTTTTCATGCACCCCTTACGTCCATGCCTCAGCACCGAAATTCATACGCTGATTTAATACCGGTACATACCGGTTACCAAGGTACCGGTGCTATAATGGCACCGGGTTTCGGTACCCAACCCTAGTACACACTGATCATGTCTACAGTTTATCTCCAGTGTGAATTCTCTGATGTCTTTTCAGGGTTCCTGAGTGAGCAAACCTCTTACTGCAGTGTGAACCCTTGTACAGTTTATCTCTAGTGTGAATTCTCTGATGTGTTTTCAGGGTTTCTGAGTGAGTAAACCTCTTACTGCAGTGTGAACACTTGTACGGTTTTTCTCCAGTGTGAATCCTCTGGTGCCGTTTCAATTCTGCAGCTGTAATAAAAGTCTTCTCACACTCCAAGCACATATACTCTCTCACACCAGTGTGGATCTTCATGTGTTTTTTAAGGTATGATGATAGGCTGAAACTCTTCCGACACTGAGTGCATGTGAATGGTTTCTCTCCAGTGTGGATCATGATGTGTTGATTAAGGTGTGATGAGTGGCTGAAACTCTTCCCACACTGAGTGCAAGTGAATGGTTTTTCTCTGGTGTGGATCTTCATGTGACTATAAAGCCCGGAAGATTTGCTGAAACTCTTCCCACACTGAGTGCATGTGAATGGTTTCTCTCCAGTGTGGATCCTCATGTGTTTTTTAAGGTATGATGCATCGCAGAAACTCTTCCCACAATGAGTGCAAGTGAATGGTTTTTCTCCAGTGTGGATCATCATGTGTCTATAAAGCGACGATGATTTGCTATAACTCTTCCCACACTGAGGGCATGTTAATGGTTTCTCTCCAGTGTGGATCCTCATGTGTAGATTAAGGAATGATGAGTTGTTGAAACTCTTCCCACACTGAGTGCATGTGAATGGTTTCTCTCCAGTGTGGATCCTCATGTGCGTCTTTAGTTTGCCTTTGCTTGCCAAACTCTTCCCACACTGAGTGCAGGTAAAACAACTCTCACTTTTAAAATATTATCAGTCTCTAAATGAGTTTTGTCCTCAATTTTGACTTGATGTTCCTCCTCTTTACTCTCCTCGTAGTCTTTCAAGAGTTCACACTTAGCTGATGATTAATTATAAGCTTGTTTGGCATGCTGTCCCGTGAGAGAGCCCTGAGCTCATGAGATCCTCGAGCCCAGGACTCCCTCCCGTTGCAAAGCGGGAGGGGAGTTTGAGCTCAGGTAGATCTCGAGAACTCCCCTGCTGTAGCAAGTGAATGCTCTTGAAACTAATTACTAACTAGGAGCGTGTATATGTTGACAATTTGGCTTGTTCAATTGGCTTAATTGCATGTTTTTGGGCGGTGGGAGGAAACCGGGGAACCCGGGGGAAACCCACGTGAGCACGGGGAGAAGTGCAAAACTCCGCACAGAAATGTCTGCTAGTTTTGGTAGAGCCAGGAACCAGAGACATTCTTGCTGTGAGGCGACAGTGCTAGGCACTGGGCCACCGTGTCACCCGTCTAAGAAGGAGGCGTAGGGGAGGAAGGGGGGACTCTTCAAAACGAAGATAGCAATGGAATAAACCCCAGGGTATTTATAGTAGTTTAGGAGTCATCTGATTGGATAGTAGTGAATTGGATAATGCGGGTCAGCTGCTAGCAATCATAAGCACGTGATCCTCTCGAAATTTGTTTATACATAAACTTCACTTAGTGAACTAGTTCAACTGGTTCACTTAGAAGATTCGGTTAAAAAGATTCGTTCGCGATCGCGATACAGAAATAAAACCCATTATTGGGCACAAACGTGTTAAAGTAATACTTTTAAGTATCTTTATTTAATGCTGTCAGCGTGCTGCTGTCATGTCCACTGGTTGTTTTTGTCGCGGGAGCAACAGCGAGGATGACTGGAGAAGAGCTGGCTCGATCTGGCCAATGGCAGCAGGAGACTTTGTCAAACACAAACACCTGCAGCGCGGATTATATTTACTTCTAAAATGCTTACAGTAAGATTATGTATTAAATATATTAACAAATACGAAAACGAAGGAGGTTTTTGATATCATTTTAGTTAGTTTCAGTTAGTTTTGTATATACACAATACAGTTTCAGTTAGTTCTAGTTTTTAAAAAAACTCGTTTTTATTTTTATTTCATTTAATGACAATTATTTTAGATTTTAGTTTTCGTTAACTATAATAACCTTAAGCTGGATCTACTTTTATATTCACATTGGGTCATTTCTGAACAATGACAGCCTGTGACGCTATACCCTATACTGTTTACTGTGCTAGTCTAAATATTCACTCTGAAATGGCTTGTAATTGTGGCTTAGTAATAAGTTTGGCTTAGTAATAAGTAATAAATTCCTGCACGCCACCGGGCCAACCACTATGTACACTTCTGACTGGCGAATGACATGAGCTAGTGGGTTGACTGCTGTTGTGTCGCGGTGGGCACGTTCGCAATTTCAGGAGGTGTGACTTTGAAACAAAGTTCCTCCGCTGCCGTCCAAAGCTAATATGCTAACCAATTAGCATTTTGGCAGATCACCTACTGCACCTTTAATGAAAACTAATGTTTTATTTATTTATTTCAGACCTAATTGAAGAGAATGAGGGGAGGAAAGAGGAGGAACATCATGTCAAAATTGAGGAAAAAACTCATTTACAGACTGATGGTATTTTGAAAAGGAGAGACAAGAATCGTTTCACCTGCACTCAGTGTGGAAAGAGTTTTGGAAGAAAAAACAATCTTAAGAGTCACATGAGGATCCACACTGGAGAAAAACCATTCACATGCACTCAGTGTGGGAAGAGTTTCAGCAGCTCATCACAACTTGATCAACACATGAGGATCCACACTGGAGAGAAACCATTCACGTGCTATCAGTGTGGAAAGAGTTTCAGCTGCTTATCACACCTTAATCAACACATGAGGATCCACACTGGAGAGAAACCATTCACATGCACTCAGTGTGGAAAGAGTTTCAGCCGCTCATCATCCCTTAATCAACACATGAGGATCCACACGGGAGAGAAACCATTCACTTGCACTCAGTGTTGGAAGAGTTTCAGTAAGTCATCATCCCTTAATCAACACATGAGGATCCACACGAGAGATAAACCATTCACTTGCACTCAGTGTGGGAGGAGTTTCAGTCACTTATCATCCCTTAAACACCACATTAGGATCCACACTGGAGAGAAACCGTTCACGTGCGCTCAGTGTGGGAAGAGTTTTAACAGTTCATCACACTTTAATAAACACATGAGGATCCACACTGAAAACACTTGCAATCAGTGTGGGAAGAGTTTCCGTCTATCATCATCCCTTAATTTACACATTATGATCCACACTTGAGAGAAACCATTTACTTGCACTTGCGTCAGACCGGAAATGCAAGTTCGTGGATCAGGTTTCGCAGTTCACTGTGTTGCAAAGTTCAAGCTTGGTGAACTCTGACCTGCGCAATCACATTGGTCTTACACATCACTGTGTAAGACCAACCAAAGATCAAAACCTTACCTCTCTGGACAGAAATGTAAAATATGGACCAATCGCTCACTTTTTTATGTCTAATCATCTTGTTTAATCCTGCCCTTTTTCGCAGCACCATACAACAGAATTTTGCATGCTCAAACTCTAGTGTAACCGCAGTGTAAGATAGGTCTTTAACCACAGCGGTTTGAACTGTAGTTCTGCCGAGCAACTAAAAAGTAATTAGCATGATGGTAAAAAAAACTGTACATTTCTAGTCAAACCATTCTTCTGCAATCTCATCCCAAAAACGGAAATAAGGGCAGTATTAATAGCTATAAATGTGGGAGAGCGTTGATATTATGTGATTGTATTGTATTGCTATATGGAACAATTAAGTGTTGATGTTAAATCAAAAGTAATTCACAAATACTTGAAAATGAAATGATTTAATGACAATAATTCTCGATGGTTACAACTGAATTAATGAACAAAATACTGTATAAAATGATAAAATATGAAATGATAAAACATATTGTATAAATTGTACCCAGCTTAAATGTAAAATTAAAGTTACCATAGGTAGAAGGAAAGATACAGGGGGAGAGAGAGAGAGAGAAAGAGAGCAGGCCCAGAAGCCTGATTGTGTCAGAGAAGATAGACTCCAGAGGAGGAGAGGAGAGGAGCAGGAGAGAAGCAGGCCAGGAAAAAAGAGGGCAGCAAAAGAGACAGAGCTCGAGTTTACAAACTATTTTGTATCTTTCTTGACCATGTGACCACCAATGCTGAGACATTCAAACTGACCAATCAACATGTGACCACACCATAAAACCCCCAAAGTCCACACAACAGGCCCTGATCTTATCAGTATCTGCCTTTGTAGTCAGTATGGACCTTCTTGAGTGAAAAAGCACGTTTTGTCATATAAACAAATGCATATGATAATTTAGCCTCTTACAATCCTCCCCTGGCACCGTTGTGACACATAAAGAGGCAAAAAGGTGACATTAATGATGAAAATATGCATTGTGATGTGTGCTGCTGTCATCTTCGGACATCCTGTCCAGGCTGGTTGTAGGAATTAGGTTGGTCAGTCTTTGTTTTCCTTCAGCCCTACGTGAGAGGCTTTAATTAAATGGTGTTGCACTGCTTATATGCAAATTGTCCTTCATACCCCCACAAGAATAGGTGCTAAGGAATGCAGGGAACCCCTGCTCTTCTCTTGAAGTTGATCACAAGACGTGAACCTTTTCTACATGGATCCTGTATTGGAAAACAGCAAATGGCACAACAAACAGCAGAAGCAAACACATGGCATTTGCCATTGATCAAAGGATTGATGTGGTCAGTTTGAGTTCTCCTCAAGCAAAATGCCCTTAAATTAATGTCATTAAAATATGGTCAAGATTAAGATAAAATAAAAGCAAACAAGCTCTTTACACAATATCTGGAAACATCAAAAATAATTGCTTTACAACAAAATCAACAATAGCTGGTTAAGAGTTTCAGCAAAATATTCAGTGTAACCAAATACGGTGAATTAAATGAATCAATATTCAAAGACAATCACAACTGCATTTAAATGGATTAAATATAAAATAAACACAAATATCATTTGTTGTAGAGATGTCAAAAGTGTTACAAAAGCAACAACAATTCAGCATTTTGGATTTAGAATCACAATTTACATTTTGATATAACTTTGTTTAAACAAAAAATAAGTAACTGGTTAAAAATCAAAAGAAACCAAAATAACAACACAAGATGAAAAATCTATAGTTAAAATAAAGTCTGACTGAAAAGACTTAAATAACATGTAAAATCTATATTAAGCTTGTTAGACAAAATAGTGAATTTGACTGTGTGTGTGAAGATTTGAAACATTGTTCTCTGTGTGGCAGTGTTCCAGCTGTGAGGCTATGTGTTTGTGTAAACATGCTCCTAACAAAAGGTGGAAGTTTTACGGTAGTGTGTAAAATTTAGTCCTGTTGTAACAGGGAGCCAGCATGGAATTTGAGTATGAGATGTGAATGTGATCTGGCTCAAAAAACTTCCAAATCAATGTTTTATTTTAAAGAAGCATGATAAAGTGCAATGTTCAAGGCTGAATCCTGTAAGAAAGCATTTTCATTGTTACTGCAGTTATTACACTGGAGCCACAAGGCAACTCTATACTCCTGTTTGTAGTTTAAACTGCAGCTATATTGAGGATAGCACAGTTTACCACTTTTAGGAGATGAAACTCATCCAACAAATGAACACAAGTACCTTAAAATTAATAAATTTTAGCATACAGTTAATTCCTTCTTTATACGTGACATGCGGTCTAGAATGCATCTGTGGCTTCTAAAACCTCAGACCTGAGTGTTTTTACACCTATAGTGAGAAAATCATGTTTTAAGGAATTACTCAGTCTATGTGTACGTGTAGTAACACACAATACCATTGTGTTCTATGGAAATGAAAATGTGAATAACACAAATATAACAAATTTGGAAATGCAAACAGGATCAGCAATTATTAACTTTTATTGCTATTAGGCTGCTAAGCCGCTAGCAAAGGAAGTTAACAGTTGCAGGCCTTGTATTAACAATGCAGTTAGTTCACTAAGTGTGTTATCATCAGATGAGTTTTTGTTACGTGAAGACCACTGATTTTTGCTCTTTAGTGATTTCCGTTTTCTCAGAAAATAAGGTGGAGGTCTTCCCTGTCCTGATGTCCAACATTGTTCCTCTCTGTGACCAAACTTTTTACAGGTCATACAAAGCCTGTTTTGTTTGCCTGAGGGTTGATTGCTGTGATCATCTGAGGTTTGAGGGTTTTTAAGACTCTCTAATGCTTCTACACCATGCGTCTTTGCTGCGCTATGGTGTGGCATCACCTTAATTACTGAAACGGGCAAACTCTTTTTAGCTACGGCCTCTAAACAAATCATTTCAGATTCATTACAAGTAACTTCATCTGAGAAGTGAACATGCTTTTTAATCCCATCGCTGTTAAGCATTTTGGGAGACACAAACTTCTGTGTTTTTAGCATAGCTTTTAAATCTGCAATGGTGTCTTTTTGACTTTTGCATTTTTCAGCCAGGGCTAACTGTTCAGCTAGTAAATTATCAAGCTGTAACTTGAGATCTAGAATTTTTGCCTCTGACTTTTCTGCCTCTGATTTTTGAACATCATCAAATTCTTCACATCTAGCCTTTATAATTGAAGGTATTTCTGACATTACATTGCGCAGTTTTGAGTAACACATGTAATTTAGTGCTTCAATTATATCACCACGTTTTGATTTCTTTCCATTTTTGCCAATTATATCCCACCATGCAAATAATGTAGAGACTGAGTTTGTTAATTCAAGTCCCTTTTTGTTAAGTTTGCACAATGTGGGTTGAACTTTTTTGGTCCGTAAAGCAAAGAATACATCACTTTCTTTAGAAATGAACCCTTCCATCCTTGAGGAGGTAATCTGAAACTTGCCAAATTGAACTATTGAAACAAATTACAGTCTTGTAAATTCTGTTTCATGCAATTTAAGCAAATGGAGAAACAATAAAAGTAGACTTACCCACTCTTGTGGTTAGAAGGCCAATTTTAATCCATTCACCAGGTCAGCTGTTAAAATCCAGCTAAGACCGGCTAAAGTAAATTTCAGAAAAACTCACTGCAAAGGATCCCGGGTTTCGGCACCATCTGTAAGGACGGTCTTTAAACCACAGCGGTTCCAACTGTAGTTCTACCGAGTGACTAAAAAGTAATCAGCATGATGGTAAAAAACTGTACATTTCTAGTCAAACCATTCTTCTGCAATCTTATACCAAAAACGGAAATAAGGGCAGTATTAATAGCTATAAATGTGGGAGAGCGTTGATATTATGTGATTGTATTGTATTGCTATATGGAACAATTAAGTGTTGATGTTAAATCAAAAGTAATTCACAAATACTTGAAAATGAAATGATTTAATGACAATAATTCTCTATGGTTACAACTGAATTAATAACAAAATACTGTATAAAATGATAAAATATGAAATGATAAAACATATGGTATAAATTGTACCCAGCTTAAATGTAAAATTAAAGTTACCATAGGTAGAAGGAGAGACACAGGGGGAGAGAGAGAGACAAAGAGAAGTCAAAGTCAGAGAAGATAGATTCCAGAGGAGGAGAGGAGCAGAGCAGGAGAGAACCAGGCCAGGAAAAGAGAGGCAGGAAAAAGAGACAGAGCCAGAGTTTACCACCTATTTTGTATCTTTCTTGACCATGTGACCACCAATGCTGAGACATTCAAACTGACCAATCAACATGTGACCACACCATAAAACCCCCAAAGTCCACACAACAGGCCCTGATCTTATCAGTATCTGCCTTTGTAGTCAGTATGGACCTTCTTGAGTGAAAAAGCATGTTTTGTATTATAAACAAATGCATATGATAATTTAGCCTCTTACAGACCTAAGCTCATAAGATCCTCGAGCCCTGGGCTCCATCCAGTAAGCAGGACGAGAGGGGAGTGTGAGCTCAGGTAGATCTCGATGAACTCCCCAGACTTCTTTCTATTCTAATGACAGATATAGGGTCGGCTAAAGGGAAATATAAGGCTTACAAAGAGCTCGACTATGGTGCCAATTTAATGTTCAGTTTACTTAGGTTGTGTGTTTTTGGACTGTGGGAGAACACCAGGGGACCCAGGGGAAACCCACGTTAGCACAGGGAGAGTGAGCAAACTCTGCACAAAAATGTCAACTGGTTAGCAGGGACTTTAACCTGCGACATTCTTACTGTGAGGCAACAGTGCTAACCACTGGCTATTCAATGGCTGCCGTGTTGCCCAATCTAGAAAGGAAGGGGAGTAAGGGTGGGAGAGGGATTCTTCAAGACAAAGATAACTGAGTTAAGAGGTTATTTATAGTGAGTTAGGAATCATCTGAATGGTGAATCATGTTTTAGCTAATGCAGGACCGGCCGTGGACAATCATAAGCATGTGATCCTCTTGAAAGTAGTTTATAAATAAACTTCACTTGAATGAACAGCCAAACTACGTGAAAAATCTGCCGTTTTGAATATACTCGTGTTTGTGTGGACAAGGCCTCAATGTTGAGGACTCTCCTCTCCATTGTGAAGCTTCATGTGAGTGTTGAGGCTTCTTTTACTTTTAAAGCCCTTTCCACATTCACTGCATCTAAAACGATCCTCTCTTGAGTGAGTCTTTATGTGTTTCTTAATGGTGTCTTTGCGTGTGAGACTCTTTCCACACTGATCACATGTGAACACTATGGTTCCAGTGTGTCCATTCATGTGGTTCATGAGGCTAGTTTTGGTTGTGAAGCTCTTTCCACACTGAGCACATGCAAACGGCTTCTCTCCAGTGTGAATCCTCATGTGGTGTTTGAGTGTGCTTATATGTGGGAAACTTTTACCACACTCTGTGCATGTGTAAGGTTTCTCTCCAGTGTGAATCCTCATGTGGATGTAAAGGTCTTGTTTTTGACCAAAACTCTTTCCACACTGTTCGCAGGTGTAAGGTTTCTCCCCTGTGTGAACCCTCATGTGAACATCAAGGTTTGGCTTTTGAAAGAAACTCTTTCCACACTGCTTACAGCTGAAAGGTTTCTCTCCAGTGTGAATTCTCATGTGAGTATTAAAGCTTTGTTTTTGACTAAAACTCTTTCCACACTGTTCGCAGGTGTAAGGTTGCTCCCTAGTGTGAACTCTCATGTGAACATCAAGGTTTGACTTTTGACTGAAACTCTTTCCACACTGTTTACAGCTGAAAGGCTTCTCCCCAGTGTGAATTCTCATGTGTGCTGCAAAGTTTCCAGCTTGATAAAAGCTTTTTCCACACTCTTGGCATGTGAACTTCCCCTCTCCAGTATGAATTCTCATGTGCGCTTTAAAGCCTTGTATTTGACCAAAACTCTTTCCACACTGTTCGCAGGTGTAAGGTTGCTCCCTAGTGTGAACTCTCATGTGAACATCAAGCTTTGACTTCTGACTGAAACTGTTTCTACACTGTTTACAGCTGAAATTACACCCAGATTTGGATTTCCGAGGTCTTCCGTGTGATGAAGTCTTTTTAGTCAGTGTGGGTTTTTCATCAGTCATTATTTCTTGGGGTTTCTGAAACTGCTGTTTCTCATCTATTTCATTCTGTCCATGAGTCTCTTCTTTCAGCACCATCAGATCTAAAAAAAAAAAAAAGAGTTAACTTTAGTATGAAGGCTCAAAGCGATAAGCAAGAAATGGATGTTTCACCCACAAATTAAAATAACCTTACCATTTACTCTCTATTAAGGTAGTTTTAAACATTTCCTTTATTGTGGAACACAGTAAGCCAGTGTTTTTTTTTTCTTCTTTTTTTTAATATCTTATTTGTGTTCAGCAGGATTAAGAAACTCATAAAGGTTTAAAACCACACAAGGAAGAGTAAATGGTGAGGCTATTTTCATTTCTACATCAACTATTCCTTTAAAAGGTTCCTACAATTACCCATTTTTTACAAGATGTAAAATAAGTCTTTGGTGTTCCCAGAATGTGTCTGAGGTTTCAGCTCAAAATCAGATCATATAACTTGTAGAATATTTAATTTAGGGGTCAGAGGAAAACCAAGCTCTTTTTGTGCCTGTGGCTTTAAATGGAAATACATGTTTAGAGTTACTGAAGTTTGTCCTGCGCGCTTGTGTGTTTTTTTTAGTTACATATTTGGTTTGGTGCGTTAATCTTATCGTTGCTATTATTCAAAAGAAGGTAATGATTCACACTCAATTGCTTCGTACTGTTTTTATTTTTACTTTTTCTTACATTGTACGGGTGATAACGGACAAACAGACGTTTCGGCACGAAGCCTTCCTCAGTGTGTGGCATAATTCTCTAACTCCACCCTTTTATCCCATAGTCAATCACAATGTGCAATTAGTTAGACCTAAATATAAATAAATAATAATGTTAAAATATTTTAGATATTTCTTAGCAAAAATCTTAAATATTGTGTAAAAACAAGAGAGCTTGACTAGGATCCACACACTTTTTTCCAAAATAAACTTTCTTTAAAATAAAAAACAAATGAACAAAAGTTTTGAAAACTATGATAAACTAAATCTATGCACAACAATCTGTCCAGGTCGATGTCCTCAGCAGTAAATACATGGAGCATGTTTGAACAAATGAAGCACAAAAATAATTAAACTATTATGATAAATAGAGTTAAAATTATCTTTTTGAATGAAAAGTTTAAAGTTTTATTGAGATGGATTGTTGGTGATTGTGTGGGTTTTGGCCAGGTTGGGTAACAAAACATGAACAAAGGAAAATAAAGACTTGTTTAAAAAGATTTAAGACCTACAACACAGTATTTCCGTAAATTTAAGACTTCTTAAGGCCTCAAATTTTAGGTTTTTGAATTTAGGACATTTTAAGACCCTGCGGGTATTACATAGATCATATGTGTGAGAACTAGTAACAACTACTAAAAACAAGTTTAAACCCATAAAGAAATTGATGAAAAAGGGAATTGTGATCAACGTGTCATATGCAAATGGAAAGTACTAAGCCAACACCATCACCGTAATAGCAGATATCTTCTATGAGAATACTGTAGGTCAAATATCTTCAGCTCAGTTAAACTTTTTAATTTTTTGTTTTTATTTACTTTATATAGCGCCAGTGCTCAAGGACGCTTTACAAACAGTAAGAGAACAAGAAAAGCAATAAACTTAAGAAGGTAGAGAAAATGGGAGACTAATTATACATAAAATAATGACAAAAGACATGAAAACAAGTGATGAAAGAAACTCATTCCTGTCTTTTCATTGAGTGCTTATGTGCATTTAGGAGAACTAGGCAGCACACTCAGGGCTTCAAGATGGATTTTGAGAATGAAAACCAACCTGTTTGTTCCTGCAGATCTTCCTGTTTGACTGTGAATGTTTCTTCAATCTTCACATCTTCACTCTCCTCTTTAATAAACACCATCTTTATAACAGTGTGGAGATCAGTCGCTTCAGCAGGAGTTTTTTTTCTGTGTTTGGACACTTTATCCTGTTTAAAATTAACAAAACAATAAAAATGTCCTGTTTAAAATGAATAAAACAATTAACAAAAACAAAATAACTTCTCTTCAACACTTGCTTCAACAGTTTCTTTATATAAGAGTGATTAACAAAAAGAAATTAGTTAAGTCTGAGCAAAAAACAATAGCCACAAAAGAGAAGATTAAGACCAGTACTTCATTTCTTATATATAGTGATGTTTACTTCGAATAGAATTACATTATGCTATTTAATGAATTAAACCTTCATTAAAACACTTATTACACACTTTACTGTTGCTTTATTCAAACTTTAACAAATTTTAATTATTTTGTTTGTTTTATTTATTTTAATGTCTGCTTACAGCAACGTTGTAGCACTCTTTTGCAGGAGACAAGAATTTACTCTTGTGGACAAATAAAGTTTATCCTATCTTATTCAAACGATAGACCTTACTGTGAGTTAAATAGTACTTCGTTGTATAAAGGGTTAAAATAATATTGTCAACAGCAGGTACATTTAGCATGAAAGGAACAACCTGAAATTTAAACCAGTCGGTTTACATCTGTGTAAAAGCTTTAAAACAAACCTTTCTCCAGTAGAATCATAGTACTGGGGTGGCGCAGCCTTATGATGTCACACCACCACGCCAAAATAAAAGTCTTTTTTAAAGCTTTTTCCCTCACTTACTCTTAGTCATGACTTATTGATACATTTCTCCTTTGTTTTCCACTTTTTACTTTATCTGCTTTCTGTTTTGTATTTGTAAGACCATCACTATTTATGTCAATTGAATAAATCTATTTACAACCACTAGATCTTGGCCTTCAGGTAGGTTGTTAAGTGGTTGCATTTTCTTTAAACGATTGCATTTCTTCATCCATAACTTTAACCCACATTCACTTGCATTCACTGGTGTTACCACCTCTTTGTATGTTTGAATGGGAAAACATCAAATTCTCCAAAATTGCCAGCCAGGTTCCAACCTATATAATATGTTGTAGCTTATTTGGGCTACAGTCCATTTGTCAGGATAAAAACAATATTTATAACCAAATAAACAAACAAACAAAAAAGTTCCCATAAACAAAAAAGAAGCTTTTAAAAATGACTGAAGAACTTAAGACAGCGTTGAACAATGCATCCACGCATGTTTAGATTTTACATTTTATAATGTTAGCATTTAGATATTATTTGAGTGTAAATTCAGAACGTGCAACTCACCTTTTCAGTCTTCAATGAAGAAGTGGGATGAAAAAATGGTTGTTGTTGGTAATAATCCCAATGTAGGAATCTACAATAGTAGTTTGTCCTCCAAAGTTGTTCTCTTTACTTGGCGAAATAAGCCAGTGAAGATTCTCTTAGGAACGCAGAATATAAAGAATGTGGAATGTGATTGGATAAGACTCAATTGGCCCCCATTAATGCTGGTATAAAGACGCAAATGAGCAGTGAAGACTCAAGACACATACAGTGGGGGATGGGAAGTCCAGCAGCTTTACAAATCATAGTTTTACATAAAAATAATGATGTATTGGGAAAATGAGTTGACTTTAGCCATCACTATTTGTTTTGTTGCTGTTGTTTTATAATACTATTGATTGAAGCGTTTTTATTTTGGCTGCTGCATTTTGTAGTTAATGTTGATACATTTATGTTGAGGTACTTTGATTTGAAACACATTTCAATTTATCTTTTCCAAGCCTGGTTAAAAGGTAATGCAAGAGTTGTGTGTTGTTTTTTTAGAAGCTTCTCAGAGTTTTGTGTGAGTTTAGAGTCCTTTATTTCTCTTAAAGCACATGCAGCTTATTACTGGCTTCTGTGAGACAGTCAACACACTCTTACCAGGTCAATTATTTCTTTCCAAAAGTGTCTATAGATTTTAACAATCAAAATGTAGCTTGTTTCTGTGCCAATTTTGTTTTCTTTCCTTCGTCTTTTAGTTGAACAGAACATGTGTGAGCAGCTCAGCTTTCTCGAAAGCCTCTTATTCACCTGATAGGTAACAAAGATGTTTTTCCCTCTATTTATCATTTGTGTTTGTGCATACATATGCATAGACATTCACAAAAGCATATATAAGATACCCTGTGACAAAAGCTTTTGCTTTTAACACAGTAAAGCTATCACATACTGTCCATTTTTTTAATATGTCATGCATCTAAATATTTATAATCACAAAATAATTACATCACAAGGTAATTTATTGTACAGGCAGTTTATACAGGGTAATGCAATGATAAGAGTTCATTTTCATAACTACACAATGCAGAACTTTTAATGTGATTAACCTGCTCCACCTACATCAACTACAGCATTTCTCAGACTTCTGTTTCACTATGGTGTAATAACAGTGGTGAACATCACATAAAACAACAACTGCACTTACTCCTGTAACTTGTTTGCAACAATGACATTTAAATATCTGTGTCACATATTCATTTAAATAAATGGCTCATCATTGTGTGCGGTCATCTTTAGTAATAGCTGCCTGATCTTTAATTGAATAGGGTCGTTTTACATATAAGAAACCCGTTAACAGGTATAGCTGTTAATGCCAATACCAACTTGATAGCCTAAAGCATATTACATGAACAAGACCTGCCTTTCATCTCTTAGGACAGTGGTTCTCAAACTGTGATACGTGTATCACTAGTGGTACGCAGGCTTCCTTCTAGTGGTACGCAGAGGAATGAAATATGTCATGTACATGCTACACACATTTCAAAATTTATCAAAAATTATGTATATAATATGCCATATATGACATATAGCCTATATTTCTGAGGTAATCTGCCACGTTTTTTTTAACTGTGCAGAGTTGTAGCTGCTTTACTAGGCCTACTACGCTACTGTATTTCAATACTGCTCATTTTGGTGGTACTTGGAGAAGCCATTTTTTTCTGAGGTGGTACTTGATGAAAAATGTTTGAGAACCTCTGTCTTAGGACAAATAATCATAGGTGTCTATAACATCACATGCTTGATTGACCAGATCTTTACAATCAGTACATCTGAATGGTGCCTTTTAGTAAGCATAGTTCTTCACCAATACCAGTTTAATACTTTATATAATTACACATGTGAGGCATCACAGTGGTGCAGTGGGTAGCATGATCGCTTGACAGCAAGACGGTCGCTGGTTTGAGCCTCAGCTGGGTCAGTTGGCATTTCTGTGTGGAGTTTGCATGTTCTCCCTGTGTTTGCGTGAGATTTCCTCCAGATGCTCTGGTTTCCCCAAAGTCCATAGACATGGTAGGCATGCGGTGTGTGTGAATGAATGTGTATGTTTCCCAGTAATGGGTTGCAGCTGGAAAGGCATCCGCTGCATAAAGCATGTGCTGGATAAGTTGGCGGTTCATTCCACTATGGTGACCCCAGATTAATAAAGGGACTGAGCTTTAAAGAAAATGAATAAATATATATATGAGTAATATATCACACGAGGAGCAGTGTGATGTGGCTTGCTATCTGTTTTTGTATTTATGTTTGTTGTAATGGCCTGTTGTTATTGCAATAAAAAAATAAATGAATATTTTTTTTAAAGTTCGATGTGGCTGTAGATGAGCACTGGTGGAAGGCGTGTGTTACAGTGTACACTAGTATCTCGAGAACGATTGTCCCTCTACCTGTTGTTTCAATCTCCTGACAACTTTGCTCATCTTCAGAGCTCCTTCATCTGTCATAGACAGCAAGAGTCCCGAGATGCTCAAAGTCCAGAAAAGGAACCAAAAACTATGCCAAAACATGTGACTTTAGTGGTTCAATTGTAATCGAATTCCAAGAACTTTTTGTGTGCAAGAAAGTTTTGAAAAAAGCAGCCATGTCCAAAGTAGCAACTGTTGAAGCATATAGTGGCTGTTTTTGCCTCTGTATTCTCTATATTTGCATTCAGCAGAAGAAACTCAAACAGGTTTGGCTCAAGTAGAGGATGAGTAAATAACAGAATTGTGATTTGTTTTTTTAAGTTAAACTACCCCTTTATTGCTTCTGTAAGTAAAGGTAAATTAAATATTTTACTGAATATATTGCTAAAAAAATGGCAGGAAACGTGGAACACAGAAAATAAGAGACAACAATTCATGTGGAAAAAGGAAACTCTATATAGGCCTATGAAGTTGTAGAAATAGAAAAGAAGAGGTCATAATTATGAGGATGAGATTTGGGCTCAGATATTAATAGGAAAGTAATGTGTTGTAGACATATACAAATCATTATAAAGTGGATTTAAAAAGTAAAGAAAATGTTTAGATTTAAGGTTTGTGTGAGAGAGCAGATATAGTGTAAAGTGAAAACCATGGGAGAAATGTATCAATAAGTCATGACTGCAACTGTAAGTGGCAAAAAAGCTAAACAAAAAAGACTTTTATTTTGGCATGGCATGTGACGTCATCAGACGGCGCCGCTTCAGCGCTGTAATGCAAATGGAGTAAGGTTTGTTTGAAAACGTTTACACAGTTATAAACCCATTTAAAGTTAAAGTTCTAAAGTTTTAGGGTTTTATACGATGTTATATTATGTTACTGCTGTTAAAAAAATAATATTTTAACCCTTTATACAACTATTTTAGTATTGTAGTACTATTTATTCTCAGTAACCGAAGGCTGTTGTTCGAATAAAGTAACAGAAAAGTGTGTAGTAAGTCTTTTTATGAAACTTTTTACCTGATTTATTTTTGTTAATCACTCTTATATAAAGAAAACATTGAAGCAAGTGTTGAAGAGAAGTTATTTTGTTTCTGTTCATTGTTTTATTTATTTTAAACAGGATAAAGTGTCCAAACGCAGAGAAAATCTCCTGCTGAATTGACTGATCTTCACACTGTTATAAAGATGGCGTTTATTAAAGAGGAGAGTGAAGATGTGAAGATTGAAGAAACATTCACAGTCAAACAGGAAGATCCGCAGAAACAAACAGGTTAGTTTCCATTCTCAAAGACCAACTCAGTCATTTGATCAGATATATTTTAATAATAAGAATACTAAATTAAATCCATCTTGCAGCCTTGAGTGTGCGGCCTAGTTCTCCTAAATGCACATAAGCACTCATTGAAAGACAGGAATGAGTTTATTTTGTTACTTGTTCTCATGTCTTTTGTCATTATTTTATGTATTATTAGTCTCCCATTTCCTCTACCTTCTTGAGGTTATTGCTTTTCTTGTTCTGCTGTTTTTGTAAAGCGTAAAACTGAGCTGAGGATATTTGACCTACAGTATTCTCATAGATGATATCTGCTATTACAGTGATAGTGTTGGCTTAGTACTTTCCATTTGCATATGTCACGTTGATCACAATTCTTCTTTATGGGGTTAAACTTGTTTCTAGTTCTAACAGATAGTGTCTGAGTTAGAATGACATCAATATTATAATAACTAAATACCAGGGCAATTGAGTTTAAACAGAGTTTCCACTGGGGTCTTAAATTCTAAAATCAAAATTTTAGGCCATAAGAAGTCTTTAAACTTTTTATTCAAAAAGGCCATTTTAACTATCATAATGTTTTAATTATTTTTCTTACAATAACATTTGTTTAAATGTGCTTCATGTGTTTACTGCTCAGGACACTAACCTGGACAGACTGTTGTGCATAGATTTAGCTTATTATAGTTTTTAAAACTTTTAAAAATTTGTTCATATTTTATTTTAAAGAAAGTTTATTTTGGAAAAAAGTTTGTGGATACAAGTAAAGCTTGCTTGTTTTTACACAATATTTAAAATATTTTGCTAAGAAATGTCTAAAAATTTTATCAATTTATTATTGTATTATTAAATGTTTTAAATTATAATATTTTTTTTAAGGGCAAACAAAAATCTTTTCAATCTGGGTCATTTGAAAAATTCTTTAGCCCTTTATGAGTCTAAAAATTCAGTCATAACGATCTTAAAAATGTCTTTAAAAGTCTTACATTTTACTTGGTGAAACCTGAAAGACCCTGGTTAAAAGTATGTCAAAAAATGTTAATTTCTCTTTGTTTGCCAAATTGTGTATTGTGGCAAAAATTTTATAAAGAGAGCAATTGCACACAGGATAATTGTTTCTTTGGTGTTTTAGTCGCTGGTCAAATCAGTAAAATTGGTTTTGACCTATTAAGTTGTTTAAATAATGTTTTAACACAAAAGGAGCACTGTATATAAAAAATAGAGCTCACCAATACTTTTATCAGATCATAAAACACATTCAACATTTGAAACACCTAAAACAAACAGACAAAAAGAAATCAGCTTATGCCTCTCAACTATGGCAAGTCTTTTCCCTACAGTGCAATCTGGGAACTATAAATGAATGTTGTATGATTGTCTTAACATGCACTGCAGCCAAAAATAAATATAACTCTTAACCACTGCTAAGATAGATACGCTGATTATTGATGTCTGTGTCTCTAAAGTGATTCAGATGCTCAATGTGTTTTAATATAACACCACAGCTGAGGTCCATTTTCTTGAAAAACACTGAATTTGGTTTCTGATATGATAAACCATCAATTACACATAATTTGCACAGTAAAGGTGTTCATCATCAGTGCTTAATCATCACTTAATTAATCATTTCATTGTCTCATTAACTTTAACTCTGCTGCTGAGTACATTTTGCTCAATTTAGAGAGGGACCAAATATTCTCTGAACTGAGTAAATTTTACTCTGAGGATTTTGCTGTGAATTAATAAATAGGTTGATGGAAATGTCATGATGCACATGACTTTTGAAATATATGCATAAAAACATGCGCATAACTGAGTAGGATAAACTTCTTATTCGATTAAAAAAAGATAAACTTACGTAAACTACTCAAGCACTTTTACTGAACAAATTCCAGTATGAGCATTAAAAAAGGTTTGTTATATGAGATCTTATGATAGGGCAGCTCGATTATGGGCAAAATTATAATCACGATTATTTTGGTCATTATTGTAATCACAATTATTTAAAACGATTATGAGTTGAAGTCATTATTCACCCTCCTGTACAATTTTTTTTTATATATAAAAAATATTTTCCAAATGATGTTTAACAAATTCAGGAATTTTTCACTGTATTTCCTATAATATTTTTTCTTCTGGAGAAAGGCTTATTTGTTTTATTTCAGCTAGAATAAATGCAGTTTTTAATATTTTGAAACCTATTTTAAGGTCAATATTATTAGCCCCCTTAAGCAATATATATTTTTGATTGTCTGCAGAAGAAACTACTGTTATACAATGACTTGCCTAAATACCCTAATTAAGCCTTTGAATGTCACTCCAAGCTGAATACTAGTATCTTGAAAAATATCTGGTAAAATAAAATGTACTGTCATCATAGGAAAGATGAAAGAAATCTGTTATTAGAGATGAGTTATTAAATCTATTATGTTTAAAAATGGGTTGAAAATAAATCTTTCCATTAAACAGAAATTGGGGTTAAAGGGTCATTAATAATTGAGAAGGGCTAATAATTCTGACTTTAACTGTATACAATGCACAGTTATTTTCCTCCTTGTAAATGAGGAAATGAAAATAAATACAATAGAATAAAAATATGAAATAATCTTTAAGCATCTTCACTGTAAGAAAAAAACTTCAGCTACAAAAGTCCTGCAGTCAAGAGCAGTGAGGTATTTTCTCAGGCGGCAGCAGGAATATCGCACGCTGTCACTTTAAGAATAGTGCGGCTCTGATATGGTTTCTCTTTCGCGTGTCTTTTGATTCTCAACTTGTTTGTTTAATACACAAATGAGGGTTAATATGAATAATCACAAAACACAGCACTCTGACACAAGTGTGCATGTATTTGACCATTAAAGCGCTCGCATTAAGATGGCGTTAGATGTGTGTGCTCTGCTCGTCTCCGAGGCTAAGCACGTACACACACAGAAGCATGCAGTCTCGTTTGTGCTTTTTTAAAACATGATTTAAACGTACATCAATGAATGATGCGCATCCCATGCTGCAAACGTTACATTACAGCACATGCTTTTAGTCATTTTCACGTGGAACCGAGCTTTGCAGAGCAACAAATGTGTACAACTGGAAAGGGGGCTGTATGTGATGCAATAATCATTTATCTCGATTAATGTATTTTCATAATTATTAGAAGCTAAAATCGAAATCGGATTTTCGATTAATTATACAGCCCTATCAAATGATGATGAAAATGAGTGTGAATGGACATCCTTGATTCATTGGATAGAAAAGCTGATTTATATACACATATTATATACATATTTTTATGCAATATTCCAGTTTTGCAAATAAATTTAATTCACATTTTTGGATGGAAACATAGCTATTGCCTACATTTCAGTCACACAAAGAAGTCGTGTACGAGTCATGTACTAGAATGGCTTGTCCTTTAATGAATATTGAGCTTAAATTCACAGACCTTCGACAGGGACATGTACTGTAACTAGATTAATGGGATGAATTCTTATTCTAAAAACTATATTTAGCACTGCTTACATTCTTATTATTCAAATATTTTATATTCAGTCTTCAATTTTTCCACAACACACATAATAAAAATAAAAATAAATTAAATTAATAAATCAATCAAAATCAATCAAAAATAAAACAAATTAGTAAATTAGGGATAAACTCTCACTTAGGATATAATAACCCCTGAGCGTTCAATGTGGGATAGGAAAGGCTGCCAAACCTCATGAAACTTTTTTTGTAGAGCCTTGGATGGTGTAATTAAGGTGCTTGAGTTATAATAGAGAATAGTTAAGGGAATAATGGATTTAACAAAATGGGAGCAGAAGGCAATGCTTGTTTATTATTAAAGTGAAGTCTGAATTGTGACCAAATTCTGAGTGATCCATTAATAACTGGGTTATTTGTAGAATATTGTTTACTCACTAGAATCAAAGCACAAAGTAGTGAACATAAAGACACTGGATTAGACGTGTGCTGTTCCATCAGTAACCAAAGTGGGGCCTCATCATTACAGATGTTTGACAACCAGAATATCAGTTTGTGTAAATTGGCCGCCTAATAATAGTATAAGAAATTTGGCATTGCCGATCCACCCTTTCTTTTTTTTTTTCTCCAAGAATTCCTTTCTCATGCTCGGTCTGAAATAGAAACAGAAGTCTTGGTAGTATTGTCATTTTAATGGAATTGATCTTCCCAGCCAAAGATAAAGGAAGGGTTGACCACCGTGTCATGTCTCGTTTGGCTTTGTCTAATGCCGTTTTAAAATGATTATTGAACAAATCTCTGTATTTGCATGTCACACTCACCAGTGGCACCCCCCGAAAATCTTCTTAGGGGTGGCCAAAAGAGGTGGTGGCACACAAAAAATAATGAATTCAGTGTAATGTTATATTTTTGTGTCTGGTAAATGAAATAATGTGGTTTTATTTCACTTAATTATTTACTCTTGAAATATTGTAGTTTATTCCTTGAAATAATTCACCAAGTACATGTGTAAACTAAATAAAAGTCTATATTTAGTTTAAAAAAAATTCATATATATATATATATATATATATATATATATATATATATATATATATATATATATATATACATATATATATATATATAAAATGTTTATTATATATATATATATATATATATATATATATATATATATATAATGTTTATATATATATATATATATATATATATATATATATATATATATATATATATATATATATATATAAACTTTTCTGTTTTTTCCCATACATTTATTGTACAGCATACAGTATATGCCATGTCTAAAATTAATGAAGATTACACTCACACCTAGATATACAAATTTATCGGATTGGAAGGACATTTCCTGTGCTCTATCATTGATAGGGAAAAGGAAACTCTTTGTCTGAAATAACAAAAATACCATACTCTACTTCTGACATTAAGGAAAGTAACTGCTTGTCCAGGAAAAATTGTCAATCCTGGAGTAGGTTTGATGCACAGGTGAATAGAAGGAAAATTGCTTGGATGATGGATATTTTAATCTCCAGAGGTCACTTACACCATATGTCTGAAATGAAGGAGTTGAAACAGTGTGCTGGCTGACTTGATGTATTTCTCGAAAATAGGGCTGTATATTGGCAAGGGCCTCACGATATGATACTTATCTCGATACATGGGTCACGATACAATATATCCCGATATAATACGATACAATAACTATTGTGATATTTTGCAATAGTTTGTATTAGTATGTGTGTCATGTTATATTGACAACTGGATAAAGTCAGCAGACAAATAAAAATTCCAATTTATTTTCTATCTATTTCAATTCATTAGAACTGTAAAGTGTGATTGAAAAGAGAATTCACTTAACTAAAATGTATATGCCACCAAAGTCACGTATGAATAAAGTAAAAAATGTATAAAACTAAAGTAAGTAAAAAATTTTGAAAGCATCAAGTAAACATAAAATGAACACTATTAAAAAAAGAAACTTAAGTGTCCAAAATCAGGACTTGAAATTGCGACCATTTTGGTCGCATACGCGCCCAAAATTTTATACGACCTCAAAATATATTTGGCAATTATTTGTGCAAGTGCATAAAATTGTTGTTGTGCGACCAGTTTTCACAGCAAAATGTTCACCACATGCTCAGATTTAGGAGGCACTACCGCATTAAGCATCTTTGCACCTAAAAACACCAAACGCAGCGCTCAGGAATGGTTTAAAACAGTTGATATGTCAACTTGCTGCTGTTTCAACAACAGGTCCTTCCATTTTATGTTCCATTTCTCCTATGCAGTTTTCAGTAACTCTGCAATATTATTTGAGGTAGAAGGAAGCTTGTTAATGTTATCCAGTGTAGTTTGCCTTGAATCAAGAGGTTTCGGTTAAGAACGTAGTGATGCTAATTCATCGACGTGGTGCCTTTTTAAGTGATAACACAAGTTCGTAGTGTTTCTTGAATATTTTACGTTAGATTTGCAAAGCTTGCAAATGGCATTTTTTGTCTGATTCAGTTCTCTGGTATAGTGTTAAAGCCAAAGTGCAGCCACACATCAGCTCTAAAAGCTGGCGGCGCCTTTATATTTTCCACCATGTTCACTCTTGCTTACTTCTGATACCGTACTACTTAGCGTTTTGTTGGTAGCGAGTTAGCGACATCTACTGGAGCAGAGGGGGAGGTTGTTTGGCACAATATTTCAGGTTGGACTATCGATACACTATCGTTAAAAGAAATGATCACTATAGTTGGATATATCAATATGTTTGCACAGCCCCACTCGAAAAGCTAGAACGGTCCAAAATTGGGTGCAAAACACAATTTAATCGCCTCCTAATATTAAATTGTGTGTGTCGAGACTAGGCGAAATTGAAAATAAATAACTGAAAAATTGTACATTGTCCCAATTAGGAGCATACACATTGGCCCGGACCACAGACATGTTAAAAGTTTGGATTATTATGTATTTGTCATTTTTATCCAACACATTTGAATCCATAACAAACTGTACATTCTTATGTATGAGTACAGTAATAGTAGTGCTATTGAAGTTTGAATAATATATTTGTGTATAGGCTCCTCTATTAAGTTTAGAATAGTCTTTTTTTAACAGATGTGTCTCCTGTAAATATACAATATCAGATTTTAACTTATTAAGATATGCAAACACCTTATTTCGTTTCACTGGGTGATTTAGCCCCCGCACATTCCAACTGGTAAAGTTTGTCTTTACTCCACCTACTTTATGGAGGGCTGTCAAAAACATTTATCAGAAGCATCCGAAAGGTATCTGTGGGTTTTGTATGTGGGGGGATGTGTGGGGGAGAGAGGAAAGAAAAAAAGGGGTGATCGCACATACACTTATAAACATGAAACAACACAATATTGAAACTTTGCATGTTAACTTGCACACACTTACAGCTACTCCCATTCTTACGCCCCATTCACACAGGGTTTTAGCGTTAACGCTTGACTGAAGGTGTGTCTGAAGTTTGGGCTGTATCAATCGTCATAGAAGCGTCAGCTAATAAAATTCAGTCAGCAATAGGCCACTGTCTAGCTGGTGTATTTGCATACAACGATCTGATTGGTAGACGCTTCCCTCTGCGCTTGAAAAGTTGTGCTAGTCAGTAATGCAGTTCGACAATGCCTGATGTCACCCATTCAAAGTGAAGCCCTGTGTGAATGGGGCGTTAACTAGCTGACCATATGGGACCTCACGTAAAAAAAACAAAACATTTGAACAGCTCTTGATTTTTTTACTACAAAGCTTCCCCATTATTGACTAAATATACTTGAGAACTAGAAATAACAACAACAAACGTGCTAAAGTGGTAATTTAAAAGTTAAACAGAGAGTGACATTAACATTTGTATTGTCTTTGACAGGAAAGTGTAGTGTCATGATTGCCTTCATTTCAATGGCTTTCTTCAAAATATCCTCTTTTTCAGAAAAGTAGTGGCTTTTCACAAAGGCGCGTGTCGGTTTCTTGTCGTCCACTGGTTTGCTGCGTAGAGTGTAGTGTGTTCCAGAAGTGGAGTCTTTTCAAGGTTTATGGTATCTTTTAGGAGGCCGGCTACAAATTTTGTCATGCGTCTGCCATGCTCCCGTCCTTCAGTAACTTCTGTAATGCAGAGATATGAGTGGCGAGACCTCTTCTCAAGATCCACGCTTCGGTCTCTCAGCAGAGCCAACTCCTTTTTCACGATACTACATTCTTTTTCCAGAGTAGTAAGAGAGTAGATGCAGCTTGCACTTCGGGGTTAGCATAAGCATGGAGGCTAGTAACGGATTCCGCCTCCCTACAGTTGCTTCGGCAACTGTACAGTTGCTTTTACTCATTCTGATTTAAGTTGAATTACGCTCAAACCAGCTAGACTCCGACACTTATAAACGCTTATTTTCCGGTATAGGTAGGTTTAAGGTAATAGTATTTAGGATAAGAGCAATATTAAATGAAATTTTAAGTTTCATGTGAGGACCTCAACAGATTGCGTCTTTACATGGTGCCGCTACAACCGGAAATCCAAAACAAACAATATAACCATAATCACAATGAAACACAAAACCTTCAGCACTTATAACTCAAATGAAAGTAAAGAAAAAAATGCAAATGATTTCTGGCCAGCAGATTCATCAGATTTGAGTATGGGGAAAAAATAATAATGATAAAAATAGTACGAGGAGAAAACAAAACAAGAGAAGCAAATTAGGGTAAAGAAAACAAAAACTTTTGCTTATCTACAGAGCGGAGGAGTCAAGGCAAATGAGAGGGGAATGGTAAATGTGAAGGTGTGGATATGAAGGTTGAGGGCGTCGCCAAACCCAGCTGGTGAGTAGCAGTCACGGGTGCCTAACAGGAATCTCTGACACTGTCAATGCGTAATGAAGGCTTTCTGCAGCTGACTACATGTCAGCAAGATAAATCGGTAAATTGATTTTGTTTAGGACACACTGCACTGAAGTCTTTGGTTAGGCACTCGTTCACAGACATCACGAACACTTCAGTAACAAGACAGCGGTCTTTGCTCTGTTGCTTCAATACATACTTTAGCTTTTTGTTTCTCACAGCGAGTCGTTAAGTTTACACTGCTCAACTCTACCTGGTGTCTCTACTCGTTTCCCTGCACTGGTACAGTTCAGTCAACTTCTCTTTCTTCCGCACACCACATAATGCTGCCCTCTTCAACTCTCCTCCTCCTCCTTTTTACTCTCACCCATTTCCTTTTTGTCGTCCCATGGGTGGAGACAAATAAAACAATGTTGACTGTCGTCACAGAAAACACCAACAATCATAAATGCATGATTATATGCTGTTATGGCTTTGCAATAAAAAAAATTGTTGTTATAATCAGGGCTTTACTTTAAAGGGCCATGAAACCCCCTCGTTTCAGCAGGGTGTTTTCACACCTCTACTTTGGAAAAAGTCAGAAAAGTGGGCGTGTCCAGCTGTTTAGGGGGGAGGGTCGGAGGAGCTAAAATGGGAGGGTGTGGGAGTCTATTTGGTCTATTTGGGCACGCGCGAGTTTCAGAGTCAAAATACACACACAGGAGAAAGTGATGGTGTTTAACCTACATGGACATCTGTAGTTAAATTATTTGCCAAATTATTAAATGGTGGACTTTAACTGCAGTTTGGCTCTTTGATTCAGGGAATTTATTCATGCCCCTCGCGACAAACAAGATATTTGATTCGAGGATCTGCTCTAAGCGTGTATTTTTCATGCAATGTTTGATACCGCACGGCGAATGAGAGAAAAAAAACCTCCGCATTTCCCGGAAACTTAGATGCACTTGCCAGGTAGCGTCAGAAAGTGTTATTCCGGTCACAAAATGCGGTAAAAACCCTACACGAGGTAAAAGTTTGGTTGTGGTGCTAACATGTTTACACTCGGTGCAATAGTTAACTTAGTTCGATACGAACAAACTGAATAAACAAAGAGCGCTGGTCGCTCACTTACCAAATCTGTAGAGACAGGACAATCACCAGCAACTAGAGCCACGTCTTTATGAAGAGAAGACTACAAGCGAATCCGGATCTCAGCGTTTGCAGGTGAGAACAGCTCTCAGGTAAACAATAATCCTCCTTAGACACGTAAGTTACTGTTGTCGAGCGTCGCGTACACTGTTAATCCACACGTGACTCCAGATGAGCTCTCACAGAGAGAAAATGAAAACAAAACTTAACGGCAGCAAACTATAAAAGCAACACTTCACGCTTGTTTTGCCAACACAACTTGGCGTCTCTGTTGTGTAAACACGGTGACACTAATGAATATTAATGAAGTTGCACAATAGAGCGCACTGATTGATTTGAACCAAGCCTTACTCATGCATTAATGCATCACACTGTAAGATGTAATAAGACACACTCTGGCACAGACGTCCAGTCTGCACGCTGGAATACACGCTATTATGTCATGACCGTGACGAAGCTTTAAAAATTAGTTTCAAACAGGAAGTACGAATTTGCTTGAAATAACGCAAAAACAACCAATTTACACTTTTTAGTGAAATATAGGTGTCCTAATAGTGTTTTTAGCAGTGTGGGACACATATATCACTGTCAACAGCTCAAAAAATGTGTTTTGGTGTTTCGTGACCCTTTAACACCAGCCAACCCGCCAAATGCGGGTAGATTTCAGCTTTGGCGGGTTAGACAGACAATCCCACTAGCCACTTTGGCTGGTTAAAAATATTTTTTTAAATTGTAGTTTTTCTAAAAGCTGGGTCCGGCAATACAAGGATGCCCCAATATAGGTGCCAATGTGATCTTAGAATCGAGAAGTAAAATAATTGTGATCATGCGAGCAGAAGAAAGCAAGTGAATACCGAATGAGAGGATGTTGATCACCTGCGCTACCAGCTGATGTGATGTGCGCGACTGCTTAACGCGTGCGCGCTCCCGAATCGTGAAGCAACCCTGTTCAATCGGTTCTCTTTCAAATAAACTAGACAAAATGTGATGAACATGCACCCACGGTCCTAATGCTTTTAAGAGCTTAAAATGTGTCTTTTTGTAAGCATTACCGGTTGCTTTCACTTTGAACAGATTATTAAATGGCCTAAAGTTAACCGTGTGTATGTGATCATCCTTTCATTATCACATACGGTATGTTTCACCTGCTTTCATTTGCATAAGGTTTTATTTGCTTTTATTTTTGTTAAAATGGTTTAATTATTAATATTTAATAGATCCGAGAGATCTTTAGCCATGACAGATTACTGTGCATATTTTTGATACATGACAATAGTAATTTTTTAAAAGTCAATTGCTTTTCTTTCTTTTTTAAGAAATGTTTTGTTGAATAAAAAGTACAGTATACAGCTATATTTTGCTTGTTTTGACACATTAAAAATTTGTGGCTAAAAAATAATTATTGTTTCGTGTGGTTATAGAGAAAATTTGGTACATCCTTAATTTTGAGCTCTAAAAAAGTCATGTGAAATAAAAACTAATTGCAGTATAACACTATGAAACCATGACTCCTTTGCTCATGCTCATTGAGCAAACTCATACTCGACACACAAAAAGTGAAATGAATTAGGAAGCATGTGGACATAACACAAAATTTAAATCAAGTAAGTTTAGCATGTCACCATCAAATTTATGCATATAAAATATATTTTCCCAACAACAAAATTGTGGCTAGTAAAAATGCTTAGTGGCCAGTAACATTGGAAAACAACTAGCCACAGTGGCCGGTGATTAAAAAAAGTTAAGGTAAAGCCCTGGTCATAATAGAGGCCAATGGAAAAAACGCAGCTATGAATATAACGAAAATGGAGTAAATTTGCCCAGAGTGTATAGTTTTTTTATTTTTTTATTGCAAAGCATTTTCCCAGAATATGTCAAAATAAGATGTCCCTTAATATCAATCTCTTTGCTGAAACACAAAGTTTTGGTCAAATTAAGCCTCAAAATCACCCCAGATTGGATGAAAATGACCCAACAGCACACAAGAAGAAAGGTGCACATTCCAGCCTTTATGCAGATGCTGTACAGGTATGTCTTATGTAGGGGTCACTCATCTGAGCTAGCCTGCCATCCAGGAGCAGATAGCACCCTTGGGTTAATCATGGTTATTCAATAATAATGGTTCTGGTGCCTCTAAATGGTGTGTAACACTGTTCAGTTTGTGTTGGCTTGTCACTGGGTTACCCCCATCCTGTGCAACACAGTAGTCCTCACTGTGGTGGGAAGATTCTTGAAGGCAGCTTCACTTTATTCCCTTCCCCAAATTACCTTCATCGAGGAAGACAGCAGCCATTGTTTTGGATCTTCGTATTCCGTACTCATGGCCTCCAAGTTCACATGGTTTTAGACAGGGGTCCCCAATTTGTGTCCAGGTTTTGGGCAGAATTCTGCTGACAGCTGGGGGCAACTGCTAGCCTCTCTCACGAGCACCACCCACAGACCAATGGCCAGGCCGAGCAAGCTAATCTGTGACTGGAGAGGGTCTTGCGTTGCGTTGCCATTATCTTGGAGTTTCAGATTAACCATGGTCAAATATGCATATAACTCCCTTCCCATCTTGCCTATGGGCTTGTCTCCCTTTCACTGCTGCTTAGGCTACCAGCCCCCTCTGTAGACTGATTTCTCGAGGCCGCCATTTTAAAAGCAAAATCGAGGCCGCTTTGGGAAGAATCCTGGAAGTATCCCCTGGAGTCACACAGGAACATTGTGTACCTGGATGTATATCTTAATCACAGCCATTTCTGGTGGGCACCAGTGAACACTATGCCAAATCAGCACTGTTTAAGAGTGGCACTTAAATGTTAGCGAGAAATGAACGTTTTTAAAACTTCAGTTCCGTGACAACACTATTACAGACAACACGAGGGGTGTGCTACAGAGGACTGCAATGTTTTATCGCTCACCCGGTTACATAGGCTGAAGCAAGGAATGGTCCCCACTGTGTTTACCTGGTGCCATGAACTGAATCCTAGGAGGACACTTAAGCGTATTATTCTTAAAGAGATTGTAATTTAGTTTGATACCTAACCTGCTTTTAATTGTTTAAATTAAACTTAACTGAATGATATTAAAGTGATGTTTACACCATTTGCATTTTGAAATCGCAGCAACAGCTGGAGGTTTGTAGTCCACAGCATGTTGTTGCAATGTTTACAGTGCTGATCCTATACTTAAGTTTTTTTTCTCACCCCAGCCTAGCTTTCGTTCTTTAAAATGGTGGCCTTGTGAAAAAAAAGTGTACTCTCTTCCCAAGAACCAGATGACATTGTTCCCTCATGTATTCGTTCATTCAGAGATGCCTCTAGACATGGAGTATCACCAGAAAAGGGCTGGCAATAGGACTGAAGCGTCTGCCCCCTCTATACATGTGTGGTCAGAAAGTCTGGTTGTCTTCCAAAGACTTTCCTCTGACTTTCCTCCCATAAATTGGGACCCAAATTCATTAGACCATTTACCATTATCAAGGTGCTCAGTCCAGTGTTGTTACAACTTAAATTAAGCTCCAAGTTTAAAAACATTCATCCTTTTTTTTCAAGATCCAGTGTTTCTTGTAGGATTTTTTCCAGCTGTGGCGGCAGGCCTTTTTTTCACACATCTATCAACTACTTGTGGCGTTATTTCAGTGACATATGTTGTAAACGCAGTATTACAAGTTAAGATCGCATTTATGTAATAGCCTGCAAGCTTGTATCCAAATCTCTTTGCTTGTGGACCGATTTCCCCTGCTCATGCACAAAACTTTCTTGCACGCCCCCTCAAATATTTGCTGCTCAAGCGCAGATCTTCTTGTGCACTCTCAAACAAGCGCTGCAGAAGTGCGATTTATTGCGCTTATGTAACAAGTGTTTCCACATTTATTACATTTGCTAGGAATATTTAGGAATGTATTCTCAAATAAACCAATTCTTCTCTCCCCCCTGCAGCCCTTAACCTCTGCTCCTCTGCCTCCCAGGCTGGTTTAGGGTGCACTTACATGCACAGTGCACTGGCTTCTGGATGTGAGGAGGATAGGTAGAGAAGTCATCTGAAACGAGTAGACTGGAAGTCCAGAGGAGAGATGTTGGATTTCGGCTCTGAATTTTCTGGACCGCTTTATCATTGATGAGTTTCATCAGGTCCATAGTGAGTCTTAAGGCAATGCCAGGGGTTGTTCTTAAGGGAGGGGTACTGTCACCGTATGTCACGTGTTTGTTCTCTCCTCCTGTTTTGGGTTACAAATTATCTCATCATCTGCTTTTATTTGCAGTCACAGGAGCTCTCGTTTCCCTTTTTCTGTTTATACCACATCATTTCCCTTCATGTTTGTGAGAATGTTTTCGATTGTTTGTATACAAATAATATTTTACTTACCCTGTATTTGTTTCCAGCACTACTGGTGAGCCAGTGTCTGGTTGTTTTTTCCCCACAGCAATTCCTCAGCGCCACCCAACCGCTTGTTTGATATTTACTTTTTCCAGGACTCACTCCTCAATAAAGACTTGTTGTTTTTCTACATTTGAGTTCACTCTTTTTATTTTTTTTTACTCTTGACACAAGTATTTTCTTTCTTGTTTGTGATTAAAGGTCTTTAGATTTTGGAATGATGTCTAGCTTTTGAGGCTGTTTTGGTCTAATTTATTTGTCAGAAAGGTCCTATTTAGAAGATTTTTTTGATTGTGAATGTGTGGTAGTAATCAGGTCTGGGTGTGGCCAGAGAACTTGAAGCCAGTGTGATAAATTAAAGTGGTTTTATTGGGGGAAAACATTTTCACACAAGGCTATGTAGTTCAAAGTGTTAGAATTCTGCATTGCGTTTGTTACATGCAGATTACTAAACCAGAAAACATTTGTCATTTAAAGGTGCAGATTTAAGGCTTTATGCAGATATGTCTGTGAGGCAAATATTCAGAGATTCAGCTGTTTTTTTCCTGACAGGTTTACCAGTCAGGCACAGAATAAGAAAGCATTCCCTATATGCTTTACAAGTTTTACAAAAACATGTTGTTTTGATGTGATTACGAATATATACAAAAAAAACAACAACAAAAAAACTGGCCATTTACATTTTTTTAAATTTATGTCTCATCAATATGACCAAAATGATCTGGTATTAATCATTTAAGAATCTGCTTAAATGTGTTTGTGTGTAATGGACCCCAGGAGGTTGAAATGAAAAGATCAATCTAAATATGATTGCTGTTTTTACATTTAATCTGCATCAAAATTAAGGTGATTCAATAAGAGTTTTAATGATTTACTAAAAACTGAACTTTTTTATTTCAGACCTAATTAAAGAGTATGAGAAGAGTAAAGAGGAGGAACATCTTGTCAAAATTGAGGACAAAACTCATTTAGAGACTGATGGTATTTTAAAAGCGAGAGACAAGAGTTGTTTTACCTGCACTCAGTGTGGAAAGAGTTTGGCAAGCAAAAGCAAACTGAAGATTCACATGAGGAATCACGCTGGAGAGAAACCCTTCACCTGCACTCAGTGTGGGAAGAGTTTCAGCCAATCATCATCGCTTTATAGACACATGAAGATCCACACCGGAGAAAAACCATTCATATGCACTCTGTGTGGGAAGAGTTTCAGCCAATCATCATCCCTTAATCTACACATGAGGATCCACACTGGAGAGAAACCATTTACATGCACTCAGTGTGGGAAGAGTTTCAACCAATCATCAAACCTTTATCTACACATGAGGATCCACACTGGAGAGAAACCATTCACATGCACTCAGTGTGGGAAGAGTTTCAGCCAATCAACACATCTTAATCTACACATGAGGATCCACACTGGAGAGAAACCATTCACTTGCACTCTGTGTGGGAACAGTTTCAGCCAATCATCATCCTTTAATCAACACATGATGATTCACACTGGAGAGAAACCATTCACATGCACTCAGTGTGGGAAGAGTTTCAGGATATCATCATCGCTTTGTAGACACATGATGACCCACACGATAGAAAAACCATTCACATGCGCTCAGTGTAGGAAGAGTTTCAGCCAATCATCATACCTTAATAAACACATGAGGATCCACACTAGAGAGAAACCATTCACTTGCACTCAGTGTGGGAAGAGTTTCAGCCAATCATCACACCTTAATCTACACATGATGATTCACACTGGAGAGAAACCATTCACATGCACTCAGTGTGGGAAGAGTTTCATGATATCATCATCGCTTTGTAGACACATGATGACCCACACGATAGAGAAACCATTCACTTGCACTCAGTGTGGGAAGAGTTTCAGCCAATCATCACACCTTAATCTACACATGATGATTCACACTGGAGAGAAACCATTCACATGCGCTCAGTGTGGGAAGAGTTTCAGCCAATCATCATATCTTAATAAACACATGAGGATCCACACTGGAGAGAGTCCATTCACATGTTCTCATTGTGGAAAGAGTTTCAGCCACTTATCACACTGTAATAAACACATGAAGATCTCTCGGTGTGAGAGAGTATGTGTGCTTGGAGCAGAGTTGAAACGGCACCAGAGGATTCACACTGGAGAAAAACCGTACAAGTGTTCACAGTGCAGCAAAAGGTTTACTCACTCAGGAACCCTGAAAACACATGAGAGGATTCACACTGGAAAGAAACCGTAGACATAATCAGTGTCTTCAGTTTCACTCATTCTGGGCAGCTTCAGAGACACATGGGATGGTTTCTGGTATGGTGTCGACAGTGTAGCAGCCTAGAAAGAGCACTACCATACACACAGGCATTAATCCCTCTTTTTACATCATATATGATAACCTAAACCATATTTATATAACATGGAGGGGGACAAAAACAAAAAAGGCTAAGACAAAACAAACATTGAAACCTGAAAAAAATGGAAATCCACAGATGAAAAATCTGAGACAGACGGGATAGCTGATGTAGCCTGTGAGCTTGCATTGCAGCAATACATACAGACATCAAAACTTTCTGGATGGATATAAAATCCGATTTACCGCCTTCCAAGATTCTCTCGCAAAAGACGTGAAAATGGAACTAAGTAACTTTAAATAAGAAGTCTGTCAAAAACTTTATGGCCTCATTACGGACCTTAACACAACGGCAGAAAAGGTCAACGAAGCGGAGCAGCAAGTTGGAGAATTTAAGAAGAACGTTGCTGAGATGAAAGAAATGCTCAAATCATCCAAATTCAAGAAAATTTACAAGAGAAACTGTAAAATCTAGAAACACGCTCCGTAGCAATAATATTCGGATTTTTGGCATCCCGGAAGGAAGCGAAGGGAATAATATCCAAGACTTGATGGAAACGATTATTATAATGGTGCTGTTATTTGATGAATTGGACCTTAAAATCCAACAGTGTCACCGGGCACTCGGACCAAAACCACCTGCTGACGCACAGCCTAGATCAGCAGTGGTATTCTTCCTGGAATACAAAACAATGAACCTGGGGCCTCATGTATCAACACAAAAACCTAAAAACTTTGCTTTACTAATGATGAAATTAATGTGGGAATGTGTGCAGATCCACCCCAACTTCATGCCTGGCGTATGCACATTTCTTGTGTGTGTTTGTTTTATTTCCATTGGTGACTCCTAGAGGCAGTTGTGCTAAATTGCTCTCTACAAAGTGTCTTTGAGCCGTGCAATGGCAGCTGTATGAGACAGGTTCATCTGCATGTCTAGCAGGTATATAAGTGTAACATATATGCTGGAGATAAACATTTCGTTCAACATTCCATGAAAATGATCTGGTTTCAATTTCCGGGGCAATTTAGGTCATTCGGTGACAAAAAGTCTGGCCTAAAAAAATTCCTGCTGACAAGTAACGAGTTTGGGACGTTCCACAGAACAGTCCTGAAGTACTCTCTGCCGACTTAAAAGGGACATGGCAGATCTCTCTCTCTGTTCGTATATGTTTTATAGTCCCGTATAGAAAAATTCTGAAAGAAAAGGGGATTAAGTTTTAAACACCACCGCCGGCGAAACTTAAAATCTTTCTGGAAAACAGGGCGGTCATGTACATTTCAATGACGGGGCATCAAGAGATCTGAAAGAAAAAGGACTGATAAACAGTAAAGAAACTATTATAGGAATCTCTGGGAAAGTGAAACAAAGACTTTGGCAAAAGGTTGGAGTGACATCAAAGAAAAGTTAGGAAAAACATCAAGCGAACATCAGGGAAAAGCTATGTTAATTTCCATGGGTCAACACTAGCTCCATTTGAAAGAAGGGTAAAATCTGACAGATCCTAACAAAGAACTCTGAGAGGCTGGTAAAAATTCTTGACTTGATTCACAGATGATGGACATTTAAATCATTTGAAGGAAGAATAGTATTTAACCGAACTGACCAACGTCACAAGATGAACGATTAAAGCACACCAAGACTCGAGTCACTGAGTAACATACTGGTAGGAAGACATAAAGGGATTCTAATTTATACACCTAAAATCCCTTGCTGTAATTAGAAACATTTAACTTGAAAACCTAGCCAGAAATCCAAGAATATGTTTTTGCCAGATATGGGTGCTGAATATATTCGTTAATTTTTTTTTGTGCAATAGGCACAGCAAGGAGAAGGGGCCCTTTAGAGAAGGAAGACTTTCCCCTCACATTAAGAAGTTATTTTAGGCTTAAAGGTTTGAAGACCTTTTTCATTATGTTTTTTTTTTATTTTTTTTTTTTTTATGTGGTTTAAGATATTCATAAATTCGATTAAAAGAAGCAAACTTGTGGCTAAAATGAAAAGAGAAAAGCAATAGATAATCTTCTGGCAAAAGACACATCTTTGATACAGAACATAAGAAATTAAATAAAATGGGTTTTAAGTTTTTTTTTTTCTTCATATAACAATGGTCATAAATAAGGAGTAATTAATCTCAACATTAATCTCAAATAAAATCAACTTCCAATTAATATCGGTTACATTTTACAATAAGGTTCATTAGTTATATACAACTTAAACTCTAACATTGTATTTTCTGCTACAAACATTTCTATAAAGTCACTTTCTTTGTCATTTAATAAGAAATATTCCCGTAATAACCTGAATGACATTTTCTATTTGTTTTTAAATAAAATCCATACATCTACTTTTCTTTTTTCAAAATGTAAAAAAATATTCCCTACTTTGCCATATTACATTCTTTACAATTGTTATACATAAATTAAAAACAGTCATATTGCAACCTTTAACATCGTAACCAAATAATTTTTTTTTCTCCCATTCTTTTTGAGTCATGTTCTCATTATATTTTTCAATTCTTTCACCCCATTCTTGTGGTATTGCTCTTTTTAAATCCTCAAGCTGTTTTACAAGTGTTCCTTTCCCCTCATTCACTTCATTTTCAGATAACATGTCTTCAATTTATCATTTATCACCTCATAGAGCACGTCCTTCACTTGCCTAATTCCAGCTTGCCACCATTTTTTATAATATATTACATTTTCATCTTTCGTGATATTCATGTTTAAAAACAAAGGTTGTTCTAAGAGCTGGTTTCTTCCTTTAGGTACAATGAGCATATTTTCTAAAAAGTTTCCCCAAGCTTCTAAAAGCTCTTCATAAAATGTTGGTATACCTGTCCACATTTCTTTTTTTGTTTTCATAGATAATACACTACATCCCTTATTTACTCGACCACATTTCTTTAAAAAAATAGTGCATGACATTTTTCCACACTGCTTTAATCTTAACATCTACAAAACATTTTACCAATTTTGTCCTTAATGTTTTCACCCTTAAAAGTGGGTCTAAAAGCCCAAGTCCCCCAACTTCTTTCCCTCCAATCAACGTGTCGTCGTATGCTATTTTTGCTCTTTCTTTTCCCCTTAAGAAATCTAAAACACATTTTTTTTTAATTCTTTTATAGTATTCACAAGGCAATGGGTTAACACTCGGCACATACCACATTTTTGATAGCATTAGAGATTTAATTAATAAAACCTTTCCCTTCAATGTCAGGTTACTCAGTTTCCAATATCTCAATCTAATTTCCATCCCTTTTAAAACTCCCTCCCAATTAAAATGATCTGCTTTATTAAAATCCAAACAGATCCAAATGCCTAAAATCTTGATATGCTCATTCTCTTTCTTAAAATGTATGTGCTGAGGTAAAACATCTGCCCTTCCAATTCTCATACACACGCTCTTTTCAACATGAATCTTAGCTCCAGTCCCTTTACAATGCTTCTTTAAAATCCCCATTGCCTTTGTTACACTTTGGATGTCTTCAACCAACAAAGTTGTGTCATCTTCATACTGGTATATTGGTTCAAGTTCGGTTCTTTTCTTCTACTTGTATTCCTTTTACTCCATTGATTGCTTTTATTGCTAGTGGTTTAGCTACTAATATGTACAGTAGTGCAGATAGTGGACATCCTTGTCTTACAGACCTTGTTGGTTGAAAACATTCCGATAAAAAACATTGCATTTAATACATGTCAAAATATTGTAATAAAAATGTTGATCCCTTTCCGAAATTTATCCCCAAATCCAAAGTTTTTAATCACTTCAAACAAATAGTCATGTTCCACTCTATCAAATGTTTTCTCTAAAACCAAACTAATTAAATATCCAATAATTTTTTTCTCCTTGTATACAGTAATGTATCTCTTATACTTTGAACTGTGTCTATTATGTCCCTCCCCTCTACTCCATATGCCTGTGTAGTGCTTATAATTTTAGGTAATATTTTCCTTAGTCTGTTTGCTAAAACCTTTGCTAAAATTTTTAAATCTGTATTTAACATTGTTAAGGGCCAATTGTTCTTCAGATCTAAAGGACTTTCTCTTCTTTTGTTTATCATTTTAATCATTCCTATCTTCATTCTTTCACTTAATTCTTCTTTGTTAAAAACCTCATCATATACTTTTAAAACAGGTGCTATAATTTCTCTAAAACTCTTATAAAACTCATTGTTTAAAAAAGGGGTGTCCAAACTACAGCCCGCGGGCCATCTGCAGCCCGCAATCAGTGTTGTGGCGGCGAGGCATTTATAAATATTAATAGAATCAAGCCCGCCATACAAAAATAAACGTAATTCAATAAATTACCACCGGGTGTCACTATTACATGCCTTCAATTAGGCAGCACTTCTTGTTATGATGTAAAACTAAAGGCTGATTTATACTTCTGCGTCAAACTACGTATGCTACGGCGCTGACGCATAGCCCTTCGCCTGCGCCGTGGGTTATGCCGGTCACCTGACGCAGAAGTATAAATCAGGCTTTACCGACCAAACTGAAGGAAACATAATTGATAATCACATTTTGGCGAGCCATGGCACACCAAAACAAAAGGAAAATCAACAGTCAGTGCAGGAAGTTTCAGTCACGTTGGGGCAAAGAATATTTCTTCACAGAGGTCAGTGGGAAATGTATCTGTTTTTATTTGCCAAGAATCAGTTGCATTAATATAAGAATATAATATTAAAAGACATTATGAAACAAAGCATCAGGCCTTCAGCTCTTACACTGGTGCCAAACGAGATAAAAAAGTAAAACAATTAGCAGCGCCCTAACAGCTCAACAACAGGAGTTTTTTCATGCCAATAAAGTGCAAGAAAATTCTACACTGCACTGCAAAAAATGCTTTTTTTATTTATATTTTTGTCTTGTTTCAAGTCCAAATATCTAAAAAATCTTAAATAAAAGAGAATTTTCTAATTTGTTTTGAGAAATAATATGCCAATATTAAGTGAGTTTTTCCTTAAAACGAGCAAATTAATCTGCCAATGGGGTAAGCAAAATAATCATTTTTCATTTTCCATCTCTTTTAGTTGTTCTTGTAAATATATGATTTTTTCAATCTCTTCATTTTGACCTATTTGCAGTCTTTTTATTTCGTCTTCTAATTCCCTTCTTATTTGTATTTCTTTATTATTTTTAACTCTTTTTAAATTTTACAATATTTTATTGAAATTTTTTTATGTCTAACTTAACATTGTCCCACCATATTCTTTAATCTTCCCTATACATTCTATCAAATTTACTGTTTACAATTATTTGTTGAATTTTTTCTTTGTATGTCTCATGTTTTAAAATTGTTGCGTTCAAAATCCATACACCTAATCCCCTTTCACTTTTACACAATCTAACGTCACACAAAAAATCGAATGATCACTAAATCCAAGGTTTTTGTAAAATACACTTTTGATATAGTCATTTATTTCTACATTACATAACATATAATCAATCCTACTTAACCTCATTTAAAACCAGTTGCATTCTTGAAAATTTCCTCTTTGTCTTATTTCTCTCTCCACACATCTATTAAATTACATTGTCATCATTTTCAGTAGCTCCTCCCTCCCCGTCTTTTCTATATACCATCTTACTACCCAGATCTAATTCTGTGAAAACAGTATTAAAATCTCAAACTACAATAACATTCTGCCATTTTTTACATTTATACTAACGTTTTTAAAGAAGTTCACTTTTTCATTTTTTTCATTGGATGCATGAATATTATAAATTATGAAATTATCTTCAACTTTTTCTAATTTCATCGCCATGCTTTACCCAACTCCATCCTCAAATATTACCTTTTCTTTTTCATATATACCTTTTTTTTATTAAAATCACTACTCCATAATCCACTTTATCCTCTCCACTGTTAAAATATATTTGACCATCCCATTTACCATGAACCATTTTAAACTTAAATTTTTCCAATTTGTTTCTTGCAAAACAATCACATCAGCTTCTTTACATAACACCAACATTTTTTTAAATTTCTCCACATTCAATAAACCGCTTGCATTCCATAATAAAATGTTTAAAAACATGATGAAAGATATTAAAATATTAAAACCACCCATTATTTTTAGTCTCATCCTCTACATCTGCATACCAATTTTTGTCACTCAACTAACAGCCCCTTCCATAAAAGAAACACAAATTAAATTCATGTTAAAAATAAATAAAATGGGTAAAAAATCATTATTTCTCATCATCTTCTTCTGTAGTGGTTTTCTTGGTTTTTCTCTTACTAAATCAAACTCAGTCTGGAGGTTATGAATATCAGAAGAATATACTTTATTGTCGACAACAAAGGAGAATTTTCAGGAGACCCCCAGTAGCATCCCTGTCTGAAAAGTTCTGTCTCACTCATGCCCTGGCCTTACCTAAATACCCCTTTACATCCGTTGTTTTCCTTTGTTCTCCATATATTACACAAGATCCCTCCTAGTTTAACCCTTGACTCCAAATTCCACCTCTGTCATCTGTTTTACCTTTATTTCTACATATATCACACAAGACCCCCCTAGTTTAACCCTTGACTCCAAATTCCACCTCTGTCATCTGTTTACACATGTGTTGCTCTATTCTTATCCATTTCCTGAGACACATTAGTTGTTTACTCGGGCTTTGTCCCGCTCTCTTCCCATCCACTTCTTTTTATGACCTTTTCTACATAGCACCTTAATTCTTTTAATGGTATGCAAGTCTACAAGCAGATTATACACATACAATTTGAATGTATAGATTAACTTCACACTCCAAAGAGCACAAAATCCACCTCACTTCCAGCCCTCTTAACACTTCATACCTATTTACATTTTTTACTCGCACCTTTGTCAACATCTTTTTTCTTGCACTGTCCACATTTGGTTTTACCTTTATTGTTCTTCTTCTTATTAGTCCTCTTTCCACTTTGTTCTTCTCTACATAATCTGTCAGTTTTTCTCCATTACTTTCCATTTCTTCGGCTTGATCAGTCTTATTTATTTCATCGTTTTCCACCATATTTAAAAAGTTTTTAAAACTGTCAGTTATTTCCATTTGTGTCCACTGTTCTTGTTCTGACGTCTGTTTTTCGTTCACATTTTTTCCTCTCTCTTCCCTTATGTTGTTTGTTTCCTCCTACATAACCCTTGTTTTTAAATCTTCTTCTTCCTTGTTTCTTTCATGCACCTGTCCGTCCTCTTGTTTTGCTCCCCCTCCTTCCTCTCCTTCCATCCAACATTCACACTTGTTTAAAAATTGTTTAAATTCTGGACATTTGACATTATTACAATTCCTTGCAAAGTGTCCCTTTTCTTCACCTTTATAGCACTTAAAATCAGTGCAATCCATTAAAATGTGCTTTTTTTGTTTTATTTTTTTTATTTAAAACATCATCACATTACATTAACATTTAAAAACTCCAGAAATTTCACAAAACAAATACATTAAAATAAACATTCTTCATAAAATAATATCCTCTTTGGGCATCTTCCACTTTAAACCATTTAAAACAACCTTGATCCGTCCTCAATGTCAGTGCCTGTGTAAACTCTTCTTTTTATTTTTGATATGGGATAAACTCCCCATCCTTCTAATTTTTCTAAAATGTCTCTGTCATAAAGATAGACTGGCAGGTGCATGAAAGAAACAACATAATCCCTGTTTTGCAGCTTTTTGATTTTAACAGTTCATTTCCTTAATCAACAGTTCATAGATCAATTCCTCACATGTTTCTTGCTTTTCCATAGTTAGTTCAAACTCTTTTCCTTGCCTCAGTCTCAAAGCCAGAATCTTCCCATGACCACACTTGTCTGTCACTGCTTTAATGATGTCCACAGCTCTTACCTCATTTACTTCTTCGGCATTCACTATTACTGTTACTTCTTTTAAATATTTTTTTCCACCAAGTTTTTCCTTTGTCCAGCTCGTTGTCTATTGTCTAGTCCATTGTCGTTAACCATTCTTGTCCCTCCATTCAGTTTAGTTTCATTTGCCAAGAAAGTCTCTGCATCCAGCCCAGTTTCGTTTGCCACAGAACCGTCCATTTTATGCCCAGGAAAAGTGCAAAAAAAAAAAAAAACACCCTCCAGTTAGCAAGATGCTGCTCTCAGGTGGTTTAAAAAAATAAAATAAAATAGACTCTATTTCACTTCACAAAAACAACACAAACAAACACAAAACAAATATTCTAAAATGAAGGAGACCCTGTCTCCGAACTGCAGCTGTTCACTCCCTGTATCGCTCACTAGTGTCCTCTACTGTTCCCAGGGTGGTACGGCTATAAGCAGGCAACAATTCTACCACTGAGCCACCAATGTTGACACATATCTTTCCTTGCCTTTGTGGTATGTGTGCTGCAAGGCTGTTACATGCAGCTGGAAGAGGAGCAACACAAAACATGAACTGCATTGGCCCAGAATCAGACCCGGGTCTCCTGCATGGGAGGCGAGAATTCAACCACTGGACCACCAATGCTGCCTCACATGTTCACCTGCCCTTGTGGGCTCTGAGAGCTGCCAGGCGGTTACATGCAGCTGGAAGGGGAGCAACATAAATTGCATTGGCCAGGAATCAACACAAATCCACAAATGCTGACCTGCTTATTATTTTGCCATTGGCCGGGAATCGGACACGAATCTCCCACGTGGCAGGTGAGAATTGTGTGTAAGCGAGGCGCAACTCTGCGCAGGAGTTTAGACCGGGTTTGTTTTGGTCTAATGAACAATCTATTTTAGTTTCTCAAAATAGCAACGCGCCAGCAGTGCGCCTCAGAACACCTTCTTTTTTAGACCAGAACGCCTATGGGTGCACATATGAGCGCTAATGCATTTGCTATTTAAACAGCGTAGCGCAACGCCTCAAAACGACTCTTGTGTCAAGCTTAAACTAGCAATATACTTTTGCGCCGCGCGTATGATAGGGCACTAAACCATCAATGCTGAAACACATGTTATCCTACCCTAGTGGGGTGTGATTGCTGCTATGCTGTTACATGCAGCTGGAAGAGTAGCAACACAGACCAGCAACTGCATTGGCTGGCAATCAGACCCAGTTCTTCCACAAGGCGGGCGAAAATTCTACCACTGAAACACCAACGCTGGCACATATGTTCTTTTGCCCTTGTGGGGAGTCAGTGCTGCAAGATAGTTACATGTAGCTGGAAAAGGAGCCACACAAAACAGCAACTGCACTAGACGGGAATCGAACTCATGTGTCCCGCATGGTAGGCGAGAATTCTACTACTGAATCACCAATACGGATATACTCATATTGCTGCCCTAGTGGGGTGTGATTGCTACAAGGCTGTTACCCAGAGCTGGAAGAGTAGCATCACAAAACAGTAATTGCATTAGCCGAGAATCAAACCTGGGTTTCCCACGTGACAGGTGAGAATTCTACCACTGAACCACCAATGCTGATCCATGTTGTTTCTTGCCTTTGTGTTGTGTGAGAGCTAAAAGGCCGTCAACCAGAGGTGGAACAGGAGCCACACAAAACAGCAAATGTTATAGCCGTGAATCGACGCCAGGCCTCCCGCGTGGCAAGTGAGAATTCTACCACTGAACCACCAATGCTGATATGCTCATACTGCTGTACTAGTGGGGTGTGATTGCTGCTAGGCTGTTACACAGAGCTTGAAGAGTAGGAGCACAAAACAGGATTTGCATTGGCAGGGAATCGGACCCGGGTCTCCCGCGTGGCAGGCGAGACTTCTGCCACTGAACCACCAATGCTGATATGCACATACTACTGTCCTAGTGGGGTGTGATTGCTGCAAGGCTGTTACCCGGAGCTGGAAGAGTAGCAACACTAAGTGTGGTTTATTCATAAACTAATTTCGAGAGGATCACGTGCTTATAATCAACACGGCTGGCTCCTTGTTAGCTCCGTAATCAGCCCTATTAGATGATTACGGAAGCATTATAAATAACCTGAGTTTTCCACTCCAGTTATCTTCGTCTTGAAGCTCGCTTCCCGCTACAAAACGCTCCAGCATCGCACCATTTAACCTATCGATACGGAAGAACACACAACAACAAACAACAACTCCAGCCAGAGCTCCACTCTCCCTGAGAATTCAGCCGCAGCCTCGCCAAAATCGAGCCTGAATTCCCGCAAAAACGCCGGTGCTGCTCACCAGCTCTTCCATCTCCACTTCAAACTGCCTCACGCAAACGCAGTCCACAACTCCACCTAAACTCTCTAGGCGTCGACGATCCAAAACATCGCAAAAGCCTAACTCACTGCTTCCTAGCGGTGCACCCTCGGTAACGTATAGTACGCTTTTAAGGGGAAGCATCGCGGAAACAACTAATCTCCATCAAAGACTAAACCTATTTACAAATCTTTTAAAAACAAGACTTGCGTGATTAGAAGATTCATAAGAACTCACCCTTCAAGCCCGTCCACAAATCCATGAGTAAATCACTGCAAAGATCACGACATTAATCCACGACATATTGATACGTCGATGGACCGCGCTGTTATCATCCAAACTAGTCGCTGGTGTGCCGCAGTGTCTTCACACAACACTGGTAAACAAACTTGGCCTCCGATCTTGATTGACGCCCCATCGAGCCAATAGCGAAGGAGCAGCGCCCTCATCCAATGCGCTTTTAAAACTCGATATAGTTCCGCCCTCTCAACAATTCATGAATGAACCCAGCCATAAAAGACTCGTGAATGAACTGAGACGGACATGCTTGCAAATTAAGTTAAGATTAAGAATTTTAGAAGTTAAGATTCCTAACATGTATTTAAACAAATTAAGTAAAGCCCATAACTAACATTCCATTCATACAGTTTCCACTAAGTAGTAAATTAAGCGTTTGATGTTGGGATTTGATATAATAAATAAATAAATTGACAAATAATAAATGAATGAATTAATAATAATAATAAATAAATAAATAAATAAAATAAATTAAAAAAAAAAAAAAAAAAAAAAACCTCTGCCAGATCTGATAGCATTTAACTTTGTAATGCGTCAATGACCCATACTTGCATATACAGTGCCATATGTAACTTATAATGGCACGCCGGCTGGAGGTGAAAATGGTAAAGAAACTAACTTTTCGCTTGACTGCATCAATAGGACATTTAAATAAATCTTCAAGAAGAATTTCGAGGACCACCAGACAAGCTACACCCCATATCCCCAGCTCTGCATCCACCTGCTATCCTGTGGGGGAACAAATGCCCACCTCGATCATCCTCGCAGACTGCGACAACGAAGCTCACAATTGTCCATGCTCTTATTAAGATGCCTTGCATTAGATATCAGCTAAAACAATTTTGTCATGTTTGCTATACATGTATCATGTTGTAAATTAAATTTCTGATTTTTTTTTCTTGTTTCTCATTCCAGACATTAGGACAGCCGGCCCAGAAGCTGACCTTCATCCAACCTATCACACTCCACATCCATTCCAAATGCAATCACAATCTACACAAGGATGCATTTCCAATCATACAGCCCACATCCATAATGCCATATTCACACTAGTCTTCGGGTTTTGAGATTCTCTGAATTACCATCAGTTGCAATCCCACAATCCACCTCACCATATCTGATCTGACTGGAGGAACACTATCTCTCTCCATTAAGCAAGCAAACCGATTATTTCGGCAAAGCATGTCCTATATACATTTTCGACATCCCTTCCCCCACTCACACAATTCAAATGTTTTAAGTGTAAGCACAACTTAAACTATCCCATACACCCATACATTTTCACTCACCACAGTTACAACTTATTCAGGGGTTGCCTAAATTTTTCTATTACTGCAGCAGGGATGCTCTAAGCAAGCTCCATACACTTACAAGTCCAATAACACTCGTCACACTGCCCTGCACTAATTTAGCAGTAAATGCTTCTGCAGGAGCACACATTGTCTCCATACTGATCCTCTGCAGCAGCAGAACCGCTCCACTGTGCCATACTCACCCATTGCACCTGTAGCTAAGCCCTTATTCACTTCCTTTCTACATATCACTACTAACAGTATTTAATATTCTTGCGAGAGCATTCAAAACTCTCCAATACCGATCACTACTGCACCTATCCAATAGCAGTAGCGCTCCGCTGAGCTACACTCACCATAGCATCCAACAACCGCAGTGACACTCTACCTGAGCCCCTACTTACTTTCATCTCCACACATCCCCTCTGATATTTAATATTTTTGTGGGAGCACCTATAATGCTCCAATACTGACTACCACCGTACCTGCAACAGCAGAGATGCTCAGCCAAGCCTTATTTTCCAATCGCACCACTGTCACAGCGCAGCTCCTTTCCTTCCCACTCCCCAACACTGCACAGCAGTTATACATTTTCGGGAAAGCGTACCCGCCTCCCGACATTGACTTCCACCCCACCTCTGCAACAGCAGAGAAGCTGCAGAGCTTCTTTTCCCCCCCGCTTCACTGTCGCAGCAGTGACGCTCTGCCTGAGCTCACATACACTTCTATTCAACATACCACTATCGACACTTCACAACAGTTTAAACGCCTCCATAAAAGCGTTTACTCGTTATTATCGTCTAGCTCAATTACACGTAACAGCCTCAGCGTGATGCATGTATACATTTGGAGAGGATATCAATTCATCTTCACAGCTCGCACTCACGACATCCACTATCTTGAATACAAGGACAGAAATTTAATTCTGCCTGTTCCTTCTAGTGTTGTTCTTCCTCTACTCTCATCTCTTCAGCCTAAGTATCACCATTCAAGGCCTGACTCCCCCGGAGTCAATCAATTACCCCAAACCCCCCCCCCCTCCTCCACAATCGACAACTTTCTTGTTTGCTAGCGTTGAGTTCCTCCGCATCTCCTATTCTATGTTCTAAAGTGTTGAGTTCCTCCGCACCTCCTTTCCTTCCTTCAAGCGTCGAATGCTTCCGCTCTTTCCTCCATCCCCTCCCACTCTCCCCCCACCACCTCAACATCTTTTACTCCCTACCCCCTTTCCAGCGTCGAGTTTCTCCGCTACTTTTCTCTTTTCAGCGTCGAGTTGCTCCGCTACTATCACTTCCTTCTAGTGTTGTTCTTCCGCTACTCTCATCTCTTCAGCCTAAGTATCACCATTCAAGGCCTGACTCCCCCGGAGTCAATCAATTACCCCAAACCCCCCCCCCCCTCCACAATCGACAACTTTCTTGTTTTCTAGCGTTGAGTTCCTCCGCACCTCCTTTCCTTCCTTCAAGCGTCGAATGCTTCCGCTCTTTCCTCCATCCCCTCCCACTCTCCCCCCACCACCTCAACATCTTTTACTCCCTACCCCCTTTCCAGCGTCGAGTTTCTCCGCTACTTTTCTCTTTTCAGCGTCGAGTTGCTCCGCTACTATCTCTTCCTTCTAGTGTTGTTCTTCCGCTACTCTCATCTCTTCAGGCTAAGTATCACCATTCAAGGCCTGACTCCCCCGGAGTCAATCAATTACCCCAACCCCCCCCTCCACAATCGACAACTTTCTTGTTTTCTAGCGTTGAGTTCCTCCGCATCTCCTATTCTATGTTCTAAAGCGTTGAGTTCCTCCGCACCTCCTTTCCTTCCTTCAAGCGTCGAATGCTTCCACTCTTTCCTCCATCCCCTCCCACTCTCCCCCCACCTCCTCAATATCTTTTACTCCCTACCCCCTTTCCAGCGTCGAGTTTCTCCGCTTCTTTTCTTTTTGAGCGTCGAGTTGCTCCGCTACTATCACTTCCTTCTAGCGTTGAGTATTCCGCTACTCTTACCTTTCCAGTCTAAGCTTAGACTCCCCCGGAGTCCTGCCCAGCCTACCTCCTATAGGAGTCTCCACCACCCCCTCCCCATTTAGACTCCTGTAGGAGCCTAATCTTTCAGCTCTAACTCCCACGGAGTTACCCCAAGAGCTAAGACTCCCACGGAGTCCCCCCTCCCCTCTCTCTCTCGCCCCGGCCAAATACGCATCTTTCCTACCTTCTAGCGTTGAGTTCCTCTGCATCTCCTGTCCTATATTCCCTAGCGTTGAGTTCCTCCGCATCTCTTTCTCTTCCTTCCAGCGTCGAATGCTTCCGCTCTTTTCTCTCCCCCCTCTTACAACTTCTCTCCTCTCCCCACCCTTAACTCCCAATTCCCCTTTCAGCGTTGAGTTTCTCCGCTACTTTCTTTCTTCAGCGTTGAGTTTCTCCGCTACTTTACTATTTTCAGCATTGAGTTCCTCCGCTACTCTTTCTATATTTCAAAAACATCACTCACCAATCTGACTCCCAAGGAGTCCTCCCATGTTCTGACTCCCCCGGAGTCCTGCTCAGCCCACCACCTACAGGAGTCTCCACCTCTCCCTCCCTTCCCAGACTCCTGTAGTAGTCCAATCCTACAGCTCTAACTCCCACGGAGTTGACCCAGAGCTCTGATCCCCATAGGTTTCTTTTCTTTACCTTTCCAGCGTCGAGTTCCGCCGCATCTCATGCTCTCTTCTTCCCAGCGTTGAGTTCCTCCGCATCCTCTTTACTTCCTTCCAGCGTCGAATGCTTCCGCTCTTCTCTCCACCCCCTCTACAACCCCTCTCCCCTACCCACTACATTCCCCTTTCCCAGCGTTGAGTTCCTCCGCTACTTTTCTTCTTTCAGCGTTGAGTTACTCCGCTACTTTCCTATTTCTAGCACCAAATCCCTCTGCTACTCTCCTCCGTTAGGCTCCCCAACCCTGCCTCCCCGAACCCAACTCCAACAGAGTCCCCAGCCTCTCCTAAGAATCAGTTTCAACTTTTCTCCTGCAGTAACCTATCTCACTCCAATTTACATTCAGCAGCCGGATATGGCACTGACCTCTCGCCTTTTGGGGGGCACTTCAATACGCGGCTGCTGTCCCGAGATGAAAACCTTTGCCTTTTGGGGAGTTCTCGAGACCTACCTGACCTCGAATTCCCCTCTCGCCCTTCTAACGGGAGGGAGCCCCGGGCTCGAGGATATTACGAGCTCAGGGCTCTCTCCCGGGACAGCATGCCAAATACGCTTTATTGATTATCAGCTAAGTGTGAACTCTTGAAGTGTGGTTTATTCATAAACTAATTTCGAGAGGATCACGTGCTTATAATCAACACGGCTGGCTCCTTGTTAGCTCCGTAATCAGCCCTATTAGATGATTACGGAAGCATTATAAATAACCTAAGTTTTCCACTCCAGTTATCTTCGTCTTGAAGCTCCCCCCTTCCACCCCTACATCCTCCCACTTTTTCTGATTGGGCGATACGGTGGCCCAGTGGCTAGCACTGTTGCCTCACAGCAAGAACACTGCTAGTCCAACCCATCGGGCTGGTTGGTGTTTCTGTGTGGAGTTTGCATGTTCTCCCCGTGTTCGCGTGGGTTTTCCCCGGGTTCCCCGGTTTCCTCCCACCGTCCAAAAACATAAACCATAGCAATCGACTAAAACAAATTATCACCCAATACAACCTGAGTTTACACTTCTCACGGTGACAAGCAGGGGAGTTCTCGAGACCTACCTGACCTCGAATTCCCCTCTCGCCCTTCTAACGGGAGGGAGCCCCGGGCTCGAGGATATTACGAGCTCAGGGCTCTCTCCCGGGACAGCATGCCAAATACGCTTTATTGATTATCAGCTAAGTGTGAACTCTTGAAACAGGGTTTGCATTGGCCAGGGTCTCCCGCGTGGCAGGCTAGAATTCTACAAGTGAACCACCAATGCTGATATGCTCAAACATCTGTTCTAGTGGGGTGTGATTGCTGCAAGGCTGTTACCCAGAGCTGAAAGAGTAGCAACACAAAGCAGAAATTGCATTGGCCGGGAATCGGACCCGGGTCTCCAGCATGGGAGGCTAGAATTCTACCTGTGAACCACCAATGCTGATATGCTCATACTACTGTCCTAGTGGGGTGTGACTGCTGCAAGGCTGTTACCCAGAGCTGGAAGAGTAGCAACACAAAACAGGAATTGCATTGGCCGGAAAACGGACACGGATCTCCCGTGAGGCAGGCAAGAATTTTACCAGTGAACCACCAATGCTGACCTACCTTGTTCCTTGCCTTTGTGTGAGTGCTAAAAGGACATCAACCAGAGGTGGAACAGGAGCCACACAAAACCACTTCTGTATTAGTCAGGATTCGACTCCAGGTGTCCCGCGTGGCAAGCGAGAATTCTACCACTAAACCACCAATGCTGACATGCTCATACAGCTGTCCTAGAGGGGAGTAATTGCTGCTAGGCTGTTACCCAGAGCTGGAAGAGTAGCAACACAAAACAGGAGTTGCATTGGCCTGAAAACGGACACGGATCTCCCGCGTCACAAACAGGAATTTTACCACTGAACCACCAACGCTGATACGCTCATACTGCTGTTCTAGTGGGTTGTGATTGCTGCAAGGCTGTTACCCAGATGGTTAGGATGGTTCAAATGGTTCAGATCTTACCTTAAAGGGAGAGGTTACTATGTCAGTTTAGGTGATCATAGGTCGAGGTGGACACCCATGACATGTGGAGTCCCACAAGGCTCGATTCTGGCCCCTCTCCTGTTCAACCTTTACATGCTCCCTCTGAGCCAAATAATGAGAAAGAATCAAATCTCCTACCACAGCTATGCTGATGACACTCAGATCTACCTAGCCTTACTGCCTTATGACTACAGCCCCATTGACACCCTCTGCCAATGCATTGATGAAATTAAAAATTGGATGTGCCAAAATTTTCTTCAGTTAAACAAAGAAAAAACTGAAGTCATTGCGTTTGGGAACAGAGATGAGGTTCTCAAGGTGAATGCGTACCTTGGCTCTAAAGGTCAAACGACAAAAAATAAGGTCAAGAACCTTGGTGTGACTCTGGAGTCAGATCTGAGTTTCAACAGTCATGTCAAAGCAGTCAGTAAATCAGCATACTATCATCTCAAAAATATTGCAAGAATCAGATGCTTTGTTTCCAGTGAAGACTTAGAAAAACTTGTTCATGCTTTTATCAGCAGTAGGGTGGATTACTGTAACGGCCTCCTCACTGGCCTTCCCAAAAAGGCAGTCAGACAGTTACAGCTTATCCAGAATGCTGCAGCTAGAATTCTGACCAGAAGCAGGAAATCAGAGCACATCACACCTGTCCTCAGGTCTTTACACTGGCTGCCAGTTACATTCAGAATAGATTTTAAAGTAATATTACTGGTCTATAAATCACTAAATGGCCAAGGACCTCAATACATTACAGATATGCTCACTGAATACACACCCAACAGATCACTCAGATCTTTAGGATCTTATAAACTAGAAATTCCAAGAGTTCAGTCAAATCAGGGTGAATCTGCCTTCAGCCACTATGCTCCTAGCTGCTGGAATCAGCTTCCAGAAATGATCAGATGTGCTCCAACATTAGGCACATTCAAATCGAGACTGAAAACACATCTGTTTAGCTGTGCCTTTACTGTATGAGCACTGTGCTGGGTTCGACAGATCGCGCTATTATGTTTTTTGTTTTCTTTTTCATTCTTTTATAACCTATTTTAACTCATTTTAATTTGTTTTTATTTTTAATAATTTTTATTGTCTGCATTTTATGTTCCTAAACCTGTCTTTTTTATTCCTGTTTATGTAAAGCACTTTGAATTGCCACTGTGTATGAAATGTGCTATATAAATAAACTTGCCTTACCACTGAACCACCAATGCTGATATGCTCAAACATCTGTCCTAGTGGGGTGTGATTGCTGCAAGGCTGTTACCCGGAGCTGGAAGATTAACTACACAAAACAGGAATTGCATTGGCCGGGAATCAGACCCAGGTCTCCCGTGTGGGAGGCGAGAATTCTACCACTGAACCACCAATGCTGATATGCTCATACTGCTCTCCTAGTAGGGTGTGATTGCTGCAAGGCTGTTACCCAGAGCTGGAAAAGTAGCAACACAAAACAGGATTTGCAGTGGCCAGGAATCGGACCCGGGTCTCCCGCATGGCAGGCGAGAATTCTACCAGTGAACCACCACTGCTGATATGCTCATACTGCTCTCCTAGTGGGGTGTGATTGCTGCAAGGCTGTTACCCAGAGCTGGAAGAGAAGCAACACAAAAAGGGAACTGCGTTGGCCGAGAATCAGACCCAGGTCTCCTGTGTGGGAGGTGAGAATTCTACAACTAAACCACCAATGCTGATATGCTCATACTGCTGTCCTAGTGGGGTGTGATTGCTGCAAGGCTGTTACCCAGAGCTGTAAGAGTAGCAACACAAAAGAGGATTTGCATTGGCTGGGAATCGGCCCCGGGTCTCCCGCGTGGCAGGCTAGAATTCTACCACTGTACCACCAATGCTGATATGCTTAAACAACTGTCCTAGTGGGGTGTGATTGCTGCAAGGCTGTTACCCAGAGCTGGAAGAGTTACAACACAAAACAGGGTTTGCATTGGCCAGGAACCGGACCAGGGTTTCCCACATGGCAGGCGAGAATTCTACCACTGAACCACCAATGCTGAAATGCTCACACTGCTCTCCTGGTAGGGTGTGACTGCTGCAAGGCTGTTACCCAGAGCTGGAAGAGAAGCAACACAAAACAGGATTTGCATTGGCCAGGAATCGGACCCGGGTCTCCCGCGTGGCAGGCGAGAATTCTACCAGTGAACCACCACTGCTGATATGCTCGTACTGCTGTCCTAGTTGGGTGTGATTGCTGCAAGGCTGTTACCAAGAGCTGTAAGAGAAGCAACACAAAAGAGGATTTGCATTGGCCAGGAATCGAAACCGGTTCTCCCACGTGGGAGGCGAGAATTCTACCACTGAACCACCAATGCTGTTATAATCATAAATCTGTCCTAGTGGGGTGTGATTGCTGCAAGGCTGTTACCCAGTGCTGGAAGAGTAGCAACACGAAACAGGAATTGCATTGGCCGGGAATCGGACCCGGGTCTCCCGCATGGGAGGCGAGAATTCTTCCACTGAACTACCAATGCTGATATACTCATACTGCTCTCCTAGTGGGGTGTGATTGCTGCAAGGCTGTTACCCAGAGCTGGAAGGGAAGCAACAGAAAAATGGAACTGCGTTGGCTGGGAATCAGACCCAGGTCTCCTGTGTGGGAGGCGAGAATTCTACCACTAAACCACCAATGCTGATATGCTCATACTGCTGTCCTAGTGGGGTGTGATTGCTGCAAGGCTGTTACCCAGAGCTGGAAGGGAAGCAACAGAAAAATGGAACTGCGTTGGCTGGGAATCAGACCCAGGTCTCCTGTGTGGGAGGCGAGAATTCTACCACTAAACCACCAATGCTGATATGCTCATACTGCTGTCCTAGTGGGGTGTGATTGCTGCAAGGCTGTTACCCAGAGCTGTAAGAGTAGCAACACAAAAGAGGATTTGCATTGGCCGGGAATCGGACCCGGGTCTCCCGCATGGCAGGCAAGAATTCTACCACTGAACCACCAATGCTAATATGCTTTCACAACTGTCCTAGTGAGGTGTGATTGCTGCAAGGCTGTTACCCAGAGCTGGAAGAGTAGCAACACAAAACAGGGTTTGCATTGGCCAGGAACCGGACCAGGGTCTCCCACGTGGCAGGCGAGAATTCTATCAGTGAATCACCAATGCTGATATGCTCATGCTACTGTCCTAGTGGGGTGTGATTGCTGCAAGGCTGTTACCCAGAGCTGGAAGATTAGCAACACAAAAAGGGAACTGCGTTGGCCAGGAACCAGACCCAGGTCTCCTGTGTGGGAGGCGAGAATTCTACCACTAAACCACCAATGCTGATATGCTCATACTGCTGTCCTAGTGGGGTGTGATTGCTGCAAGGCTGTTACCCATAGCTGGAAGAGTAGCAACACAAAAAAGCAATTGCATTAGCCGGGAATCGGACCCAGGTCTACCGCGTGGCAGGCAAGAAGTCTACCACTGAACCACCAATGCTGATATGCTCAAACATCTGTCCTAGTGGGGTGTGATTGCTGCAAGGCTGTTACCTGGAGCTGGAAGATTAGCAACACAAAAAGGGAACTGCGTTGGCCAGGAATCAGACCCAGGTCTCCTGTGTGGGAGGCGAGAATTCTACCACTAAACCACCAATGCTGATATGCTCATACTGCTGTTCTAGTGGGGTGTGATTGCTGCAAGGCTGTTACCCAGAGCTGTAAGAGTAGCAACACAAAAGAGGATTTGCATTGGCCGGGAATCGGACCCGGGTTTCCCGCGTGGCAGGCGAGAATTCTACCACTGAACCACCAATGCTGATATGCTTATACAACTGTCCTAGTGGGGTGTGATTGCTGCAAGGCTGTTACCCAGAGCTGGAAGAGTTGCAACACAAAACAGGGTTTGCATTGGCCAGGAACCGGACCAGGGTTTCCCACGTGGCAGGCGAGAATTCTACCACTGAACCACCAATGCTGAAATGCTCACGCTGCTCTCCTGGTAGGGTGTGATTCCTGCAAGGCTGTTACCCAGAGCTGGAAGAGTAGCAACACAAAACAGGATTTGCATTGGCCAGGAAACGGACCCGGGTCTCCCGCGTGGCAGGCGAGAATTCTATCAGTGAACCACCACTGCTGATATGCTCATACTGCTGTCCTAGTTGGGTGTGATTGCTGCAAGGCTGTTACCCAGAGCTGTAAGAGTAGCAACACAAAAGAGGATTTGCATTGGCCGGGAATCGAAACCGGTTCTCCCGCGTGGCAGGCAAGAATTCTACCACTGAACCACCAATGATGTTATAATCATAAATCTGTCCTAGTAGGGTGTGATTGCTGCAAGGCTGTTACCCAGTGCTGGAAGAGTAGCAACACAAAACAGGAACTGCATTGGCCGGGAATCGGACCCGGGTCTCCCGCATGGGAGGTGAGAATTCTACCACTGAACCACCAATGCTGATATACTCATACTGCTCTCCTAGTGGGGTGTGATTGCTGCAAGGCTGTTACCCAGAGCTGGAAGGGAAGCAACACAAAAAGGGAACTGCGTTGGCTGGGAATCAGAACCAGGTCTCCTGCGTAGGAGGTGAGAATTCTACGACTAAACCACCAATGCTGATATGCTCATACTGCTGTCCTAGTGGGGTGTGATTGCTGCAAGGCTGTTACCCAGAGCTGTAAGAGTAGCAACACAAAAGAGGATTTGCATTGGCCGGGAATCGGACATGGGTCTCCCGCGTGGCAGGCGAGAATTCTACCACTGAACCACCAATGCTGATATGCTTTTACAACTGTCCTAGTGGGGTGTGATTGCTGCAAGGCTGTTACCCAGAGCTGGAAGAGTAGCAACACAAAACAGGGTTTGCATTGGCCAGGAACCGGACCAGGGTCTCCCGCGTGGCAGGCGAGAATTCTATCAGTGAACCACCACTGCTGATATGCTCATACTGCTGTCCTAGTTGGGTGTGATTGCTGCAAGGCTGTTACCCAGAGCTGTAAGAGTAGCAACACAAAAGAGGATTTGCATTGGCCGGGAATCGAAACCGGTTCTCCCGCGTGGCAGGCAAGAATTCTACCACTGAACCACCAATGATGTTATAATCATAAATCTGTCCTAGTAGGGTGTGATTGCTGCAAGGCTGTTACCCAGTGCTGGAAGAGTAGCAACACAAAACAGGAACTGCATTGGCCGGGAATCGGACCCGGGTCTCCCGCATGGGAGGTGAGAATTCTACCACTGAACCACCAATGCTGATATACTCATACTGCTCTCCTAGTGGGGTGTGATTGCTGCAAGGCTGTTACCCAGAGCTGGAAGGGAAGCAACACAAAAAGGGAACTGCGTTGGCTGGGAATCAGAACCAGGTCTCCTGCGTAGGAGGTGAGAATTCTACGACTAAACCACCAATGCTGATATGCTCATACTGCTGTCCTAGTGGGGTGTGATTGCTGCAAGGCTGTTACCCAGAGCTGTAAGAGTAGCAACACAAAAGAGGATTTGCATTGGCCGGGAATCGGACATGGGTCTCCCGCGTGGCAGGCGAGAATTCTACCACTGAACCACCAATGCTGATATGCTTTTACAACTGTCCTAGTGGGGTGTGATTGCTGCAAGGCTGTTACCCAGAGCTGGAAGAGTAGCAACACAAAACAGGGTTTGCATTGGCCAGGAACCGGACCAGGGTCTCCCACGTGGCAGGCGAGAATTCTATCAGTGAATCACCAATGCTGATATGCTCATACTGCTGTCCTAGTGGGGTGTGATTGCTGCAAGGCTGTTACCCAGAGCTGGAAGATTAGCAACACAAAACAAAAATTGCATTGGCCAGGAATCAAACCCGTGTCTCCCACGTGGCAGGCGAGAATTCTACCAGTGAATCACCAATGCTGATATGCTTATATTGCTGCCCTAGTGGGGTGTGACCTCTGCAAGGCTGTTACCCAGAGCTGGAAGAGTAGCAACAAAAAACAGGAATTGAATTGGCCGGAAAACTTACCTCCCGCGTCACAAATGGGATTTTTACAACTGAACCACCAACGCTGATATGCTCATACTGCTGTCTTAGTGGGTTGTGATTGCTACCCACTAGGGGCTGTTACCCAGAGCTGGAAGAATAGCAACACAGAAGAGGAATTGCATTGGCCAGGAATCGGACCCGGGTCTCCCGCGTGGGAGGCGAGAATTCTACCACTGAACGACCAATGCTGATATGCTTATATTGCTGCCCTAGTGGGGTGTGACTGCTGCAAGGCTGTTACCCAGAGCTGGAAGAGTAGCAACACAAAAAAACAGGATTTGCATTGGCCGGGAATCGCACACAGGTCTCCCACATGGCAGGCGAGACTTCTACCACTGAACCACCAATGCTGATATTCTCATACTACTGTCCTAGTGGGGTGTGATTGCTGCAAGGCTGTTACCCAGAGCTGGAAGATTAGCAACACAAAAAGGGAACTGCGTTGGCCAGGAATCAGACCCAGGTCTCCTGTGTGGGAGGCGAGAATTCTACCACTAAACCACCAATGCTGATATGCTCATACTGCTGTCCTAGTGGGGTGTGATTGCTGCAAGGCTGTTAGCCATAGCTGGAAGAGTAGCAACACTAAAAAGAAATTGCATTGGCCGGGAATAGGACCCAGGTCTACCGCGTGGCAGGCGAGAATTCTACCACTGAACCACCAATGCTGATATGCTTATACAACTGTCCTAGTGGGGTGTGATTGCTGCAAGGCTGTTACCCAGAGCTGGAAGAGTAGCAACACAAAACAGGGTTTGCATTGGCCAGGAACCAGACCAGGATCTCCCACGTGGCAGGCGAGAATTCTACCACTGAACCACCAATGCTGATATGCTCATACTGCTCCCTTAGTAGGGTGTGATTGCTGCAAGGCTGTTACCCAGAGCTGGAAGAGTAGCAACACAAAAAGGGAACTGCGTTGGCCGGGAATCAGACCCAGGTCTCCTGTGTGAGAGGCGAGAGTTCTACCACTAAACCACCAATGCTGATATTCTCATACTGCTGTCCTAGTGGGGTGTGATTGCTGCAAGGCTGTTACCCAGAGCTGTAAGAGTAGCAACACAAAAGAGGATTTGCATTGGCCGGGAATCGGACCGGGGTCTCCAGCATGACGGGCAAGAATTCTACCACTGAACCACCAATGCTGATATGCTTATACTACTGTCCTAGTGGGGTGTGATTGCTGCAAGGCTGTTACCCAGAGCTAGAAGAGTTGCAACACAAAACAGGGTTTGCATTGGCCAGGAACCGGACCAGGGTTTCCCACATGGCAGGCGAGAATTCTACCACTGAACCACCAATGCTGAAATGCTCACGCTGCTCTCCTGGTAGGGTGTGATTGCTGCAAGGCTGTTACCCAGAGCTGGAAGAGTAGCAACACAAAACAGGATTTGCATTGGCCAGGAATCGGACCCGGGTCTCCCGCGTGGCAGGCGAGAATTCTACCACTGAACCACCAATGCTGTTATAATCATAAACCTGTCCTAGTGGGGTGTGATTGCTGCAAGGCTGTTACCCAGTGCTGGAAGAGTAGCAACAGAAAACAGGAATTGCATTGGCCGGGAATCGGACCCGGGTCTCCCTCATGGGAGGCGAGAATTCTACCACTGTACCATCAATGCTGATATACTCATGCTGCTCTCCTAGTAGGGTGTGATTGCTGCAAGGCTGTTACCCAGAGCTGGAAGGGAAGCAACACAAAAAGGGAACTGCGTTGGCTGGGAATCAGACCCAGGTCTCCTGTGTGGGAGGCGAGAATTCTACCACTAAACCACCAATGCTGATATGCTCATATTGCTGTCCTAGTGGGGTGTGATTGCTGCAAGGCTGTTACCCAGAGCTGTAAGAGTAGCAACACAAAAGAGGATTTGCATTGGCCGGGAATCGGACCCGGGTCTCCCGCGTGGCAGGCGAGAATTCTACCACTGAACCACCAATGCTGATATGCTTTTACAACTGTCCTAGTGGGGTGTGATTGCTACAAGGCTGTTACCCAGAGCTGGAAGAGTAGCAACACAAAACAAGCTTTGCATTGGCCAGGAACCGGACCAGGGTCTCCCACGTGGCAGGCGAGAATTCTATCAGTGAATCACCAATGCTGATATGCTCATACTGCTGTCCTAGTGGGGTGTGATTGCTGCAAGGCTGTTACCCAGAGCTGGAAGATTAGCAACACAAAACAAAAATTGCATTGGCCAGGAATCAAACCCATGTCTCCCACGTGGCAGGCGAGAATTCTACCAGTGAATCACCAATGCTGATTAGCTTATATTGCTGCCCTAGTGGGGTGTGACTGCTGCAAGGTTGTTACCCAGAGCTGGAAGAGTAGCAACACAAAAAACAGGATTTGCATTGGCCGGGAATCGCACACGGGTCTCCCGCAAGGCAGGCGAGACTTCTACCACTGAACCACCAATGCTAATATTCTCATACTACTGTCCTAGTGGGGTGTGATTGCTGCAAGGCTGTTACCCAGAGCTGGAAGATTAGCAACACAAAAAGGGAACTGCGTTGGCCAGGAATCAGACCCAGGTCTCCTGTGTGGGAGGCGAGAATTCTACCACTAAACCACCAATGCTGATATGCTCATACTGCTGTCCTAGCGGGGTGTGATTGCTGCAAGGCTGTTACCCATAGCTGGAAGAGTAGCAACACAAAAAAGAAATTGCATTGGCCGGGAATCGGACCCAGGTCTACCGCGTGGCAGGCAAGAAGTCTACCACTGAACCACCAATGCTGATATGCTCAAACATCTGTCCTAGTGGGGTGTGATTGCTGCAAGGCTGTTACCTGGAGCTGGAAGATTAGCAACACAAAAAGGGAACTGCGTTGGCCAGGAATCAGACCCAGGTCTCCTGTGTGGGAGGCGAGAATTCTACCACTAAACCACCAATGCTGATATGCTCATACTGCTGTTCTAGTGGGGTGTGATTGCTGCAAGGCTGTTACCCAGAGCTGTAAGAGTAGCAACACAAAAGAGGATTTGCATTGGCCGGGAATCGGACCCGGGTCTCCCGCGTGGCAGGCGAGAATTCTACCACTGAACCACCAATGCTGATATGCTTGAACAACTGTCCTAGTGGGGTGTGATTGTTGCAAGGCTGTTACCCAGAGCTGGAAGAGTTGCAACACAAAACAGGATTTGCATTGGCCAGGAACCGGACCAGGGTTTCCCACGTGGCAGGCGAGAATTCTACCACTGAACCACCAATGCTGAAATGCTCACACCGCTCTCCTGGTAGGGTGGGATTGCTGCAAGGCTGTTACCCAGAGCTGAAAGAGTAGCAACACAAAACAGGGTTTGCATTGGCCAGGAACAGGGTCTCCCACGTGGCAGGCGAGAATTCTACCACTGAACCACCAATGCTGATATGCTCATACTGCTCTCCTAGTAGGGTGGGATTGCTGCAAGGCTGTTACCCAGAGCTGGAAGAGTAGCAACACAAAACAGGGTTTGCATTGGCCAGGAACCAGACCAGGGTCTCCCACGTGGCAGGCTAGAATTCTACCACTGAACCACCAATGCTGATATGCTCATACTGCTCTCTTAGTAGGGTGTGATTGCTGCAAGGCTGTTACCCAGAGCTGGAAGAGTAGCAACCCAAAAGAGGGTTTGCATTGGCCGGGAATCGAACCCAGGTCTCCCGCATGGGAGGCGAGAATTGTACCACTAAATCACCAATACTGATAAGCTTATCCTGCTGTCCTAGTAGGGTGTGATTGCTGCAAGGCTGTTAGCCATAGCTGGAAGAGTAGCAAGACTAAAAAGAAATTGCATTGGCCGGGAATCGGACCCGGGTCTCCCACATGGCAGGCGAGAATTCTACCACTGAACCACCAATGCTGATATGCTTATACAACTGTCCTAGTGGGGTGTGATTGCTGCAAGGCTGTTACCCAGAGCTGGAAGAGTAGCAACACAAAACAGGGTTTGCATTGGCCAGGAATCGGACCAGGGTCTCCCACGTGGCAGGCGAGAATTCAACCACTGAACCACCAATGCTGATATGCTTATACAACTGTCCTAATTGGGGTGTGATTACTGCAAGGCTGTTACCCAGAGCTGGAAGAGTAGCAACACTAAACAGGGTTTTTTTATTGGACAGGAACCAGACCAGGATCTCCCACGTGGCAGGCGAGAATTCTCCCACTGAACCACCAATGCTGATATGCTCATACTGCACTCCTAGTAGGGTGTGATTGCTGCAAGGCTGTTACCCAGAGCTGGAAGAGTAGCAATACAAAAAGGGAACTGCGTTGGCCGGCAATCGGATCCAGGTCTCCTGTGTGGGATGCGAGAATTCTACCACTAAACCACCAATGCTGATATGCTCATACTGCTGTCCTAGTAGGGTGTGATTGCTGCAAGGCTGTTACCCAGAGCTGTAAGAGTAGCAACACAAAAGAGGATTTGCATTGGCCGGGAATCTGACCCGGGTCTCCTGCATGGCAGGCGAGAATTCTACCACTGAACCAACAATGCTGATATGCTTATACAACTGTCCTAGTGGGGTGTGATTGCTGCAAGGCTGTTACCCAGAGCTGGAAGAGTAGCAACACAAAACAGGGTTTCCATTGGCCAGGAACCGGACCAGGGTCTCCCACATGGCAGGCGAGAATTCTACCACTGAACCACCAATGCTGATATGCTCATACTGCTCTCCTAGTAGGGTGTGATTGCTGCAAGGCTGTTACCCAGTGCTGGAAGAGTAGCAACACAAAACAGGGTTTGCATTGGCCAGGAACCAGACCAGGGTCTCCCACGTGGCAGGCTAGAATTCTACCACTGAACCACCAATGCTGATATGCTCATACTGCTCTCTTAGTAGGGTGTGATTGCTGCAAGGCTGTTACCCAGAGCTGGAAGAGTAGCAACCCAAAAGAGGGTTTGCATTGGCCGGGAATCGAACCCAGGTCTCCCGTATGGGAGACGAGAATTCTACCACTAAATCACCAATACTGATAAGCTTATCCTGCTGTCCTAGTAGGGTGTGATTGCTGCAAGGCTGTTAGCCATAGCTGGAAGAGTAGCAAGACTAAAAAGAAATTGCATTGGCCGGGAATCGGACCCGGGTCTCCCACATGGCAGGCGAGAATTCTACCACTGAACCACCAATGCTGATATGCTTATACAACTGTCCTAGTGGGGTGTGATTGCTGCAAGGCTGTTACCCAGAGCTGGAAGAGTAGCAACACAAAACAGGGTTTGCATTGGCCAGGAACCGGACCAGGGTCTCCCACATGGCAGGCGAGAATTCTACCACTGAACCACCAATGCTGATATGCTCATACTGCTCTCCTAGTAGGGTGTGATTGCTGCAAGGCTGTTACCCAGTGCTGGAAGAGTAGCAACACAAAACAGGGTTTGCATTGGCCAGGAACCAGACCAGGGTCTCCCACATGGCAGGCTAGAATTCTACCACTGAACCACCAATGCTGATATGCTCATACTGCTCTCTTAGTAGGGTGTGATTGCTGCAAGGCTGTTACCCAGAGCTGGAAGAGTAGCAACCCAAAAGAGGGTTTGCATTGGCCAGGAACCAGACCAGGGTCTCCCACGTGGCAGGCTAGAATTCTACCACTAAATCACCAATACTGATAAGCTTATCCTGCTGTCCTAGTAGGGTGTGATTGCTGCAAGGCAATCAGACCCGGGTCTCCCTCATGGGAGGCGAGAATTCTACCATTGAACCACCAATGCTGATATGCTCATGGTGCTGTCCTAGTGGGTCGTGATTGCTGCAAGGCTGTTACCCAGAGCTGGAAGATTAGCAACACAAAAAGGGAACTGCGTTGGCCAGGAATCAGACCCAGGTCTCCTGTGTGGGAGGCGAGAATTCTACCACTAAACCACCAATGCTGATATGCTCATACTGCTGTCCTAGTGGGGTGTGATTGCTGCAAGGCTGTTACCCATAGCTGGAAGAGTAGCAACACAAAAAAGAAATTGCAGTGGCCGGGAATCGGACCCAGGTCTACCGCGTGGCAGGCAAGAAGTCTACCACTGAACCACCAATGCTGATTTGCTTAAACAA